>NC_092868.1:41650878-41789375 GCF_032062135.1 Pyxicephalus adspersus | reverse complement strand
TGTTTGTTTACCCACCTGAGAAAAGTTCGGGTTTAACACTTTTTGCAAGTGTTTTTACCCCGAACCAAGGTCGGGTTTAACGGCCGGGTGGTTAAATCATGCGCTCTTTACATTTTCTAAACTAGCACTTTAATCCCTTATATTTTACAATAGGGGCTCAATATGGAAGCAGAATCTTCACTGCCTTGTAAACAAACAGCAGGTGTTAACACCTGAATAAACCCAATATTGGATTATGTGTTGGGTTCTCATTATTTCATATTTCACATTACATGAAATTAGAGGGGTTAGGAGAAGGGTCATGAATTTATCTCTGCTTTAAAATTGCAATTCCGCATTCTTACCCCATTAGATGTGCTGTTGATGGAGAACCCTTTTCCACAAACATTACATAGGCTTGGTCCAATGTTGTCATCAGTAACTCGCCCAGAGAAATGCCATGCAGCCTTTACAGAAGTGCACGTAGAGAGAAAGGTGCTGCAAAGTGAGAAAAAACATTTTAATAAAATCAAAATGGCACTTGTTTGATACAAACTACTTTATCAAACTGCATGTCAAGTCCTATTTTATTTCTACTTCAGTAAACATTTTTAGTATTTACCTTGTGCCCTAATCATAAAATCTGCAGAAATTATTATACGTCCCTCTTATTGGCACATTAAAATGTAAATTGCCCACCACGTACAGTTGGGTCCATAAATATTTGGACAGGCAACTTTTTTTCTAATTTTGGTTCTGTACATTACCACAATTAATTTTAAATAAAACAACTCAGATGTCGTTGAACTCCAGACTTTCATATTTCACTTTAATTTGGTGGGTTGAACAAAATGATTTCATAAAAATGTGATAAACTATGTGATGGGCTCAAAAGTAATTGGACAAATTAAAAAGCTGAAAATAAAATGTTCATTTCTAATACTTGGTTGAAAACCCTTTGCTGGCAATGACCGCCTGTAGTCTTGAACTCATGGACATCACCAGATGTTGGGTTTCCTCCCAGTGCAGCGCCTTTCAGTTGCTGTTTGTTTGTGGGCCTTTCTGTCCGAAGTTTAGTCTTCAACAAGTGAAATGCATGCTCAATTGGGTTCAGATCAGGTGACTGACTTGGCCATTCAAGAATATTCCACTTCTTTGCTTTAATAAACTCCTGGGTTGCTTTGGCTGTATGTTTTGGGTCATTGTCCATCTGTATTATGAAACGCCTCCCAATCAATGTGACTGCATTTAGCTGGATTTGAGCAGACAGTATGTCTCTGAACACCTCAGAATTCATTCGGCTGCTTCTGTCCTGTGTCACATCATGGATAAACACTAGTGTCCGAGTGCCATGGCAGCCATGCACGCCCAAGCCATCACACTGCCTCCGCCATGTTTTACAGATGATGTGGTATGCATTGGATCATGAGCTGTTCCACGCCTTCTCCATACTTTTTTCTTGCCATCATTCCGGTAAAGGTTGATCTTGGCTTCATCTGTCCAAAGAATGTTTTTCCAGAACTGTGCTGGCTTTTTTAGATATTTTTGAGCAGAGCCCAATCTATTCTTTCTATTTGTAAGGCTTATGAGTGGCTTGCACCTTGCAGTGCACCCTCTGTATTTACTTTCATGCAGACTTCTCTTTATGGTAGACTTGGATATTGATACGCCTACTTCCTGGAGAGTGTTGTTCACTTGGTTGGCTGTTGTGAAGGGGTTTCTCTTCACCATGGAAATGATTCTGCCATCATCCACCACTGTTGTCTTCCGTGGACGTCCAGGTCTTTTAGCGTTGCTGAGTTCACCAGTGCTTTGTTTCTTTCTCATTATGTACCAAACTGTAGATTTTGCCCTCCTAATATTGTAGCAATTTCTCGGATAGGTTTTTTCTGTTTTTGCAGCCTAAGGATGGCTTGTTTCACCTGCATGGAGAGCTCCTTTGACCGCTTGTTGTCTGTTCACAGCAAAATCTTCCACATATAAGCACCCCCCCACCTCATATCAACACCAGGCCTTTTATCTGCTTAATTGATAATGACATGATGAAGGAATTGCCCAAACCAGCCCATGAAATAGCCTTTGAGGCAATTATCCAATTACTTTTGAGCCCCTGAAATGAAGTGATTGTGTTAAAAAAAAAAAAAAAAAAAAAAAAGGCTTTAGTTCCTTGTATTTTTATGCAATCTTTTTGTTCAACCCACTGAATTAAAGCTGAAAGTCTGTGGTTCAACTGCATCCGTGTTGTTTCATCAAAATTAGAAAAAATTTCTGTGTCCCAATATTTATGGACCTAACTGTAATATCCTGTTTCCCCAAAAATAAGACAGTGTCCATTAATAATTTGTGCTCCAAATAATGCACTAGGGCTTATTTTCAGGGGATGTCTTATTTTTGCATGAACAACAATTAACATTTATTCTTAAACAAAAAAAAAAAATCAACATTTATTCAAATACAGTCATGTCATCATCTCATGGGAACATCATCATAATTCCAAACCCTGAATTCCATCTTGAATTTTGTGATCCTATTTTTCCTTTAGAACCATTAGCCAATTTCTCATGTCTAGCAATAGCTAAATGAGCACCTCTTGTCCGTGTGTGTGTGTGTGTGTATATATATATATATATATATATATATATATATACCTATTTTCAGGGTAGGGCTTGTATTTCGAGCATCCTAAAAATACGGAAAAACCATGATAGGGCTTATTTTCGGGTAAACCGGATATACAAAACTTCTTTAGTAAATAAAGCATATTATTAATGGCAGAAATCATCATATTGGCGGAATAAGGCTGTTCTATACGGTGACATAAATACTGTCACTGACAAAACATTCCATAACTCAGCATTTATTTTGTAACATTTTGCTCTGCTGGGTCCTCCTTGTTCTGATGCTAAAGTCTCTACCTGTACCTTATATTTCTCTATTATGTTCACTTACTTTCTGCTTTCATCCATTCTAATTATTTTCTGCAAAGGTTTTCAGCTACAATAACTGGTGCTGAATTATTTAGCTTTTTATTGCAATAAACTATACAGTTGGGATCACTATGTACAGGTTTTATAGCTATGTGTGCAGACGTCAGAACCGTAATCATGAGCTAGTGCAGTCTTTAAATGGGTACCGGCGTATAGGATTCATAGCAAAATAACCAATGGTCGTGGAATGTGATGTCCGTAGCAACTGGCCCTTTGTATCTATTTACTGGTTGATGGGATTGGTGTACTATGGACAGATATGTTTATATTTTAGAAAGCTGACGCTTGGTTTCTGGGGGATGGGGGAGGTTGAAGCACTTATGGGGATTGTGTTGCTGCCTATGACCCTTGCAGGCGATTTACTTCTTTCTTGCTGCATTTTGTGTTGCTTTCCCCCTAGGTACACATTCCATAGAAACATATGGAGAATGGATGACAAAGTATTAATCTTTGGACAATCTCAGGTTCAAATCCACACCAGGACACTATCTGCAATTAGCTTGTATGTTCTCCTTGTGTTTCTGTGGGGTAGAGTTCCTTCCACACCCCAATAACATAATGGTAGGTTGATGGCCTTCTCTCCAAAACTGTCCTCAGGCTTTAGGAACATTGAACTGAGGACTGGCACTTCTGTAAAATTTTGGCCTGCGGCTCTGGCCAGTGCGCCCCCGAGCAGGCTCAGGAGAAGGACCCTGCTTGGGGGGTGGGGCAGGGAGCCGGAAAATTTAGTGTTATGTGGGTCCGAAAAGGTTTGCGACCACTGGTTTAAGTGACAACAGACATATATTCTAAGAGATATTCGTCCTGCCGACCTATTTCAAGGATTCCCTCCTGTTAAAAAGGTCTCCTGATGCAGACAGTAACTGTTAAAATAATATGAACTCAAAGCCATTAAAGTTTCCCCTTTAAGCTTGAATAAATTCATTCAATTTAAAAACTTCTCTGATGTATTTTTGGGGTATAATATTCTGTAATCAAGTCTATTATTTGCTTTGGTACTTTGTGTCTAACTAACCCAAGGCAAGATATACTGCATGGTTGCTTGTTGCAAGTGGGGTGACCTGCAGACCCACGTGTCTGTAATATTGTGTCTTTAAACTCATTTACGTCTGATGTCCCTCATATAAAACAGCTGTGATCATGATCAAGCCAGAAATATTGATCAAATCCATTAAGGGAAAGGAATTCCGAAAATCACCATCAGTTTGGGGTAATTGATCACTGCAGCTGATAAACATTTCACTGGCAAAATAAAAAAAAAAACAGCAATCCTAATTTAAATGGTTTCATAATAATTGCAACCCAGCTTTCCATTAAATAAAGGAATGCACTTGAATGATTACATGTAAAATTATAAAAGCTTTGTCTGCAGCTCCTAAAATTAGAGCAAGGCAGAGAATGCAAATGTGATCTACGCAGAGGAGTGGATGGGAAGCTATGACAGATCTGTCATCTTTGCTTTAAGCTCTGTTCTCATTGATTGAGGACGGCAATTCACTAGATTGGCCATTCTCAGCTGCTGATAGTTAAAGGCTCTCTAATGAAAAGACCTTTCATGAATTGATTTTTGCATTTCAGATTTGTTGAGGCTTTGAAATGTGCAAAGAACTTCCTTTCTGATACCATAATTTGTTGAAGTTCTGAGCAGGCAATACGGTACTCTACTCACTCATCTTTTTATGCTGCCATTACATTTGCTATAAATGGTTTACAAGACACATAAAAGTATTATAATGGCTGGCAAGGTGTGTGCTCGCAGGTGGTTGTATGATGTGTTGATGTTTGAATAACTTAGCAGTGTGTTGTGTTGGCAAGCACACTATATTAGAGAAGGGCCCTAAGTGTTCTTTGTGTATAGAAAAGGAAGGGGTTGGAATCCTGGAATGGGAACAGGAATTGAGGGTGAATCCTTCCCATAGGGACACAGAGGGCTGTCACTTCTGACAGTTTCACTTCCCCACTGTACAAAAGAAATATATATTTTTTTTTTTTATTTACCTTCTTTCTGTGTTCAGAGGACATGAAGTGAAGAGAGATTTCCCCTTATTGTCACAGTGACACCAGTTTTATTAGACCAGACAAATGTCAAATGAATCCCTGGATTGCTATAGAAACCTTGCAGAGGTTCCAATCCTTCTCCACGTTGTGCAAAACTATAAAAAAAATAAAGTTTGGACCATACCTAAACGTTAATATTTCTCTGTGCCAAATAGCAAAAATCTTTGTAAGAACATAACTGGTTGCAAAAGTTCCTTAATTCACGATAATTCAGATACACACAGAATGGTATTTTACACATGCTGGACAGAAATAAGAGGATCAAACCACGACCAGAGAGGTTCCAGAACTGTAAGGACTATTTTGACCTGGTGATCACCTGCGAGGAGAGAGTCTATGATCAAGTAGTTGAAGGTAAGAAAGATTTCATGATAAACTTTGCATGAAAACATTTAAACCTGTATGCAAACTTTCTGTAAATATCCTGCTCAGAGCAAATTCCACATGATGCTTTCTATTATGCGGTACACATGAGATCCCTTTTCTGTGTGCATGTTTGCAGCTAGCTTTGCCATCAGAAGCCCATCATGAAAACGAAATCCTTCTAATCGCTCATCCCAGGCTGATCATAAGATTCCTTCTATGACCTTGGTTAGTCAAAGGCTGGAGAGGATTCACTTTCAACAGTGATCCAGCAAACCAGGAATGGATTTCTTAAAAGCTATTTGTTAGCAAATGTTTTGAATCCTGGACCAGATCCATTCCAGGTTTGCTGGATCACTCAGTTTCACTGATGAAAGTGTATCCTCTCCAGCATTGGAGAGCTTTAATAAATCAGGGCCTAAGGCTCTGCTAGCATTACTAAAAGCACATGTGCGGTTAAAACATGAACTTACCCTGAAGTTGAAGATCACCTTTTAAAAACAGCAAGGAAGAGTTTCAATTGGACTTCTTGCTGGGAGAATTGTAGTCATGTTTCTTGTCTAATTTTATTTCCTGTCCCAGGTAGCAGCTAAAAGTTTCCCTTGCTGAAACTGAAAAAAGGTTTGGGTCAGTGTCCTAATAGGGATAATAACATAAAAATCATACTTTAATTAATGTATCTAAATAAGCATCATAAGCCTTTAGATTCTATTAAAGTGATTCCAGAATGATGAATTATGTCACACCGCTAACGTTTAAAAAAACAAACAAACTAAACTTGCTGGCTTTGTTTTCTTACTGAGGTTTATTATGTCTTCCTGTACTGCTGAGTGTTTGCTGTGTGGTAATCCTGTGTTTGACACTTTTACAGACCTGAACTCTAGAGAACAGGAAACGTGCCAACCAGTTCATGTCATAAATGTTGATATTCAGGATAATCATGAAGAAGCAACATTAGGAGCCTTCTTAATTTGTGAACTTTGCCAATGTGTAAGTTTCTAAATGTTCATTTGGTTTCTATTTTTTAATATGCATTGTATTCCAGGTTTGTCTAGAAGTATAGTATTCAGAGCTAGATCATCCATAAAGGAACATAAAGCCTTTGTCCATGGGGGCCAGCTACAACCCTCATCCTCCTGTGATGGAGCAATTGGCAAAGCTGTGCTCTTGCTTTGACACGTCACAAGGAAAGTTGTATTTATAGGCCATAGCAATACAAAAACACAATTGCGATGTCTTCTTTACCTTCATTAGTCTGATGATACATGCATTTTCTATAATCCCCCTGCATTCCAATAACAACCATGCAGATATAGCAGCCAGGAACCTATAGCAATTGTTCATCATCTATATTCAATGTGCAAAGTTTGTGTGGTCCAACCAGGATTAAAATGAAAAGTAGATTGTGTGTGACGTTTCCCTTTTCAGAGTACAGTTACAGTTCAGAGTGCAGAGTATGTTAAAGCCTGATGGTCACCATGGAGGGCTGCTATGCTTTCTCTTTGGGTTTAGGTGTAATAAATTGGTCCCACTTCATATCTCAATCAAGCAAATCTTCACAGCATATTAACTAATAGATTTTATTTTTGCTGTTTATCTACCTATTCAGTTTAGTCTGGTATAGTGCACTTTCAGTGGGTGTCAGTACTACATTTTTTGAAAGCTCTGATATTTTTGGTATTGCATTAGTTTTCGAGTTTTCTAACTTAGCCAATGCATGAAATTTAGTGGCTCAGTGTAAAGTACCCCCTCATCCGCCATTTTCAATCAGCCAGCAAATCAGAGATGACCACATCATTACCCCATGTGTATGTAAATTATGTATAGTTTTATAATCTTATTCTCTTTTAAAAAGAACTATTGAATCCATTAGCAAAGTATGGAAATCTGTAAATAGATATTTGTTTGCTGCATAAACATTTAATGACAGGGAACGTGTAGGAGAGAGCAGAGATGGTATCAGATATTGGTGTGTTACTGATCCAAGCAGTGGTGTGGCGGTGACACCACTGTATTCCCAAACTATTCCCCAATCTGAGGAAGTGGTGATGTCCTCCAATCTTTGATGTGTGTCAAAGGAGTAACAAAACCATTGTCACATGACTAATCCTTTGGTAGTTGAGGTGTCTAGTACATATATATTTCAGTTGAGTTTTTAGCTGTTTGTTGCATTTATGTATTAGTAAAGTTTAACTGTTTTTTTAATGGATCACCCTAATTTCTGCAGGTAGCTTATTTAGTAATTACAGATACATCTGTTTCAATGAGACATCAGTCTCCTGTGTTCATATTGTATTTTCCTGCACACTCTTTACTAAGCATTACTATATCCTTTTATTACAGATACAACACACAGAAGATATGGAGAATGAAATTGATGAACTGTTACAAGAATTTGAAGACAAAAGTGGTCGAACCTTCCTTCATACTATCTGCTTTTATTGATGCAAGTCCAGCCAAGCCTTAATCTATCTACAATATGATATCATATTTCTGAAAAAAATATGAAAAAAAGACACTTTTTTTTTGTTTCATTTCATTTTGTTTTTCGCCCCCTTTGTGTTTCTCCTGCAAAGTGTTTTCCTTCAGGTATTTTGTCCAAAACAAGCAGGGATGTATAAACGTTTGTGTATATATGGAAAAGAAAATATAAACTGAAAGACGTATATCATAAAAAGAAGAAAAAAATCAGGATTTCCTATGATTGTGCTGCATAAGTATTATTTTAATCTTTTTTTTCTTTTTCTTTTTTCTTTTTTAATATCTGAACGAAGAGATTTGTTTTGGCAGCAGCACATTTGGTAGGTCTGTGGTCAGCTTCAGTGATAACACCGATGGAGAACTTCAGGCAAAACACTAAACAATGAAATAGATAAGCCATGGGCTCTTATGTGCCTGTATTTTGTTTTTACATGTATTGATAGAAAACTGAACCCATAACATTAGATTTCGGCCTGCAGTAGCTTAAAGGGTTGCCAAACAAGGGATCCTGAGCATGTTTGGAACAACGTGTGTCTGCCATTATTTCGCATTTCAATATACATTAAATAGCCAAAAGTTTGAGCACACCTGACCATCATATCTAAATGTTTGTTGGGCGTCTCAATCAGAACCATGGCTATTATTATATATATATATATATATATATATATATATATATATATATATATATATATATATTTGTTGTGTCAGGTGCTGATGTTGGATGGGAATATCTGTGTCCAGTTCATCTCAAAGATGTTCATTGGGGTAAAGTCGAAGCTCTGTAAAGGCCTGTTGGTTCCTCAACACCAAATGTCTTTATAGCATTGGCTTTGTACAGAGTGGGAAATGTTATGCTGGAACAGAAAATAAACTCTCCAATAAATGTGTGCTACAAGGCCGAAAATGTCTTTGTTTGATAATCTATCTTGAGTTAAGGAGTAATTTTGTAGGGGAGTCCGTATATTTTTACATACAATGTAGGTGTGCTGGTCAGGAGTCCACAACTTTTAGCCATATAGTACATAACCTTGTATGCTAAATGGTCTGAGCAAAAGATGGTGCTGGTGATAGTCATACCAGCTGGTCAATGGAAATGCTGCAGTGTACAATTATTTTCATGCCAATGGGCCTTTTTAGTCAAAACAGATAAATTGATTAAAGAACCAACTGGCATAAAAATAAGCTGCTCTATAATTGTTGATTGTTGGAAGTTGTTCCATTCACACATGCTCTTTCATCTATAGTATATAAAGCTATTAAACTCCAATAAAATGACTTCTGGATCCAACAGATAAAACGGGGTATTTATAACCTGAAATGATGTGTGTTCTTTTTATCTTTCAATGATTTCTGTGTGTTGACTGAAGTTCTCATTCAAACAACTTATGGCAGATTACAAATATGAATGCTAATATCTGTAATATAATAGGTAATAAATTGGCAGTGTAGTCAAACCTGGTGTGGGATGTGTTTTGATTACTGTGATTGCTAATGGAAACGGTGTTGAAAGAAGATTTTGAAGCAAGTTGTATTCCACCAGCTCCTTCTGTCTACAACTGTTTGTCCTAAATTCCTACTATTTGAAAGCAAAATTATTTTTTGTTTTTTTGTTTGCGGCACAAATTGTATTGAAAATACAGCAGAATAAAAGAAAATTTTGTCACAACTCAAAGTACAAACACTGTATAATCATTTGGGGTGTCCTTCCCATTCAATAGCATGGGATAGCAGACCAATTAGCCCTAGTATACTCAAAATTGTATAAGAGGAAGATCAATAACAGAGTCTCATAATCCAACGCGTTTTGCCGCTTAGGCTACCTCAGGGTATGCATAGAAAGCGCTATACGAAATCTATGCTCAAGATGTTCCTGTTATATAAGTGCAACAGAAGTTTGCCAGGATTGTGCTGGATCCAGGATATTTGTGGGTTTGGAGTGGGTTGCATGGAGTAGCATCGACAGATATTTTTCAATTGGTGTTAGATCCAAAAGTATCAGTACCATGTAGAAGAAGGAGAATACAGTGAAGAGTTAGCACACATCCAATGCGCATGCCCTGCAATCTCTGTTATTACTGCCCACTTCTCCTGGAGTCTCTGATATAAAAATAAAAACCCTGCCCCCACTAAGATGGCTGCTTTTTACACAGTCCAGAAAAAGGCAAAACATGTTAGTAATGGGGAATCATCAGCTGCAGAGAGACTACAGGCATGGGTTACCATCCCTTTGCTTTGGGAGTTTATTGTTTCTGGTAACTCTATGGGGTCTTTATTAATGATATTTGTTCAGTCAAAAATTGCATTGGTATAGTTTGTCTCAGTCACCATTTCTTTCACTGTTTAGATTGTTAATGTAAAGAAAAAATAAAGATATACAATTAAAGAGGGACTAAACTGAAAGCGTCTTTAAAACAAAAACACCAATCCTTTAGGACAGTCCGTTCCATCTGAGGGTGTCTTGCATCTGGTCCTGCATCGTCCCAGAGCTAGCGCTCCGGGTGCCGCCATCTTCTCTTCTTCTGGGTTCTTCATCCTACGTCACTCCACCCAGGCATGAGATTGGGTGACATAGTATGAAAAACAAATTGCAGATCTTACTGCGCATGCATTAGATTGGCAAATGTTTCTCTTTGTGCGAAAAGGCTCCTTCTGCGCATGCCCGAGATGCTTAGGCATGTGCAGAAGAAGCACCCAAGAGCCTCCTGGGATGCGTGAGGCAATCAAGAATTTAGGGGGTGGTGCTGCACCCTTTTTTGTCATATATATGTATATATATGTGTAAAGGGTTGTCCACCCTTTTTATGTAAAGTGAAATTTCTGAGTTTAGGTACGCTTAAGGAAATACACACTATTATATGTAACAATAGATAAAGGTAAAATACATGAATGAGTGTAAGTACAGCACTTTAGTTAAAAGCACTGCTGACAGCCGAGGTGCTTTCCCTCTGCACCCCCTTTAATGCCAGAAGAAAAAAACGCAACAACTCTACCTAAAAGTCTGTTTGTGCATAGTTCTACCACACCATCAGCTCTCATGCAATTGTTTTTGATGACTGCCCACTTAGGCTCAGTGAGCCCGGTACTTTGGGAGGCGGACGGTGGTGGTAGTAGTAGTAGTTTACTGTAGTAGTGGCCCCAACAATCTTCTGCATGAAGTCCTTTAAAAGGTCAGAGACACAGACAGTACCAGGTTTGCATTATAGCTATGCAATGGGCATTTCCAAAGCAGTAAGTAGTGGCAGGCTTTATGTTCTCTCAGTACAGGTTTGATCTTTGTGTATATAACGGTGTACATTTTTCAATTTTACAATTTACAAATATTCCAAACATGATGCATCCTTGGCACCCACTATTTGAGGTATTTTGGCTTTCTGATGTAAAACCCCACACTGCAATCTTATAGCCACTCTGTATATCAGGACGCCTAATGGGAGCAGGTTATGTCCATTCTGTCAAGTGACCTTCCTTATATTCAACAATGGAATGAAATTTAGGAATATTGCTGACTTTGGTGACGCAGAAAACCTCAATGGTAAAACACAAAGCCACGAAGAAGGGGTGCTCTGTTCCCACTTAACACATCTTTTTACAGTTTTTTCACCAAAAAAATATTTTCCCATGATTTTTCCATGATTTAAAGCTTTCATGAGGATTGTACTCCTCATCTCATGGAGTACAATCACCTGATAGGATTTGGTGCCACCTTCTATACAGGACAAGGACACGGATCACCTGATCAATATGGCCGATTTACTTGTAGCTGTCACATTGATGTTCAGAGATACAGAACACAGCAGCCTACAGAACAGGCAATGGGCAGACAAACCTGCACAAGGATCAGGGAATTCATTTACAGGAGAAATACTCTTGAAAGTGATGTTTTAACAAGACAACAACCCCAAACACACCAGTAAACCAGTAATGTCCAGCCCAATCCCTGGACCCTAATCCAATGGAAAACTTGTGGGGTGTCATCAAAAAAGGCAAACCAAGAAATACAGAAATGTAGAATGTGGTCCAATCATCCTGTGCTGGAATACATGTTCACCTTCCCTTTCTTTCTCAGCTGTGCCAATATCGTCATCCAGGCTTCTTCCAAATTTGGATTTTTCAGCCATCTTTATTGGCTGGGCTGCAATGGTATAACTCTTGCACACAAGTGTTCATTTATTCCGGTTTCTGTATATTGTGCTCCTATTAATTATTGATTTTTTAATATCCATTAATGAGTTGATTATTTCCATTATTTAAAACGTCACCAAATTTGCCCCAAGTTAGATTCAAATGCTTAGACAAAATCCACCCCCATGAAAACAAACGTAAAACCTTCCATGCATTAAGGGTGCAGTTTAATTTATACATTTATCTAAAAGAAAAAAAGGACCTGGGTCATTAATGGCCCCCTTAGAGTGTATTAAGGCATGCCTAAAATGCAAAGGTGTAAATGGGCCCTAAATGTAGAAAAGGTTCCCAGGACTGCAGCATAAAATGTCATGCCAGGCCATTATGACAAATGACATACATGCAAACAAACTACATGCAATGATACAATTAAGCAGAAAGGTAGAGAGGAGCACAGACACATAGTTGCCACAACTCAAAAAAACTGTTATTATTATTTAATTTTGGAAAGACAGAGAAAAGTCCCTGCTGCCTTTAAAGCCAGCAAAATATTGGGTCCCATCATCTAGACAATATAGGGAATATTATTGATAGCTATAGACACCAATAATACATTTCCCTTCCATAACTTCCTAAATCCTTCTTGCAATGCAGGTGCAGCAGTATATTAGCTGATACGCCACTAGATGGCGATAGCGAGCAAGCAGCCTGCACCATCTACCTATATGTAAGCTGAAGTTTTTTTTTTTTTTTTGCAAGTGCAGAAACAAGTGACAAGTCCTGAAACCTCTCATTGTACCTACCCCATCCCATTCCTAAATAGCACATTCCCCTAAAATAAGGCCTAAACCCCCATTCCTCTTTACACATCCAGTAAATGTCAGAATGACCATGCAGCAATGATTTAAATAGATGAGACACTCTATAGTGTATTATTAATTAATAGGTGTATGGTAGTCATTATTTGGGTGTTCCCAAAATATACCAACCCACATCAAGATCTCATCTACCCTGCTCTGTCTCCCTCTGATAGCTTGCTATGGCTTATTATTGCACCTTGCCCAGCACCCCATGTTATCTGCATCTTGCATTTATATGTCAATGCCTATCTATCTATCTATCTATCTATCTATCTATCTATCTATCTATCTATCTATCTATCTATCTATCTATCTATCTATCTATCTATCTATCTATCCCATCCATCCATCCATCCATCCATCCAATATCTATCTATCTTATATTAATATCTATCTACTAGATTGTAAGCTCCTTGGGGCATGGTCCTCTCTTTCTGTGTCACTGTCTGTATTTGCACTGCGCTGCGTAATATGTTGGCGCTATATAAATCCTGTTTATTATTATTATTATTAATAATATTATTAATGATAATAATAATATTAATATTAATACATGTATATATATTCATATATATATATATATATATATATATATATATTTCCAGCACTGCATGCCATTTATTAACCCAAGAAGCAAAAGCCTCCTGCATGAATGGCTTTGCTTAATGAGGATTTAATGAAATAGCTAATTTGTTTCCCATCTGTTCTTCCCAGGCTTGTGCCTTTTCCCTGCACCAGTAGCCTTGGTTTGCAGTAGCCAGGTACACCAGGGCGCTAGGTGTATGATGGGGCTAAGGAAGGGGTGGTGGTGTTGGTATCTCTCCTAGTGGAGAGGGCAGTCCACATTCCTGCTATTCACCTAAAAACAATGGATGATGCTATTAGCATATTCTAGTAGGTGGAAGCCCAGTGGTGTACTGCATGGTGCAGAATATCAATTGTGGCTGCAATGTCACTGAAAGGGAACAGGGCGTGCAAGAAGAACACCTCTCTAGAGGGGATACAAGGCTTCCTCTGCGCTGCCTCCATCCCTGTATATAGAGCCCATTTATACCCATAGGATTGCTTTTATTTGCCTCCTTTCCTTGTGTTGGTTTAATGATGGGGGAGAGAAGATTAGGAAGTGATCAGCTGTCATGACGCCAATGGAGAAGGCTGCCCTACTGCTTTGCCACTTCTGCTGGGCTCCTCTATAGAGATAACATCCAATTTTGCAGGGAGAAAAAAAAGGATCCTTGACTGATTGACTTTCATTTTTTCCTTTTTTTTGCTGGATCAATGAGCATTTGATGCAGAGAGAAGTGCTGTGTGCCTGGATTGCATTGTAGCAGTCCTAAAAAGGAGGGAGGTAGAGAGAGGAATTGCTTTTTTTCTCTCCTTTTTTTCTGAATGGGGGGGAGACGAAGAAGGGCGACAAAGATTGATTCAACCCCCATGCTCCTCTAAGAAAATCCAAGGAGGGAGCAAAAAAATAAAAAGAAGGGGGGATTCTATTATTCCAGCAATACTACACCAACATGATCCTGGCTCTATCCATCTCTGTTTAACTGGATTCTTTTTCTTCAACATCAAGGATTGCAGCTTTTTTTTTTCTTTTTGGGGTGGGGGGGGGGGGAGGTGGAGGGAGAAGGGGGGGAGATGACCAGTTCTGACCTTTGCGGAGAAGAGGGAGGAAAGAAAAGAAGAGTACCTGCTATTTTGGGGGCAACAGACACCACCTTGTCAATTCCATCTACATGCACATGAGCGCTAACACCATGATATTCATGGTACTGGGGGCGTCTGTTGTTATGGTAAGCAACACTCTCACTTTGGTCATTGGCATGTTGATGTATTTGTAGCAATGTCATATTGGCTTTATGTGTATGTGTGTGTTTGTGTGTATTGTATATTGTGTGTCCTTTTTGCAAGAAGTGGCAGCGTTGTAATGACTGCTCCAGCAATTTTTTTAGCCTGCAAACTAGAGTCAATGTTTTATTCCATCCAGAGTTGACCAGATGCCTTGGTTATGGGCTCTTACAGGCAATAGCTTGCTTGATGGACATGAACGCTCTTTTGGACCGATTTCACAATTATATCTTACCGCATTTAAGAGGGGAAGATCGGGTTTGTCACTGCAACTGTGGAAGGTGAGTCCCCCCCACCTCCTCTTCCTTGATTGCATTTTGATCTGTCTTTGACTGCATCTGATAACCCTGAGGTTTGCCTGCTCTGAGCTGCCCAGCAATGGGCGATGCACCTGGATTGAGCACCTTGGCCGGTTCAGGCTCACCTCTGTAGGACATTGCTTGTGTTTATGTTATTCAGTCTTGTCTATATTTTGAAGGCTCCTCACTCCCACCACCAACCCTCCTTCCTGAGTCCTGCTTGCATGGTCACAACGCAGCTCAAACCTTTATTTCCCAGCAGGCAAGCGCAGGATGGGGGGATACAGGTGCCCTGCGTCCCCCTGTGGACTACCCAAATTATAAAGCAGAATTGGTTTCTGGACAATATGGCAATGAAAATAAAAATTGTCCAGGCTCGTATTAAAAAAATATTTTTCCAAAGCACAGTCTATGTATATAATCTACGCTACATACTGTAACCCAATCAGATTTCAACTAACTCTAGTGGAAGCAAAGAAAGATGAATTCTGATTGGTCCCTATGTGTTACCTGTACTTGCATGTTGCCCTGTGCCATATTCAAAATATGTCTGCAGTATGTGAATGCGGATTATATACATAGATATGAATTTTAGATTGGGCAAAAGAAACTTGGAATACCCCATTTGGATACCTTGCGCTTGCTTGAGTCGGGTATCCTCTGATGTGAGTTTGAGGCCTGCAAAATAACACTAATGGTTAATATTGTGCTGTATTACTGACCTCACTTTGCATGGACTTTATGTTATATGCATTGCAATACTAAATGCTTTGGCTTGTCATGATAGAGATCACCGGGATTCCAAGAAAGCTTGTATGTCTTTTATGTTAGGATGGTGTATACTGCGGATGGAATATATTTTGCATGCAAGACTTGGGAAGGATCCCCGTCAGTTGTAGGGGCAAGTGAAATCTTAGGCTTCTCATACAGGGATGCAAAACTTAGTTGAGTGGCACCAGGCAGTTTGATATCCATCTGCAGCAGAAGCCTTTGATGCAGTCAGGGGACAATAATACTTAGACCAACCTCCGGTACAGACCCAATCCAGACCCAATCGTACCACTAACCAAGAGACATTCATTAGAAGTGGTAAGGGAGACTTAGGCTGCACAAAGTGAGCTATTATCATGATAAATGGACATAATATTGGGGATGCCATTGCTGACTTTCTCGTGCAGGTGCAAAACAATCCTTTACTATTGGTAAGTCATTGGCTCAGGTCAAAAATGATTATATTAGATATAGTAAGTAATAAGTATATTAGGTGACCTGATACTTGGCTGTCTGGTCTGGGTGACTCGCCAACAAGGATGACAGGCCAAGAGCCTGAACCATCAAAAGCTATAAAATCCTAACTGTTTCCGTCCTGAAATGTCCTGACTTTTCATATTCAATTGGCTTGCTATGTAGTATAAAGTCTTCTAGCTGCTCTCTGCATTGCATTTCAGTCACTAATTTTCCCCTCCTAATAAAATAGATAAAATATATGCGAAGTGCAATACATGCAACCAACTCTAGATTGGTAAACTGGAAAAACTGAAATACACAACCATTGGGCAGCACTACTAAGCAGATAGCAGAGCTTATGTGGCTGCCCCCATGGACATTTATAATTCAATTCATGGAATAATAAAATATATTATTAATATGATTATTTCTGATCAGCCAGTACTGTTCACTTTCATATCTTTATATTTCATTTTACAGTATTATCTTTTTGTTAAGTCAGAAATAGATCATTTAACACTTTGCCTCTGCTGTGTTTTGTGGTAACACACGCACGTTACTTCAATAACGTAACTCACATTACATGTCTTAGTGCTTTGCAATTCATTTTCCATCCAGATAAGGAAATGCAGCTCATCAATGCAATACAATTACAATGCAGCTCCTCATAATGCACTACAACACATTACTGTATGTTGTGGTGTGCTGCATCAGGACAGATTGTGCTCGTCCATTTTTTGGTCTTATAATTCCATATTGAATGGGCTGCCCTAATGGATATATAGAGATAGGTTATGGTATTCTCCTAGTAAGTCACAGGGCTAAGGGCCACCCCCTAACAGTAAATCTTTCTTTTTGCCTTAATGCATGGGATAACACAACACACATCAGCAGCAAAGTTTGAACCTAGCCTAAGGTCAGCAACTTGTCTATGGTGCTGCACACTAATAAATGGACCCCATATATATTATATACCTATCTTTCATAGTAGGAGCCCTCTTTGTCCAGTTGGCTGCTCTCTTGACTCTTCTTCGAGGCTGTGATTGGTTAGCTTTTTATGTGCAGCCAATCAACACCTTTGCCTTACACAGAGCCATGGCAAAGGTGTAGTTGTAATAAAAAGTTCCCAACTGGACTCTGTGGGGTTTTGAATCAAGGAAAAGGTAAGTATTTTAGATTTAAAGGAAAATGGGGATGCTACAGACATAATGCTTTAACTTTATCATCCAATCAGATTAAAACCGACACTGAAAAATGACTGTAACAAATACAACTATATTTCCTATTGGTTGTAATAGAGAAATACAGATTGTTCTTATGAAATACACAAAAATTAAAAATAATTAAAATAATACATGAGAGCCATTGTTGGTCTGTCCTTGACACCCCCAACTTACTTTAATTTAAAGTTTTAATTTTGTAATTGTATTGGCTGTTCAGCATGCATTGCAATTTCACAAAGGAAGCTAAATAGCATGCTGGATCTTTGTCTCATTGTCAGATCCTTGTGATTTGTGTGCTTTTCAGCAAGTGCTGACTTCATTAATTAGCAATGACTTCTGTCAGTGAAATTTGCCTGGCCTTGTTCGTAGCACCGTCATCCAGTTGGCTGGTTGTCTTCATTCAGATTTCTCGCTCACTGAAATATAAGATCTGTATTTTGTAGCCAAGTTGTCAGATGATAGGGCTTTATCGCTACTTTACTTGGATGAAACGTCATACTTCACTTGTGGTTTTTCCTAGTCTGGTGTTGTTCGTTGTTGCATTTTTATTATTTTTGGGCGCATTTCATTCATTTAAAACAGTCCACCAATGCGCCATAACACAGCTGAAATCTGACCTATTCTATCTAAACAACATGTATGGTGATGTCTTTCAGTGGGGGCATTTTAATATAAATAGCACCCTGACACGATATGCACATCCACATGTAGAGAAGTAAAACACAATATTTATATATAAATTCTTTATTTTAGACAAACATTTCATTCCAGGTGTATCCATTACACATTAGTTTGCAAACCATGTTGGACTTTCTAATAAGAAAGCCCAGCACTACCTTTAGGCTTTTTGGCAAGTTAAGATGTTACCATCTCGGCTACCAATGGGGAAGGAGAAGAGGAAGTCCCCACTAGATTTCATCTATTTATTTAGCGCTGACATATTACACAGTGCTTTACATAGTCTATAATCACTAGCTGCCCCTAATATGGGCTAAAAATCTAATGTCCCTATCATAGTCATATGCCATTAACACAGTCTAAGGACAATTTTGTGTGGAAGCCAATTAACCTAACTGTATGTTTTTGCGAGGAAGCTGAAGTGTCCAGAAAAAACTCATGCAAACACAGGGAGAACATACAAACTCCTTGCAGATAATGTCCTGGGCGAGATTTGAACCTGTGCCCTTGTGCTACAAAGGCCAGAATGCTAACCACTGAACCAAACGTAGAAAAATTGGGCTAGTAACAAAACTGACTATTTGATACGCAATAAAACGCTCATGAGCCATTAGAACCACAATTCTGATAAAGGTAATCATGGATAATTGGCTATCAATAATCCACTAGAGAAATCCTGCCAATTATCCCTTGAAAGCCTCCTATTTTTTTTTTTTTTTTGTCGACATGTGAGTGTGTTTTTGGAATACAGATTGTACCTAGTAGCTAAGAACAAGATTGAAAGGAAAAGAAAAAGATAGAGGTTTTGTATGGCAACAGAAATGGTTTTATATAAAAAACGTTTTTTAGGTAGATACAATTTCACAATGATGTGATGCTCATATCCGAATCCAAACATCATCTTTTAGTGGGTTGGATCAGATTGGATACTAGACATGTGTCTACTACAAAACATATATATTCAAGAGAGAAGGGGAAGAGGATAAGAAAGTTTATCATGATAGGTCCCAGGTACTGACGCGTTTCACCCTTTAGGCTTCTTTAGAGGATAATGAGAACCCTTCCAATAACTATACTGTTCTGGTATTAGACTTGATAGGTTTTCTCCAGTTCAGCATAAATTGGGGGAAGACAGAAAGAATGATCAATCAAGGATTAAATTTGGTAGTTGGGAGCAAGAACACCGATGGTGCTGGTTCCAGGTAAATAGAACCTGTGGTGGTGAGAGAGAGGAAAAGAAGAAGCACATCTAGTAGTGGGGATGTGGTGTCCTCTGGGTGGCTTTAACATATCTTTGAAGGAAAGAACCACAATTTGTATCCTCTACCCTAGGGGTCCCCAGTGGACCACCGCCATGTGACAGGTGGTCCACAGCTCTGGCCGGTGCACCCCCCAGCAGGGTCAGGAGAAGGACCCCGCCAGGGGGGGCGCAGCGGACAGAGCCGCCGACCATGTTTCCCTAACAGACCTCAGGCTCAGGGCTGTGGGCAGGTTGTGTCTCTGGAGTAACCAATTGCTATATAATGAAAGAACATTCCTGCAGAAGCCTCTAGAAACCAACTTTCATGGACTGCTCCTTTCTAGCAAAGCATTGTCATTTCATGGTAGTGTTGGAGCATATCACCTTCTCCATCTTCACCAATACATTCCTATAGGCTTATCTCTATGATGAGCTGCCTTACTGGCCAATATGACTGTAAAGGAGACAGGACTTTTATGAGATGCTAAAGCTTTGCTGAATCACCCAATATTCATACTATGGGTGTATCAGAAGTTGCTGAAGGTGCCTGCACTGCATCAGTTTATTTTGACAGGTTTTCTCATATCTTTTCTTTCTACAAAATTTGCAAAATATATCTGTGGTCAGAGAATGTCTGGAGGTTCTATGTTATGGTTGTGTTCCATACAGAACAGCTTTGGGTGTTGGTTAATCACCCAGCCCAGATTTATTACTGCAGCAAGACCAACAACAAACAACCCCCCCTCCCTAGTATGACAATCTAAAATGTTCACATTTTTGGGTAGTTCATGCAATGAAGCAAATAGCAGTACCGTACCGGTGATTATTTATTTATTTTAGGATAAGGGGGAAGGGTAGAACGTGTTTTTGGAAGAAAAAAAAACGTATTGTAGATGTGCTTGTGGGTTCGATAATTTTCCCCAAATGCCTGCTGAGGGCTGAAATGTTGTGTTAGTGATAGTGAGGAGAGCTAAGTAAGCTGCGATTGATAATCTATCCCTGAAAAGACTGGTAGCTTGGCTTCCTTCCATCAGGCACTGATCTGGAACAAGAATGCAGGAAAGTCAGATAAAGTCAGAGTCTCAATCTGCATACTTGCTTGAGGGCAGTGACTCAAAATACGCTGAATCTATTGGACAAGAATGACAGTCAGAAAACGTTGAAAAAGTTATGGAGAACAAATGGTTCTCTTTCCATCTTTCCACAATGTAGTACTTGGGGTGGGGAGAAAGCCCCTAACCCTGTGTGAACTCCAAGCAGATTAATGAAGAGCTTACACAGGACTTCTTTTTACTTCCATATGCCGGGCAAAAGGGGGAGGGAAAAATGAAGAAAAGGTATTTTTAACGGGTTGGTAATAGGATAAGCAAAAGGGTGAACCTGTTGCTTTATCCTGCATGGGCAAGAAACAGATATAAAGTAAGAACATTTATGGTAACATGTAAATAGACAACAACCCCTTTGTTATTTATTGTGCCACAACCCCAGTTATATAGGTACCAGTGGAGGAGGAAAGGAAAATACAGGTAGTCTCCAAGTTTGTCCTGGTCATTAAAGAGTTACAAGAGGTTGCAGAAGAGCTCAGTCCTTAAGATCACCCACAATCTCAGCTGTGTTTAGCAAAAAGATTCCTTCTGCAAGTCATGCAAACTGCCCCCCTCCTCCCCATCCAGCCCTGTTTGTATCTAGGAGTCATCCGTATGTCGAATGTCTTTACCTTGGGGACACCTGTAGAAGGATTTAGAGTGGCATGTGTGTTAGAGAAATTAAAATTTTTTTCAATCAATAAACATAGGAATTTTTATGGTACAATCATTACAAATAACTTTACAACATCGGTCCTTTGTCAATAAAGGTCCATACACAAATATTGGAATATTGAGTCCTGTGAATTTCTGGTACAAAATGTCTTATTGAAATAGAAATTAAAACAAATGTGTTATTAGTGCAAAATAACAATAGTTTAACATTACAAAAAGTAAAGGACAAAGTATGAAAAGATATAAATTATAATATTATATATAAACTTCTGTAATCAGCACAAAGAAAATTACATTCCATTGCTGCAAAAAAAGAATAAACGTCAAAAGAATATCAAGAACACATGGTATAAAAAATATTAATTTAAAACAAAACAATAGTGAAGAAAAAAAGGTATATAATAATCCAAAAAAAGGGATTAGCAAACCAAAGTAGAAAAAGATAAAAGATAGAAAGAAAGGGAAAAAGAAATGAATCCTGCTGCCATTACAGACAGATAAAAAGAAAAGAGGGAAAAGATTCTGTAAAATGGCAAATAATAATCCAGCCAAGGTCGCCAGACAGCTAAACATTTGTTGTGGGTATTGTTAATAATAGCAGTCATTTTTTTTTTAATCATGATACCATGTAGTCGATTTTTAATTTCCAAAAAAATTAAAAGAGAGAGTTTTCGAAGTAGTTTGTTTGGTAGCCATAAAAAAATGCGTAATAAAAATGGCAGACATTTTTGGAACGCTTTCACAGACTATCAACATTAGAAAAGGGTAGGTGGAACGTTAGAGAAGGGTAGAGCGTGTCGTGGGTCTTTAGGCAAAATCATTCCTAAAACAGAATTAATCATATGATACTTTAATCCATATTCTAGACACTTTAGGACATTGCCAACATACATGGCTCATTGTACCTCTTACTCTACAACCATGCTAAAAAGTACTTACTGTTAAAGGAAGCTGGGTGAGTCCTGTGAGTTTTAATCACAAGGTCCGACATGTTTCACAGAAAGGTATAGTATGCTTCTTCAGGAAAATAGTTCTGTTCAGCAGGACTCAGAGTCCTTAGCTGCCACACATCTATTGAACTACCTGCACATGTAAAAGAGATGCAATTCCCTGACACCTCTGGAATGTGACCAAAAAAAGAACAACTGCAGAGAAGATGGCATTTACTCTACCATTGAGGTACTTGCTCTATGGAGGTTGGTCCTAAAATGCCCCAGTCCTACACCCGTAAAGCACCAAACCTGATGAAATTTTCTGAACAGAAATTTTTCTGAAGAAGCATAATACCTAACCTGCGAAACGTGTCAGGACCTTGTGGTTGAAATTTGCAAACTCACAGAAAATTCCCAAAATTTTGTACAGACTTTTATTGACAAAGGATTTACAGGTAGTCCCTGAAATAAGGACATCCGACATACAGACGACTCCTAGATAAGAACAGGGCTTCCCTGCTAGCTCATATGCAGAACGGTTGATGGGGCAGAGAGGGGCAGTTCGCATGACTTGCAGGAGAAGTCTTTTGGTAAACACAGCTGAGGTTGTGGGTGATCTTAAGGGCTGAGCTGTTCTGCAGCCTCTTGTAACTCTTTAATGACCAGGACAAACTTGGAGACTACCTAGGGGTGTGGCACAATTAATAACAAAGGGGTTGTTGTCTATTTACATGTTACTATAAATGTTCTTTCTTTATATCTGTTTCTTGCCCTTGCAGGGGAAAGCAACAGGTTCACCCTCTAATGACCAAGACAAACTCTGCAGTTGTTTCTTTTTGCATATCAAAGCACAGCTTGCTCCAGAAGTTAATAAATGTCTAGGCTTCATAAAGTTTTTTATTTTTTTGCTTTATTTGTGATTAACTCACAGTGAGGTTTTTTTTACAGTAACTGACACCATGCTGCCTAATAATGTGTTGTAAAGAACATCTGTCCCAATTTATTAAAATTATGTACATGTTCCAACTTACATACAAATTCAACATAAGAACAACCCTTTAATCCCTATCTCGTATATAACCTGGGGACTACCTGTATGTTATTAAGTTAATGACAACTAATGTTTTATATATATTCCTATGTTAACTGATTGATTATTTTTCTAACACACATACCATTCTAAACCCCTCTTTTCTACTCCTCCTCCATCATTACTGTACTAAGGACATTTATAGAAACATACCATACGGCATATGTTAGCTCATATGATAGCAAGGCACGAAGGCCAAAACACAAAATTTAAAACTTTTTGGACTTGTTGAAAATGTTTTTAGATGGATAGACAAATAGATAGATAGATAGATAGATAGATAGATAGATAGATAGATAGATAGATAGATAGATAGATATAGATAGATAGATAGATAGATAGATGGATAGATAGATAGATAGATAGATAGATAGATATAGATAAGGCATACTTATTAGCTGCAGAGAGCTTTCTTGTTTTATTTATTGGGGACTTTTTGCAAGCCCTCAGGAGCTGCAGGGAGGTACATTGGCTTAAACAAAAACCTGTTACTAGAAAATATTGTATAAATTAAATTACTAGAACACACATGGAAACACAAAAAGGAAATGTCTACCTGTCTCTTATTATAATTCTGCCACTAGCTGTTGGGCTAGGGGAATGTGCAGTATGCAAATATTGACCTCACCATAAGTCTGGGCTAAGACACAATGGGCCTGATTTATTAAAGCTTCAAGACTAGTGAAAATAAACCATCATGTGAGAACCTGGGTGATCCAACAAACCTGGAATTGATTTCTTAAATTATTATTATTTAGCAAAATGTTTTAAATCTTGGAGTAGATCCATTCCTAGTTTGCTGTATCACCCAGGTTCTCCATGATAGTCTATCTTCTCCAGTCTTGGAGAGCTTTGATAAATCAGACCAATGTAATTTTGTTCCTAGTCGAATTGTCCCTTAAGATAGTAATGCTAGGTTACAGAATATTTTCTAGAGAAAGACTTTCCCCATATTCAGGGGGCAGGCTGGTAAGATGAGGTTGAATGGATGAATCCATCAATAATACTGACGGAAGCTCTGCGTTCTTGGACAGCCATATTAAGTAAAGGGCTTTCAATTGTACAAATACAAAGCAAAAACCTGAAGCCACAGAAGCAGATTCAAATAGAATTTATGGTCAGACGTGCAGTAAATATGTCAAGTGGTCATTGTGGATAATAAGCTGGCATCTTAGTCAACAAAGTATTGGTTTTATATTCATGGCTTGGTGCAATGCTTAATTATCCTTTAGTGAACGCTTCCTCTATTCTTGTATAATAAACAATCTGCTCCCAGGACAAGTTCATCATTCATAGATTTCTTCACAGCGTTCACAACCAATGCTATTTCAGGATCCATAAACAAACACAGTTCTGACACTGAGAATCTTTTTATTTTTTGGCATATCACAGTACAGCATAAATTATTTTGTTGTTAGAGAAGATGAATTATGGGGGTTTTAGCACCAATTTATTTTTTGCTTTAGCTTTATGCAGCATATGAGGATGTTACTGCGGAGGTTAGTTTAATGTTGAGGTTTAGATTCGGAGTTAGTTTTGACACATTTGTTCTGGTGCAGGGAGTCCAGCTTTGGCACTTTTTAGATGCTGGTCTGCCAATTCTACAAATTCATGAAAACTCCCTTACTAAAGTGAAATTTATAAACCCAAATAAAGTACCATTTAGCAGCAACATTGAATGTTTACCCATGTGAGCACCTAGCCTTACTCCTTAAATGAACCTTTAGACTAAAATCCTAACATTAAAGTAGTGTATTTCCTATTGATTGATTTTCTGATTTCTTATTTGCTCTTTGGGTGGGATAGGGTAGACCCTTTGGTAGATTTCTATTGCTCTTAATAAATATAGATACTATCCCAATAGCTATTTTATTACTTTATGAAATCGCATTACATTAATATGTCAAAAACAATGAAGTCAATACATCAAAAGAGGACATAGCCCCAACTTCTCATATTCCCCTGGGATATCCATGTCACAGGTTCTGGGAGGCTTCGGACCATTAGGTAAATGATTGGGAAAGTACGCACATGCTGAGCTGTGTGTTACCCAGGGGTCAGTTACCAAGATTATAAAGCGATAGCTGGGGCCTTAAACCAAGATGGCTGTGAAAGAAAAAGCATGAATCAGCTAAGTGGTGGTTTAGAAGAGGATAAAGCAGGATTCGATAGTCATGTAAGTATGTTTACTGTATACAAAACACACACAAAGTTCCCCTTCAATTCAAGATGTAGCTTTTTGAGATCTCTGGGGTCTTGTCTTCAGGGTTACTTCCTATTACCCAAAAAAGTATAAAAATATTATTATATATATTATATGTAGTCTTAGTGTCCAACATTGTATGGCAAATTGTCTCCAGTATGCTGTACAAAGAGCTTTGGTTTCTGATTATGGCACATTTTATTAATTTCAATAACTGAGCATAGTTGGCCCAGAATTTACCCAGTGAACCAAGTAGATGCCAAAATGCCAAGTACCTAACATGATTAGACAACTGCCCATCACCTACATCCTGTAAATCATTCCTGCTGAAAAGTCCTCCCTTCTTATGTAGACACATGGATCTGCTTGTAATGTAGGTATGATGGGAAATCTATCAGGGCATCTATCAGGGAGGAGAGGGCTTCTGTACAGGGCCCCAAAAAAGGAGCTTGACTTTTGCAATGCTGGAACTTTTAGACATGGAGGACGAGAATGTTTACTTAGTACGGGGCCCAGACATTTCTAATGGAGGGCCTTACTTTTGGTGTTACATGCTGACTTCTGATTGAATCTCCCACTTGATAATTTAAGAAAGGTAAATGAGACTTAGTGCAGTGTGCAAGCTTTTCCGGCCAATAAAATAGATATTCTGATCACCACTTTGCTAACTGATTGCTGTTAGATTTTGCCTGGTTTTATTTCGGGCTTAGTTGGGCTTTAAAGTTAATCATTCATACAAAGCATCTTTTTATGTGCTGAGCCATACAATGAATGATGACCTCCAGCTCATGGAACCTCTTCCCTTGTGCACACCAAGAGCGATAGGTTACCAAGACTTTCACTCGATAGTCCGTGTTTCTTATCTAATTATTCCTTAGCTGTATTGATTGCTTACACCTACATTTGTACAGAAAGCTATTTCAAAGGAACATACACAGAGGTTTGCCTGATCCACCATTACATATATCAGATGTCATTGATTCTGGGTGTATTGCAGTGATGTGTCAGGTGCTTATCAATAGGACTTGGTTAACGTTTCACAAATCCCAAGTAAGGCACAAATATTAATTCCATAGATATAGTGCTTCAAATATATATAGCATTGCATGCAAAGTTTGAATAAATTTGGTGGCTAAGATAAAGGTATCCCTTAAAATTCAGGATAAAATAAATTACCTTGGCATATAACTCAGTCCCTTTAAAGGCTTAGTTCTCACAGCTTGTGTATTGCAAACAATTTATTTAACTTGCAAGTAATCAATCCCTAATATTCTATTATTTGAATGTTTTACCATTTATTGACCATCCCTCTGATATGTGGTAATGGTATGGCAATAAGCAGAACTTCTCTTGATAATGGAGGTTTTACCACTTCTTAATGCATTATTGCCCTTCAATGCACTTGAACAGGTCCACCACACAGGAATAAATAAGAACTACAGGACTATCATATTGCCGGTGACTATAATGCTTTTAACTCAAATGTTTAGAAATGCCAACTTTGTTTCACACAGGAAACTTCTTGCTGCTGAAAAGACAAAAGTATCTTCTGGGTGATTCAGTCCATCGATGTGCAAACAGACTGGTTCTTTTCCGAAACATGTAAAGGAAAGAGAAAATGAAAAAGGAGTTTGAAAAAAGAGGGGTTTTAAGGGCCACAGAATGGTATAGGTTATGATTTTACTTGATATTCATCAAAAAAAGAAAATCCCATCCCATTATGATGTCCCATTACATCATAAGACCCATAATACACACTGGTGGACTCCATAAGTGGAGGTGTTGATAGTCTCATATCCTGACGCATTTCACCAATTTAGGTTTCTTAAGGGGAGTTAATAAATGGAGACAAATCATGTAAAAACTGTATAGCAATAAAAAAGCCACATAACATACATAGGTCTTTCTATAAAGAGAAGTTTTTCTCTATAGTATCCAGTTATGGAAATGTCCTGTAATAGTTTTATATAAACATTTATAAGTGAATTGGGTTAAATTATTGGATAGTGATAATATATATCTGTTTTATAAATATACAGTTAAGGATCAAGTTAAGGATATCCGACATACGGACGACTTCTAGATACGAATGGGGCCCCCTGCTCGTGTGCAGGACAGAGGCTTGATGGGGGGAGGGGTGGTTTGCATGACTTGCAGAAGAAATCTTTTGCTGTTCTCCAAGCTCTTGTAACTCTTTAATGACCAAGACAAATTTTGCAGCTGTTTCATTTTGCATATCAAAGCACAGCTTGCTCCAGAAGTTAATGAATGTCTAGGCTTCATAAAGTTTTTTTTTTTTGCTTTGTTTGTGATTAACTCACAGTGAGGATTTTATACAGTAGCTGACACCATGCTGCCTAATAATATGCTGAAACAAACATCTGTCCTAATTGCATTTGTTAAAATAATGTACCTGTTTCAACTTACATACAAATTCAACTTAAGAACAAACCTACAGTCTCTATCTCATATGTAACCCGGGGACTACCTGTATTTATATATGGCAAGTGTATAAAACATTAAATAGGATTGGTATTGGGATAATGTAGTTCAGGAGCTATGGAGCTTAATATATTCCTTCCTATTAACAACAGTTAATGAGTTTGCGTCTTTAGGAACGTTTGCCAAAAATCACAAGGTGAACCACAGCCCTAATTTTGAGAGAGACAATCCCTGGGTTGTTGCAGCAAAGGGTTGCTAACCATACTGTGGCCCTCAAAACCCCTATTTTTTCAAACTCTTCCCTTCATATAATTCCTAGGGTTGGGCTTGCAACAAATGTCATTTTATTGTGATCGTCATTTTTAGAATGGCTCTGATGATAAGTGAAAGAGATGCAATTACTAAGTCCTAAGTGACTATTGATGCATTTGGCTGCCCATCAACTAAATCCGGTTTACACCATTTTAAGAAAGGAAGAAAAAAAATGTTTTTTATAATGGAGTATTAATGTAGCACACTTATAAAAAATAACTGCAGCTCTGTCAGGGAGGCTTGGAAGACATAGCGACGGCAAAATGTGAAACAAGGAGATAATTACTGGCTTGAAAACATTTCCTACAAGGCATTTAGAACATAATTTTATGAAATACTCTCACCCGCTCACCTTAATTCACAAAGTGGAGGCATAATTGTTTTCTAATCAGATAGCTTTACGTCCAAACAACCTTGGTATATCAAATCTAAGAGTGTTTATTCCTATCAATATAAAAGTGCTGGACACATATCAAAGCCTGCAAATGGCATTAATGATAAACGTCTGGGTATAAGTTATCATATAGCTGCCTGGCTGCATGGTCACCTTACCGATACCAGGCTTTTATAGGGGAATTGTGGCATATACAGGACACTTTATTAAATACAGTGTTTGTAAAAGTCACAATTACGGACTTGACCTTGTAATGGAGACCAGTCATCCCAGAATTCTGCTTATTACATGGGCAAATGTTTGCCTACATACCTATAGTAGGCACCCTGTTCTATTCAGCTCCAGTGTTTCAGTGCTAAAGTTATGGTGTCTGTACCACTTTTTTCACCATCCTCTGGATCAGTCATGCCTATTGAATATAATATACATTTTATTTCTAAAATATCTATGATTCCTATTATATTCCTAATATGTATGATTACATTTATATGTTCCTATTGGTTAAACTCACTGAACTTTTGTTTTTTTTCAATTGTGCCAAATATATACATATATAACAAAAGCTTGAGTGATGATAGTATAGGTCTTCTATCCCCTGTAACTATTCAGTCACTCACAGACTGAGGGGGCCCCGGTAAATGTAGTCTTTCAGAATACTCCTATGTGTACAAATATACATATAAGTTGCTCCATAAATTTCTTCTTTAGCATGTAAAAACTTTACTAGAGACTTTGCTAATGTCAATTTACTTACATGAAAGTAAATTCCAAGCACAGAATTACAAAATTTCAACAGCATTTTGTCGAGAAAATGGAGATAGAACTATGAATGTAGAATTTAGTTTAGCTACAGCATTTACAATTAGCAGACAGTAATACCACAACAATCTGAATTATTTCAGTTAAAAAATAAAGGCTAATACATTTTAGCAACACATGCATTTTTATCAAGGGGTAATAGTCCCGCATTGGCCAAAAACATAAAAATTGGCCAGATGACACGGCAGTGTAAAATTACCGAGCAGAAGGATCATTTTAAACAGCAAGACTAGGCACAAAAAACATCAAAGGCTGGGTGTTTATTACAAGAATTAGGATACTGAAATTTATGTAGCAGTGCAAATTTGGCTAGCAGCGGGACAGTTTCAATCAGGGATAACAATCTTAACAAGTGTATGACTAACTTTTATTTATTTTAGAGTTAGGGGGTAATAGTAAAATGTTAAAATGTTAGGTGTTTTAGGTGCACATTGTTCTTTTCTTTTTGTTTTTTTTTTTTTGGAAATAATGTGTGAGTGTGCTATGAACAATCGGCAGCTCCAAGAACAGATGGCCAATAAGTGAATTCTCTTTAAGCAAACTAAACCTAAAAAAGCCTTATCAAAACCAAAATTAAATGTAGATGTGAGAGTTCTTCACTGCTTTTTGCTTATATGATGCCAATCCCAGGTAATAATAAAGAAGTTTAAAGAGATAAAGAAGACGGGGGTTTTTAAGCAATACAATTTTTTTTTTTTTTACTGTATAGCTATAAACGTAGGAAGTTTTTGACTCTCTTATGAGTCTCAACAAGCTTTTCTTGATCATTCGGACATTCTGTACATCATGCTGCAGTCAACCCTGAGGAAGTAACAGTGAAACGCATCGGGAACAAAGACTGCTGCAATCATAGTTTGGACTTTTGAACTGGCAATTATTTATGACCATTATCATTTGGTGCATTAGTGCTTTGTATAGTGCCATCTTTTGGCCTGAATAATGTATATTGACATTGGCATTGTTAATGGATGATTACTACAAACTAAAAAAACCTTTATCCTTCCTCTTTATCTCTAAACATTGTTCAAAACTAAAATGTAAAAAAAATGAAAAGAAATTTAAACTCCCAAATATTATACCTGAAGCAAACGTTAGTTTTTTAAGGGAAGGCTTTTTACATAAAAGTAGTTTAACCTAAACTAAAGGTCAACATGTAATCCTGAACAGTATACTAAAATATTTGCCTAGAACTTATGGTAGCAACCTGAATCTCATTCTTAGTCTACTCAATGTAGTTTATTTAAGAGCAAACTGGAGTCAAGCTGCACCCCACCATATCACCCCAATCAAACACTTTTGGCTAAGTTGTTTTTACTGTCTATATACTGTATATTATAATACAGCCAGGGCATGAGAGATCAGGTAATATTGCTATGATGTTAATTGACATGTATTGTACTAAGTTTTATGATAATAGCTGAAAAGGACGGTTCCCCATATAATAATAAGATATGTAGCATATATGTAAATGGAGAGAGAAAGGGAGAGAAAAGTGCATCTCTCTTTAGTTAAAGGCATAATTCTATGTAGGTAAGGCGGAATTTTTTAACAGATGTATGCAATGTTGCAGGTCGTATAAGATATATAGTTTTAAAAAATCATACTGGGCATCCAGCAAAAAAAGCCCAGCACTTGCTGCTTTCAGCACTAACAGAATGTTAGGGGTTTTCTGAAATATTTGGGTTTCTGATTTGTACGCCTGGTGCCATCTGAGGCTTTGGCTGCTACCGTCCATGTATCTCTACTTGCAGGCTAGAACTGGTAAATAAAGACATTCATATTCAATATTTGTTAATAACCTGATTAAGAAAAACAGCTAATTTATTTTATTCTTTTTATTTAAAAAATAATGTATATACTGTCCATACTCTTCTCAGATAGTCACTGCAGAAATTTGCTCAGTGCATCTCCCATCGGCCAATTATGTTTTGTTGTACAGCTTATCCACTGCTGCTGCACCGTTTCCCTGATTGATAATGCAGAGTTGTAACTTATTTGCATTGCACAAAGTATCTGATATTGATTATCTCTACGGAGATCAATAGGCAAGACAATTAATTTGTGGATTTAAGGGATAGTTGGGAGACTTTTCCATATGAATGCGGCTACATAAACACTTTAAAGGAAACCTCTGGTTAAACAGCTGAAAATACAATTAACAGAAAATAAATCTATACTTATTTATAAAAACTAAGTTTTCCCAGACAGATTGTAATTTTTAGCCACAATTTAGATCTGCAACACACCATAGACTGGTGGTGACACCACTCTTCACACCTGTAAAAATACAGCTTCCTTGGTTATCTTAATTTGAACACCACAACTTACCAATTGGACTATAAATGGATATCTTATATGGGCTAATAGGAAACTACAATAAATCACTCATATGGACTTTTCATACAAATCACAATACTCTCCCATTAACTCCCCTGCAGGGGAGCAAACAGTTGGGAGAGAGTGCTGGTGAGCATAAGGGGCTCAAGGTTTGCCCTATTCAGGCCAAAGTAACCGGTTCTCTTTATTGCCCTATCCTTTAGATATTCACCCTTCCTGTGCTCCTCCACTACCTCAATTACCTGCTGGAGCCCTGAGCAAAAAGCCCTATGTAAGCATATGCAGGGGTGAGAAATTACCCCCTGCCCCCACATGACCAATCAGGTATCCTGGAAGATAGGTGACACAGGGAATGTCTATAGATTCTGGTATACGTAATCTGCACATTCATTAAGGATTTCACCCATTTATTTCATTTGTTCCTCATTGCCAGCAATATACTTACATGTATAGCAGGGACCATTTAATAAGTGTTGTGCTGGATACGGGTGGTGGTTTGCACATCATTATTATTATTAATATTATTGATAATAAACAGGATTTATATAGCGCCAATGTATTACGCAGCGCTGTACAATAAACAGGGTATATTTTACAATGAACACTATTGCAATGCTTTGATTTTTTTTAATATTCTATTGAGAGCAAACTCCAAATAAAAAAAAACATACATATAGAGGCATGCTTTGTTTGGTGTCCAGAAAGTACAGCATTTCCTGTGTGGAGGCAATTACTGCTGGTAACGTTGGTATCCAGTCTCATGGAAAGAAATATATAACAGACAGTCGGTCTATAAAAGGATCCCTGAATACATGGCATAAGTTATCGGGTTTATTTGTTGACCACAAACAGATACCTTATACCGGTCTACTAACTCATACTGAAATTGGCCAATTGCATATAGTGATAATCTCAAAAGCTGCTTTCCCAAATGTGTTCACCTCCAATTGTGTTGACGCTTTCCAAATTGTAATTGAATGGAGCATAGTGTAACTTCACAAGATTGCCATTGGCCTTTCATTGATAAATGGCTTCTGACTCAGCACAAAATTTGAGTTGTCCCAGTACAATGTGCAGCTCCAGTCAATTAGGAGCCATCTTTCTTATTCATGGTATTGATATCCTATGCCCTGATTGTACTCCTCACCATTCCAATATTCACTGAACTATTCAGCTATCTGCCTAATACAAAACAGAGGATTGTTTGCTGATTTAACATTGTGTTGTAAGACTGAATTTCAGGCAAACAGCTAATAAATATAATATATAATAATATAATATATAACAATAATAATAACAAACATCTAAATTAATATAATATATAATAATATAATATATAACTTACAGGTTTTGTCCCTTCCCTAGACTGTGATTGGATAGTGAAAGAAGAAGCTACAGACTGATGAGCTAATCTCCCTGTCACTGTTTAATTTCCTCCTATCAGCATGCTCCTTTTTAGCACATGAGTGCTGCAGTGCAGCTGATTGGCTCCTCATGCTTCTCCCCTCTTCCTCCCCTAGTCTGAGCTCTTCTTCCAAGGACTGATACCAAGTCAAATTCCAGTACAAAAACTGTGTGATATAAAAAGTATTTTTCTTGATGTATTACCAAATATGGAACTGCCCTGATTTGTGGCTCTAAACCTGGGCATAATGACTTTTAATGACCAAGACTAAAGAAGAACCCTAGATATTTGTATAAAAGCACCCAATATTCGATGTATTTGTTGGGAATCAATAAATGTTATTTGAAGTATATCTAGGATCAGTACCTTATATCTGTCTTTATATTAGGTCCCAACATTTCCCTATTGCAGCAGCTTTCAGAGATTGAATGGGAATGGCACTTTATTGTGTTTGTGTTATTGGTTTTAAATCAAAACCTCAGGCAGACATTAAAAAAAGGGAAACAGTTTAAATGTCTATTCACATAGTGGTATGGTAATAAATAGTAAAAAAAAGAAAGGTTCTCATTACTTGGCCCTTAGACATAATGGGGGTGGCCCATTTATTGCTTAAATTTAGCTTTAAAATTTGTAGTTAACTCTATATTTTTATTCCACCTACATTCAACAGCGCTGCGTAATATGTTGGCGCTATATAAATCCTGTTTAATAATAATAATAATAATAATTCACGTCTCTAAATTTTTTTTTTGTATTAGTTTGTTTTTTTGTTTTTCTTATGATGAATTAAAGCTTTAAATTGAAGAGTGGGGGGGGGGGGGTGTGATTGATAGGGGGTGCAATTGCAATTTGGCATCCCCAGGGAACTCAGGGAACCCCCTGCTACCATTACTATATTTATAAAAACTTCTGGAGAAACCTAAAGCTACGTACACACGTCCAATGGTTCTCACCCAAAAATCGTCCCCAGGCTCAGACAATAATCTGTACTGTGTGTACAGTGCCCGTTGTCCATCGTTTGAACAATCGTCCTGGCCAATCCACGGACGATGAAGGATCCTAATGCAAAGGAAGGGGGAGAGCGCGCAGCGGGGTGCTGCTCCGTCGTTCTCCCCTTCCCCTCTGCATAGAGTAGAATGGTGCTGTATGTACAGTGCTCGTTCATGCATCGTGCTGTCCTTAGTCGTTGGAAAGGATTGTGAAAGATCCTTTCCAAAGACAATAATTGCACGTGTGTATGCAGCTTTAAGGTTCCACAGAACCCTGGTTGAGAAACATTGACCTAATTTGTCATAGAACACTGCTCCTCTGTCACTCCAGTCCAGTGATTCTCAATCTAGGTTCCCCCAGAGGTTGCTGGGGGTTCCTTGAGCAATGAGCAATTTGGACCTCTCAGGTCAGTTTAACTGACACCAATGATCTTTTTTACTGTCAGTAAGGGTGACATTCTTCCCACTGGCCAGCAATGTAAGAGGCATTCTTCCTGCTGATCACCACACTCTTGTACGGTGACCTGTGGATATCTGTGACCTGTGGCACTCCGTTGCACCCAGGACTCCACAAGGGATGGTGTCTGGGAATGGGCTGGCAGCAAGCCAGGAGCCCACAGATAAAGCAGTACCAAGATTCCAAGAGAGCCAAGTCCAGAATACAGAGCAGAGGCCATACACAGAATATCCGTCCACCAAACAAAGCACACATGGCCAAAACACAGGTCGGGTCGCCGGACAGATGAGCATCCCGTAACAGTCAGTTTCTGTTATTGTCAATGTCCATCAAAGGATATCGAGTTTTGTGTGATTTCAGTCAAACTGGCCCGTCGCGTTTCACAGATATCAAATGCTGCTTCTTCAGGGGTGGTATTCACAAATTAACATTAACACTGAATATCACCTCAATGTTGGTATCTAGCAGGCAAGGTGCAATGGTTTGTGATGGAACTGAGTGAAGCTGAGCAGTTACCCCATGCGTGGGAAAGAAGCAGCCCAACTTTTACTTGTCATATTCGGGGTAAGAACCTTGAGCCCAGAATGGGATTGTTCCCATTTTTCCAAAGTGCAGTATTTTCTGGCCTGAATGATCCGTAAGAATGATTTAGTTTGCCTGTGTGCAGCCTAAACCCCCTCCTTTCTTTTTCACATTGCTGAAAATTGTATTCACTTACCTTTGAGATAGGGTAAGTGATCTAAAATCACTTTGCCCATGGAGGGTCAACTTTTCCTAACACTGCCATATCTGTCATCATCTAAAGGTTCCAACCACTAGGTCATTGCTCTTATTAATAATAAATCTACTACATACATTGGTGAGGTTGGAGAGTTCACCCACAAACACGTACTAGTCTTCAGGTTACTCACACATCCAAAATGAAGGTTTTATAGTATTTGAATAATAGATCAATAGATGTCTGAAAGCCGTGTTGTGTCTCTGGGCTCATTTACGTCAGTAGACTCGTTGGGTGTTTTTGACTGACACAACCTTGACGACAAACAATTCTTGCGTATAATTCAAGGTCATCCGGTCATCTTTTATAAGAAAGTGCTGAGACGTCAGTCTCCAGTTTAAAGGCACAGCAAAGGCTTTTTTTAACCTTCATTATGAAGGTGATATTTTGCTATTAATAAAAACAAAAGGCTAACATTGTAAAGCATTTTTTATTTGTTATATTAATAATGAAGCAATCATGTTAGTCCAAAGTATAAGTGTCAAGCTCTATGTTGTAATAAGGCATTGCTTTCATTTGTAACCACTTGGGTTTAAACCAAATTTCTGGATAGGGTGGTGGTGGGGTTTCTGGTATCTGTGTCCCCTCTACAGAGACTTCCTGTCCTGGTGACATTACACCAATTGGGGGGGGGGGGTCACAGGGACAAAGATTAATATGTCTACAGATATTATAAGCAGGGGTGTAGTGGAGCGGACAGGGGTGGGAACGCCGTGCCCTCACTTTTTTCGGGAATGGACACGCATCCACGGCTCTGGCCGGTCCTCCTCCAGAAGGGTCAGGAGAAGGACCCAGCTGGGGGGGTCCGGCCAGACCTGTGGACCCTGTATAGAATTGCAGACTCAGGCAGGGCATTGGACGGTGGGCAGGGCATTGGGTGGTGGGCAGGGCATTGGGTGGTGGGCAGGCCCAGACCTGCGATGGGAGAGTGGCCGGGTTCTGGTATCATGACACCACTCTGGGAGAAGTTTCTTAACCTTTGAGTGACACATAGGCAGCGGTGTAGTGGGGCGGGCCATGCATAGTACTGTGCCCCCTGGTTTTTAAGCCTTCCTACATCAACCACAAATATTTTCATTACTGGAAAAATGTTACAACTGGAAGTGTGGAAAAGTCTCCCAGATGGGGACACAGATTTATACAGACAGCTGATGGGTGTTGCTTTTTTTCAGCAGTCTTCAATAACGTTTGATCTCTACAACTGTATGCAAGGGCCTATTTATGGTAAAGACAAGATGATAATGCCCCTCCCGGCCATTGGCCCAAACATAAAGTATTCCAAAATCAAGGAGAGACAATAGGAGAGTTGTCAGTAAATTAAGATCATGGGAGAGTAGTGCTTTGTATGAACCATTTAGTTGTAGTAGCAATAATAATACCAACCATAATGTTTATTTTATATTATAAGGAATTACAGGTTTCTGTGTTAAACATACTTTCACTTACCAGAAATGTGCCCTGTCTTCTGATTCTGTGGTTGATGTAGAGGAGCAGAAGATAAGCTTCTAATTGCTAAGTATACAAACAAGGAAGATTCTCAATATTTGATCAAGTGACTGTAGGCACAAAATGTTTTTTTTTCTAACATGTATATTTCTCCCTTTGAATAGGATGACCTTACCAGGCATATTGGCTGCTACCATCACCAATGTACTGTGAAATAGGGTGAAGTTTTATTTTTTACACAGATAACTTTCCTTTGGATCAAAGTCAGGTGCGAGTAACTATATAGACAACAAGGAGCTGGGAAAGATTAATTGTTGTATGTTACGCCAAACATTATTTACATTATTGTAACCGTAGTTTCTTTAGTTTTTTTTGAAGAATAACAGTTTTGGGCACCTGTTCACAAAAAGGATATTGTGGAATTGGAGAGAGTGCCGATAAGGACAGCTAAACTAATAAAAGGAATGGAGGAGCTCAGCTATGAGGAGAGATTAGCTGAACTGAATCTATTTTCCCTTGGGAAGAGACGTTTAACCTCCTGGGTGGTTCCTTTCTGTCCAGATTTATATGTATAAAAGCCGTACATTGTCTTTCATGAAAAGTTTTTTTAAATTGTAGGCCTCTAATTCTTAGACATAACCGACTAAAATATATCCAATATGTAATAAATTTATTAATAAAGTTTAAATAAAAAAAACACAAAAATCTGTTAAAACAAGGGTGCATAAAAATATTGAAACCTGTAATATAACTGTACAGTAGTATATATAATATAAATATATATAATGATTACTTTGTATTGGATTCAATACAGTTATTTTATTTATTGAATCCACAACAAAATATAACTGTATTGAATACAGTTTATTTATTGAATCCACAACAAAATATTTTGAAATTCCTGCAACGCTCGCACGGACCGACGCATGTGCCGACGTCACCGGGAACTTCCAGGGAACGTCAGCGGACTCGCCGGGGGACAGATGGGAGTAGGAGGATGCGGTCCGAGGATGGGATCCGACAGGCGGGACACTGGAGGACACTGGTGGGACCAGGTAAAACTTTATTTTTTATGTTTTTAGCTACCACGGGCTCGGGGTTATCGCTTTCAGCTGTTTTTTTTTACCCCGAGCCACACTCGGGGTTATGGGGGGTAATGACCTGTATAAATATATAAACATTCCATATAGAGAACTCTCTTCCCCATTATTCACTTTGAGATCATTACAAAGAGCAAGAGAGCACTCTTTGCTTCTGGAGGAAAAGAAGTTTAAGCTGCGGATAAGGAAGGGATTCTTCACTGTAAGGTCTGTGAAAATGTGGAATCGGCTCCCTCAGGAAGTAGTTTCAGCATCTACTATAGATTGTTTTAGGAAAAAGCTGGATGATTTTCTAGAAGCACAGAATATAAATGGGGATTAAGGCTTTAAAGTAAAGATAACATACTGTTGATTTAGGGAACATCTGATTGCCTAATGGCATCAGGAAAGAAATGAATTTCCCCTGTTGAAGCAAATTGTACCAGCAAATTTTGCCTTCCTCTGGAGCAACTATGTCTATAGGGTTTTATATCTGGGATATGTTTATTTCCCTAGTGGTTGAACCTGATGGACGTACGTCTTTTTTCAACCTGACTTACTATGTAACTATGTAACTGCTGTTAGATTTTTGCCCTAGATGATGTGCCCCTGTGGCACAACCTCCCCAGAAATAATATTTGCTATCCAATAACAGTTAGGATTTTTCAGTCCTGAGCTCTTCTCCTTGATCACCTATTTAGATGAAGAAGTAGAAAGACTTAAAGCGAACCCATCACTACATTTTTTACTTTATATAAAAGGGTGGCTACATTTTAAAATTTTAAGGGCGGACCTTAAATTTGCTGTGGTAGTAAAGACTCAATGGCAAACCCACAGTCTCATGGGATACATACAGCACATATCCTAGGAGACTGCAGGCTGCTCCTTCTATTCATGCATAATTTCAGGCATGTGCAGAGAGGGCCAGTGACTGGACTTGTTAAGGGATCGATGGCTTTCTACCTATGGCTAAGTTTATTTTTTTTACTGATAGCTCCGCTTTATTACATATATGAAGTTTTTTTTAAGTTTAAAATGAAATCTTGTCAAGTTTTTGTCTATTTATTTTTTTTTGCTGACCCTTTGGGGAGTTTTTTCTTTACCTGTCTTCCTGACACTTAACAGAAATATGGCCCCATAAAGCACCAAGTCAATATGTATAAGTTCCTGATATGTCAAAAATTTACAGCATTATATTATAAAAATTACACAACTGTATTATAATCTCCAATGTTCAGGTCATTTTGAAGGCATACTGCCTAAGCTGTACAGACCAGGGGTATTAACGTTGTAATTTTTAATGTCTGTAAAATTGTAATTCTCCAATTGACAGGTTATGTTGGGGGAGTGATGGCAATACCTATACAGGAATAATATAATTGCAGTACAGTAAAAAGACCAGTGGTCAGGCCATGTTAGGGATGTAGGCCCTATCCCTGTAAGGAGGACCTCAAAACTCTATTATGATCTTCAATGGTGAGATCAAGATAGAGGAGTGATGTCTATGTCTGTATAGACAGAGGATACCAAAACTGTATTATAATCTCCAAAGGTCAGGTCATGTTAAGGGAGTTATGCATTTGCCCTTACAGGTGTAATATAGTTGTACAGGTTGACATTAAAAAATCTGGCAACCTCCGAACCTGAGGAGTGCCGGATTTTCGAAAATTCTGGATTTTTGAAGGGTATACTCACCTCCACACACAGGCCAGCCTTTCTTTTGCCGCACCCGGAGGCACAGTTTCTGGAAAGCAGGCAGCAGGGAAGTCTCAACTTGTATTTAGTGTAGCAAGCGTGACCCAACAGCTGTTTCTGGAGAACAGCGCCATCAAAACATAGGTGGCCAAACACTGGAAGCAACAGGAGGCACATGTGACACAGGAATATCTACAGACAAGAACACTGGAACAGCACAAGGGAATTTGCTGGGAAACAACAGACTGGGCAACAAGGGGTTAACACAGGAGCTTGACAGGGGAAAAACTAAATTAACCAACAGCTATACAGGAAGTGCTCAGCTGAGCTAGGGGCTCGTCACTAGTGGAGACACGTCGCACGAATGTTGAGTGCTGTGTCTGAGCTAGCTAAATAGCCATGGATGATTAAAAAGCTATTCCGATAGAATATATTGTATTTTGTTATTGTATAATGACCACATTCAAGGTCAAGTCATATTAAACAGCATATTGTTACCGGTCTGTATAGGGTGTATTCTAATTATTTGTAAAAGTTAGGTATTGCTGGGTACTAAAAAAACATTAGCAGTTCCTGACCACAGGATCTCTGTGTACATGGATTATGAATGATCTTAGCAAAAGAGGACAAACTGGAAGTAAGGTTTTAAGATAATCCTTTATTGAAGGCTGAACACAGGAACAGATCAGCAGTATGCACAAAATGGACTTAACTCCTAGAAGACTCCTGCAAAATCAGCAATGCCACATAACTACATTAGTAGATTGTGTGACCTACTGATAAAATGCCAAACCTATTTATTACTTTGAAACCTAAATTGTTATGAGACTGTATTATATCATTCATTGCATTTGGGTAATGCCAAAAGCCAAAAAGACACAGAAAATATCAGCTTGAAGCTTACACACTCCATCAACTACAACAAAACATTGCAGTATCAGATCATGGTACCTGAATCCTAAAGTTGACTTTAATTAGAAAAGTGAAGATTTGCTATCTTATAGGCAACATCTAGAAATTTTGTTAAGCCATACTTTTTGTTTTTAATTTCTCCTGAAAAACAGTAGTGATGTACCTGCCACTTATTTATAAATGCCCCATCCAGTCATCAGATCATCAGTAATAGGGGGGAGGTTTGACTTGATGAAGCAAAGCCTTGCTTTTCCACCACAATGATCTCCTCCACACACAGATAATGTGTAGAACAAGTCTTGGTAAGTCAGTAATGTATGTGCCTACATGCAATACTGGTGACTTGCCCTTTTTTGCTTTTTTTGGACTGCTTTTACAAGTGGTTTAAAGTGGTGGCACCGTATGTAACAGAATTACCCGATGTGTTTATAGAGTATAATTCTATTATGGATATATCACATTTAGATGAAAGGTTCCCTCTTCATAGAGAGCATCTCTGTATCTCCTATAATTTTCAAAATGTGTAAATGAAATAATTCATGTCTGAGGCTCTATATTCCTGTTAATAATCAATTTGTTAAATCAACCCGTTTGATTAACATTTGCACGTTTGATCAACATTTGAATCCCATGCAAGACAATCAGTTATTGATCTGAGGTTCTCACTATAGCAATCTCAGATATTACCTGTAAAGAGTGATGAAATATGCGGAATTTAGGAACACAGCAATAGAATACAGTAGAACTGAGGCTTACTAGGGAATTACTATAGGGCAGTGTTTCTTTTTAACATGGGAGAACCCACTTGACATAACTTTTAGGTCTTTAAGTAACCACTGTTATAATGGTTACTTAGAGGAATGGAGAAAGGAAGTTATGGTACCAACAAACAACCTTCTGCACAATGTTGGGGCACACCTCCACACATAAAATGTATAAGGTATAAGAAATATGAAGACCCGCTGGTTTTTGGGTACATCAATAAGGACAGAGCAAGGTTTGATCTTATACTGATATTGTGATTTTAAATGACCAAATTCTGTCATGACAAAACAGTTTTGTCCCCCATTGTATCTCCAATAATGCATTTCCATCATGTCAGCATATACAGCAACATTATTTATCTGTAGATTTTCTAACATTTGACAGGTCCCTGTACATCACATGTTTGATCAATGTATTCCCTCGCACATCTGTCCCACTCCTACTTATATCAGCAAACTCTATGTAATATATTGGCAGCATACTGCATTGCAGCAGAGTGTCCCCTTACTGTTGCAGTCTGTTACCCTTGGTACATTAAAGTATTTATACTAGTCGCATTTAAAAACACATTCTATTATAATGAAAACAATCTTGATTTGTCTGCAGTTCACTTTACATATCTCAGTAACTGCAATAGTGCTTAAAAAGTCATGATGACTCCACAGTAAATATGAAGAGCAGAAGGTGTGTTGTCAAGCCAGACAGACGCAGGAGGCGAGTACAACAGATGGACTTTCACTTTGACAAAACATAACTAAAATCCAAAAATACATACTCCAATGGTGAGTCAATACCTCCACCACCACACATACACTTATGGATCATAAAAGACAAATTTAACTTTGAATAAAAGATGCAGAGGTGCTGATAGCATTTCTGCTACTTGGGGGAACATTGTGAGTGAATGAATGAGCTGTATCGTCGAGTGGTAAGGAAGGGCATAAAAGAGTTGTGGAATTTGAGCCCAAAGAAGGCAGAAGGAGGGCAAAGTACAAGCCATGAGTACTGTTGTGTTCTTTTCTGTAATACCCTATTACCAAATTTTTTTCTGCACTGTGCCTCCTTACTAAGTGGCTATCTTGGTAGAGTCATAGGACTTTCTTTCTATATGTCAGTCCCTGATGACTGATGGGGGTAATGAAGCAGCAGGAAAGATGGACTCACAGATCCCCACAAGAATGAAACATGGAGATCTTTGCAGTGTAGGTCCTCTGGTAGAGCTTTCTCTCCAGCATAGAGAACAGTGAACAGAACAGTAACATTACCAAATCTCATTGCAGATCTAGTGAATCCTGCAGTGTCAGAGACCTAGTACACATATCAGCTGCCAATTTTGTCTTATGGGTCCAATCAATTTTTTAATTGCTAAATAATTAGTCCAAAAACACATACACGTAAAAAAAGAAAGCATATTATCTGGCTCCCTCATTTTTTGCCATTGTGGCTACTGGTATCTTGTTTAAATTTTGGTGGGACATGTGAAAACAAAATCTTTGCAGCTTTCATGTCTGGGGCCTCATCAACATCATTCTAATGTCACCATTTTCATGGGCAATAGTGCCTTGTTTGGAACACAACTTTTTAGTTTAGTTTGCTTCTAGAATTGTTAGATGGCTCCAAATATAATTGGAACAGCATTGGAGTTCATGTAGGTTTATGGCAAACTTTAGGTGTCCTTCTCTTGATATGTTCCTTAACTAATGTAAACATTCACATGTGACATGTGAAAGCAATCCCTTACCAAAGATTTGTGAATGTTGGTTGCCAGAGGCGGGGGAATGTTGCCAGCTGTGAAGTTAGTAAATAGTGGGCAATGTTTTCATTGACTGGTGATTATTAGCGGCTGTACGACCCCTAACTCCGACAACGGAGCACTCCCCACTGTTCACGTCAGCGCCAATTGTGCAGTTTTCCTAATTGGGTCAGTTGTGAGATGTTTGGGTAATCAAGGCAATATTTAATTAAAGTGGAAGTCTACCTAAAACTTTGTCATGGTTTGGATACAAGGGGGATATGGATATTTCTTGTAGTCTGTTCCGGTTGTAGAGGTTTTATCTCATTTCCTCTTCCTATTAGCTAAAATTCCTACCTAGTCCTAAAAAAGACATAAGTCAATCAACTTCAACCACCATTGGCAGACATAACAGGAAGATAAATAGTCCCATGGGGGAACAGCTAATAAAAAAACAGGTACCAATTAGATACAAGTCTTCGTTGGAAGTTTAAATGGGTAATGCAAGGTATCGTTTTAAAAAAAAAAAAGTAATGTGCGTTCTTTGAGACATTAAGGTGCTTTGGCATCCCAAATGCAAATGCAGCCTTAATGCAACACAAATTACTGCACGGCATAAGACGAGATGTATTAGGGCACCAAAAAGCAGTAAATTGGCCCCAATGTTTTTACAGAGAATTTTTACAGTACAAACCCTCTGCAGTTCTACTGACAACCGTCAGCCTGTGTGAGAGCTTAGTCTCTTTCCGCTAGATAAACAGGGAATTCTATCCATGCAGGTGTGAAACATTAAGTAATTTCTAAATTGTGTGTGCTTGAGGATGTATTCAGCCGTGCAGCTCTTTGTTTACAGCAAACATTGGCATGTTTGTTTCATCTCTGCCACGACCTGATGAATGCAGTCAAGCATCTGCTGATTGGCAGGGGCCCCTGGTATCTCTGCATTGCCCTCACTACCTGTGCTATTGTTGCATTGTGTCAGAATGGTTGCAGCCATAAATGCAGAACTCGGTACCATAAATCCCCTGCTGAGCAACTGCCGAGAGACACCAGCACTACCCACTGCAAAAGAAGCATATTCTCTGTTCAATTCAAAATATGGATGAGTGAAGTAGATAGATGAGGATCCCATCTGTTCAGCCTCATCTGATGTTATATAAATAGAGATTAAACAAAACAAGTTGTTGTTTGCTGTAAATTGGGCTAAATCAGAGATTTTTCAGGCTCATTGTGACATAGTCATGTGGTCAAAGCTGCAACTGCCACCTACTTTTTAATATTATTATTATTATTATTATTAATAATAATAATAATAATAATAATAAACAGGATTTATATAGCGCTAACATATTACGCAGAGCTGTACAATAAATAGGGATTGCAAATGACAGACTAATACCATTCCAGAGAGTTGGGGCAGCTCTAGAGAAGTCTTGTATCCGTGCGTGTGATGAGGTTATAAGTAAGGAAGTCATTAGTAGGTCATTGGAGGAGCGGAGAGAGCGGCAGGGGGAGTATTTTTTACCAGGTCAGAAAGGTAAGTGGGACAAGAGCTGTGTAGGGATTTGAAGGCAAAGCACAGGAGCTTGAATTTGATTCTCAGGTGAAATGGAAGCCAATGGAGAGAACTACAAAGAGATGTAGCGGAAGAGGAGCGGAGGGAAGGATGGATGAGTCTAGCTGCAGCATTCATGATAGATTGTAGAGGAGAGAGTCGGGTTAGTGGAATACCAGACAGGAGGAGGTTACAGTAGTCCAGACGAGAGATGATAAGAGCCTGTACAAGGAGTTTGGTGGTCTCAGGGGACAGGTAGGGGCGGATTTTGGCGATGTTGCGTAGGTGAAAGTGACAGGACCTGGAAATGTTCTGAATATGGGGGGTAAAAGAGAGGGCCGAGTCAAAGGTGACACCAAGACAAGGTGCCTGAGGGGAGGGCCGAATAACAGTGTTGTTAACAGTTAGATATTTGTCAGGGGGACTCCACATTCACTTTAGTGTTCTTCATTACTACTGCAGCATGTGGTTCCCACCAAAGATCCTCTTTAGAATGCAGTGGGCCTGATTTATTAAAGCTATCCAAGGCTGGAGAGGATACACTTTTATTGGTGAACCTGGGTGATCCAGCAAACCTGGAAAGGATCTGGTCCAGGACTGAAAACATTTGCTAACAAATAGCAAATGACTTTTAAGAAATCCATGTAGGTTTGTTGGATCACATGGGTTCACTGAAGAGAGTGTATCTTCTCCAGCCTCGGAGAGCTTTAATAAATCAAGTCCAGTCACTCTGCCTCATGTGTCCACTGGGCTTGGTCAGAAGACATTCTTACATATCGAGTAACCAAGTGCAGGGGATGCATGGGGTGGAAGGTCAGCATATAATTTCCTGTCTACTATAGAAGATCCTTGGTGAGGGCATCTCGATAGGGGTGCCAAGTATGTCTACCAATGTAGAATGGTAAAGGCCAGGAGGAGCAGTAATGGGGAATCTGACAGGAGACACTAAAGGAGGGGGTGGGGACAAGGGCATCAAAAAGAGAACTGATGAGACCAGGGGCGGGGGCAGTGGAAGGCAGTAAAAGGGAACTAATAAAGTAAGGCCGCGTACACATGTCCAATGGTTCTCGTCCGATAATCAGCTGAGGGCGGACGAGAATCTGGTGTATGTGCAGCACTTGTCATCCATTGCCCAAACGACCGTCCTGGCGGATCCAGGGACGGTGGACGACGAACGATCCTAATAGAAGCGAAGGGGGGAGCGCACAGCAGGGTTCCGCTCCATCATTCTCCCCCTTCCCTCTTCATAGAGCAGAATGGTGTTGTATGTACAGCACTCGTTCATGCATCGTGCAGTCATAAGTCAATGGAAAGGATCGTGAAAGATCCTTTCCAACGACAAATATTGCACGTGTGTATGTAACTTACTACTGAGAGAAGGCAGTAAAAGGGAGACATGATAAGGGGCAATAAAGTCAAGAACTTATAGGGTGGTACACTGGAACCTGATCAGGATGTGGGGGTTAGTAAAGGGAGGGACTGATAGGGTTGCAGTACAAGAGGAGATCAAAGGGGGGCAAAAAAAGTGAGCAACTGGCGAAAGGCAGTACAGACGGTTGCTGTCAGATAGGGAAGCAGCAGGTAATATTTTTTCCAGGACCTGCACAGCTACAGCCCATCGTATATGTACATGGCAGGTCATTTGACCCAGGATTCATGATTTGTGTCAGCTGCAGAGAATAGTACGAATCATGACAGTTGCTGGGATCCATCTATAAGTAACATGTTTCCCAATCGATATTGGGAATTATCACAAGCATGATTCATGTGCAGATACCTGATCCATCTAGGTTGCATAGACTTGACCTGAGGACACCCATGGGGCAGAGGTACTGTGGTCCCCTGAGGGATGAGCTTCCCATTTGGGACAAGAAGTGCCATATCTCTGCATTACTGTCATCTGGTAAGTAACACAACTTTTTACTATTGTAAAGCACATGTTCACCTGGTGGAGAGAATATAAGTGTCTGCTCCACCAACTCCCCAGCGGAGCAGATTTTTATTCTCTATTATTCCTTGTGTGGGCTTTATCACTAACTTGTGTATCCTTGTTCTATTATTATGTTTTCTGCAGGTACCATGTTCACTATGTCATCCCGTATGATGGAGACCAGTCAGTGGTGGACTCATCACAGAATTACTTTGTCACTGACAATGTAACAAAGCAGGAGATTGACCTGATGCTGGGACTGTTGTTGGGATTTTGTATAAGCTGGTTCTTGGTCTGGATGGACGGGGTTCTGCATTATGCTGTTAGGGCATGGCGGACCAGTAGGAGATACGGTAAGTCTTTGGCTTGCTGGCTATTACCTCTAATAATAGGATAATCGAGTTATACAATCTCATATTTGTTTTATAGATACTGTCATATCAAATCTGGTAAAATGCCAGGAAACAAAATAATGAAATCCTCTAACTGAACCACATATATTGCACACATGATAGCAAATGCTATAGCAGATTCTTAGCATCTGTAAATAATAAAAGAGCTGGTTCTAGTGCACCTGCAGAAAGTAGAAGGGCATGATCAGTGTTTTATTAAGAAACTTACTCCTGCATGTAAATTTCGTGAACACATTTCTAAAGGGAAACATGTAGCCTTCAATTGCTTATATCTCTTCTGCAAATGCTTGTTCTAGATCAGAGATGTAAACATTATTAAAGCCAAAGGATCATGTGGCAGCATGTACCTATTTTACACTTGAGCTGCTGAGCTCTGTAAACAGGCTCCATATCAAAGAAGAAAATTAAGCCTGGAGATCAAGAAAATAGGGGGAACAGCAGTTCCCAGGTGGCTTCTTATCCTGGCTACCTGAGCCACTGCATGAATTCCTAATGAACCAGCATTTCAACTGCGTACTACGACCTCCACACAATTGTGCATACGATTCACAGTTGTGAGGAACACTTCAACTTCACTTACCTTCTGAACGAGCTCTAAGGCTAAGGTTACATACACATGTGAGATTAAGGATGCTGGAAAAAGTTTTGTGATCGCTTCCACTGACAGGAGGAGGACAAGTGAGAAGCACTTGGCTGTGCTCTTGTCCATTAAAAAGCACAGCAGTCCTTCCTAACAAGTCATTTATCAATGCACCATGGCAGACTGATGGCAATCTCAGGGGAACACTGTACACGTCAGGTTTTTGCCCATCCAACATGTACATAGCCCAGGGATCTAATGTCCAAACAGGAGATGTCAAAACATAATATGCAATGTATCTACAATTTACCATACTAAACAAAAAATGGTATTATTTTAGCCTGAATGTAACAATTACAAAATAAATTATGCACAAAACCACTTTCAAATTCCTTTTATAAGAAATAATAAGCTAAGTAAGCAAATCAAACTAAAACACAGATTCAAATTTTTTATAATTTAGCTTGAAAAATGACAACACATAAAACTAAATATTTTGATTCTTGCACTGAAAATTATTATAGTATACTCTTAGTGGACTTTAGTTCCAAATCTAGTATAAATGTCTATATAAACGTATTTGTTTATTGTCATATCAGATAAGAGAAGTCAAATTAGCAGTGACTAGCCCTCCACTAGCTATAGGGGGGCTCCAGGACTTCGTTCTATGCTGACATGTCCAACATGACAAGACCCAGAAGGCAGAGTGAATATTTTCACAGAACTTCCAGGTTCAGGGCATTCTTTATTGAAATGACTCACAGATGGCCAAGTCAAAAATAAATATGAAGCTAACAGCTGCCTCTAATTTTGCATGCAGATTTCAAATCTTTTTATCATGATCAATGACATAGGGAGGAGGTATTTCAAAACTTATGTATTTCTTGTGTGCCAAGGGCTGTCTTATTCATAATAATATATATGGGCAATGTTCAGGGCCGACTTTTGTGGCCTGTGCATTATTTTATGCATTGATTGGAATGGGCTGCCAATGCACGGCAATGGTTTTAATAAACTTGCAGCATAGATTGTTTGCACATATGCATTGTGGTGGGCTGGCTATGTACATGAATAAAGATGGCACCTCTATGGGAGAATGCCACTACCCATAGTTTAGTGCATTACCATGCATTGCGGTAACACAGGTAAAATGTGTAGCAGCACATTACTGCAATGCACAAGTCTAAATGGAGCCCTAGTGGTTAGCTCTCAGCTCCTGTAATGGACAGATTCTGCAATTTATATGTTCAGTCTGCAGATGTATGGGCGTTCTTTGTCTGTCAGTGTGCACATTCCTTTTGGAAAGGTCATCTGATTATATATAGGGACAGGGGCTGATATTAGTGGTGTATGTACTCTATATATACTACTATACCACACTAAAGAATGTACAATTGTATTATAAATAAATAAAAGAAATAAAGACATGCTGCAGCTTTAATGCCTGACCTGTTTTCAGCATAGAGATGAAGCAGTGTATTAACAGAGGACAAGGCACTCATCATTTCATTTGTCACCGTGGTCCCTTGTGTCCAAGCTAGATAAATTAAATTAATTGTGATTGACCATAATGACTTAAAACTGCTCTTTCTCATTCTGTCATTCTCTGCTTATTCCCACCCCGATGTTTATTTTACTCTAGACAATTTATACCAATGGTCCGAACAATGGATCAGCCCGATTCTGTGCGAAAATATGTAGGGGGTAGTAGAGGGGAAAAGCTATGCAAATCTTGTCCCTAAATCCAACACTTTTTATTCTTATTTTATAAATGACAAAATCAGCTTACATTGATACTCATATGTTACCGCTCATGTAGCGTGTTATTGTGTGTTGCATTAAGGAAGCCGATAGATGATCTATAAACACATCATAAGGTGCTACAAAAAGACTTTAAGAATTATTAGAGCCACAATGTTGCAATTATGTTAACTGTATTGTATTTTTTTTAAATCATGGAGGTTTGCTTCACATTTTGGCATTATGTAGGGTGGTCTGTATGTAAATACAACACGCCATGAGTGTCCACTTCTCCAGATTTGCTTAAAACAGAGTTGGATGTGAGACTGAGGATGAGGGATGAGGATTATTATCACACAGTATTTATATAATGCCATCATGTCAGGCAGCGCTGTACAAAGCCCATAGTCATATCAGTCGTCATTTGTCATTAATATGTTTTTGGGATGTGGGAGGAAACTAGAGTACCCAGAGGAAACCCAAACAGACACGGGGAGAACCTGCAAACTCCATGCAGATAGTGTCCTGACTAAAATGTGAACCCGGGACCTAGCGCTGCAAAGGCCAGAGTGCTAATCACGGAGCCACCTTGCTGCCCATGTTATTATGTCTATAGACAGCACCCTGCCAGCCCCCCACACCATCCACTCTGCGTCTGCATTGCAATTGTCCATTTTATCAGGTCTCAGGAAAACCTTTAATAGAATCTATTTTGTTCGAGCCAATGGGAAAAATCCCTTTTAAAAAGTGGCCAGTGGAAATAATTCCCTCTACCCGCATTGCTAGAATGACACCTAAAAATAGGGACATGTAGCTGGCTCCAACAAAAAATGATTGCCCCAGGGTCCCTTCAGGGGTTGCTACTTGTTTCTTGAGTAATGAGCAGTTTGTGACTCCTTAAGTTAGTTTAACAGAAACCAATAATTTTTTTCTGTTCAGTGAGGGTGGTAGCCTAATGTTCCAATGGCCAGAAATATGAGACATTCTTCCAAATGGCCATCACCCTAAGATACTGTGAGTTGAGGATATAGTAATTATAGCGGGAGTTCCCTGAAGACCTTAACATTATTTAATAAGGTTCCCCCATGTAAAAAGATCAAGAAAAACTGCTCCAGGGGAACCCTGGGGTTCCACAGAGCCCTGGTGAGAATAGATGTCTTAGACAATTGTTGAAATAAAACACCCCTTAGTCTGGTGACAACTCTAATCTCTGGATTTTGCCCATGTTCTGTCTCGGTGGCAGTGATCACCAGGACAAATAGAGGAGAGAATCTCCCCAGCAGCAAGAAAAAGAACACCATAAGATAATTCCCAGAAAATTCTTTACCACCCAAATTTGTTTGCTTTTTTTATTTTTCTTGCACATCTCATGGGAGATTTTGGAGATTATAGTCAAGTCTACTTTAATATTTATAGTGTCTAACAAGGTACAACTAGCATACACCTGTGGCAGAAGATAGATCTTTACAAATAACCAGAATTGTCCAGCAATGTATAGGAGTGGGAGTTATTAATATAGGATTACAAGTAGAGATAGCTGGTTATGGATTGATGGTTTTAATGAGAATCTTGACGTGGAAACAGACAATAGTTGCAATTATAGGACACCTAGGACACATCTTTTCTAATTTCATTAAAAGTCTATTAGTTTCTCATTAGCTTTTCCGTGAGACTGCTCTAGAGAATTGCAGTGCAGACAGGTGTCTGTAGTGAGTGGCGATGGACCCATATCTGCCATCAGCTGAAAATAGCTCTATTGTGTTACAGAAGTGTTCTAGATTTTCCAGACTGAGATTGCAGTGCATGGATTTTATTGTTAGGAAGAGCTCTGGGTGCACAGCTGCACAATTGTCATGCAGGTCAGCCAGATTCAGCCTCTTGTTATCATAGACTTTCACATTCTACTTATGAATATTTTTGACAAGGCGCTCGAGTGCAGAGACATTTCCGAGCATCACCTTACAATCTGTTCTTGGGATTTTGGATTCTTTTAGGATAGATTTATTATTTATAAATGATTGCAAAAGAGATGAATAACTCCGCTGCAAACCATTTATGTCTATGGTGCCCAACATGAGGCCACATATACCTTTGTCCACTCATTTAGGTCTATTTATAAATGTTTTCTCATAAGATTCACCCAATGTTTACTTTAAAAGTACACACTGTTCTCACAATTTCTAGTTGGATTTAATTAGATATTTACATTCATATTTACATGTAAATTTACATTCATACATTTTTCTAATTGAATCTATTGTAAACATTGAATGTTGGGTCAATTTTGGGTGAAACATTTATAGATGGACTTCATTACGTATCCTGAAGGGTGCCTGCAGACTTAAAGTGGAACTAAACTAAAAACAATTACACTTACCTTTAATCCCGCAGATCCCTCAATGTCGCTGGTCCTTCTCGTGATCCGGTCCCGCGTCGTCCTGGAATTCTTCTTCATCCTGGCATAGAGGAAGGCCGTGTCCTGCCATCTTCTATCTTCTGTTCCGTCTTCTTTCTTTCTTCTTGCTACTTCATCTGATCTCACATTGCGCATGTGCGAGATCAGGAGACGTAGCTGCTGAGAAGAGGGAAAAAAAAGAGAGCCCATCTCCCTGCACATGCGTGAGATCACCTTTTCTTTCCCCTTTGTGGAAGAAAGATCAGGCATGTGCAGAAGGAGCTGCCAGAGTCTCCCGGGATATTTAGAAGGGTTGTGTACCATTCTTTGAAAAATTAAAATGTTAAGTTTAGGTACGCTGAGTCTAAGTCTGTGTTTTCCTTACCCAGTCTGAAAGGAAAAATATTCTTAAGACTGGGTTCTAGTTGGTTTAAGTATTCCATTCACAGCACACTTTTTTTCCTGTGTTGTATATCCTTTCCCATTTTTATGTTTTTTATACCTCTGAACTCTTCTATCTTGCTGATGGAAATATAGTGAATTTTTGGGGACATTGTAGGGAGCAAACATCTGGAAGCAATGATAAGTAAAAGGGATGCAATAGCGGTTATCTAAGGACGTTTTGTGTCTCCTATCGCCTACTCCTGAAGAATATCCTTAAGCTACATACACACTTCCAATGGTTCTCGCTCGATAATCGGCTCAGGGCCGGACGAGAATATGAAGTCTGTACAGCGTACGTCGTTCATCGTCTGAATGCACAGCACTCTGCATAGAGTAGAATGGTGCAACTATAATTGCACGTGTGTATGCGGCTTTAGTCTCCAATGACTCCTATATACTCACAGCACCGTACCCCATCCTGGAGCTTGTTTGAGGTCTTTTGACCATATCTAGCAGCATGTCTGTAGTCTTCGACGATGTCTTGTAGAATGTCCCAGCATGGTATAGTGTCTGACATTTCCTGTAGAAGGCTTTTACGTCTGACTTTTAGCATGTCCAGTTGCAGCATGTCTCCTGTCCCTGACCATCTCTTGTAGAATGCCTACAGCCTCTGACCATTTCTTTGGTCTCTAACCATGTAAATTTGCTTTCTGTATTGCTCTTGCTTAATAATATGTACAGCCATTTGGTGTTGCCAGGGGCCACAGTTGAGATTCCCTATGTCAAGAGAGTTGGCATCCTGTGTGTAAATAATAGCTGATAGCACATGGTGGTGGCACATAGGAGGAGAAGGTGGAATTTCCAACCCAGTCAATCACTTCGTATAGGTATGCTGTGTGTTTTCCTTGCTTGAAGACACAGATGGCATTTATGCTGCATTTAAACTGTTTTGCTAAACTTTAACTTCCCTTTATATAGTGGAATGGTGGACGCAGAGTCTGAGCTAACTTAAGGACTAGTTCCATTAAAGACCAAAAGATCAAAGGATTCATAATAAAAATAGAAACCAAGGCACATACAGGCTATTCATTCTTTAGGTTGCATGTAAGCTAGTAGTATAGATCTATGCTATTTTAGGCGCAGATAAAAAAGCCATTGCATGAAAGCCACCATGCTTGTATTTTTCAGTAAATGTAAAGACAGCCTAATATATAGTAAATAGATTGCGACTATGGATAAGCATTCCAGATGGAAGAATAAATATACAGAGAGAATGAAGGCATTGTTTGATAAAGGGTACAATTTAAGTAGCAATATTCTGTAGGTGTCTTTATCAGTGAACGGTTTAATAGGGAGAATTCATCAAAAACACACCAAGGTTGTCAGAGGACAGATCCCATGCTGATAGGATTTGGCCTATTATACTTTCTGCCTCTGGAATTCTGGCAGAGGGCAACAATTGATGTTTCACAGAATTGCACTTTTTGTTTTTCTGGCACCAGCAAAAAATGCTGAGACATGAATTAGTTCACTAATTAAACAAAGTGATTTATTTTTCTCGGATCTTCCTATATCCAGATAAATGCTACAATCTAGCTCAACATTCACCCTGCATGAAGCCATGTTGAATCATTTTCTGCATTGACCATGGACATAGTGGCATTAGAATCTGAGCAGCTTGGACAATTAAAGTTAAACTGCAGGCAAACAGCTTAATATACATTTAAAGAGGAACTTAAATATTAAAGTGCAAGCAGGGAGGTTTTTTATTGAAGAAAGGACACGTGATGTCCCTTCTGCTTTAAAAAAAGTTCCTTGCCTGCAATTTTTTCATTAGATTTACATCTCCTACCAACATTTTTACCTGGGCCTCTTCCAGGTTCAAGATTTTCAGCCATCATGATTGGCAAGGCTGGAGTACTGCAACCTCCACATATGTGAATGACAGTTCATTTATTCATGGCAGCAAGCTATGTTAGGATCATATACTAAGCCGTGCATGCCTGTCTCTTCTTTAAAAAAGAACCTGCCTACTCACAATGTTTTGGTTCCACTTTAAAGAACACTAAAACACAAATGAAAGTGTGAGTTTCAGATACATAGAGGGAATGCAACCTAATAAAGAATGTCACTGAAACACTGCTGTAGTGGGAAAGTTCCACCGCTTGCCATTTTTCCATTTATCTGGATGCTAAAATACCTTAAACATTGCCTCTCATATAAATAAAAACTGAAAATGCCACCACCATGATGCTTTGTAGTCACCAACCAGATTCAAACTGGCCTTGGAAGTTTGAATATATTGGTGATGCTGGAAGCAAAAAGAGAACAATCTTTAGACATAACACTCCTGCTGTGTGTTCTAAACTTGCAGGGGATTAAAGAAAACTTTGATAAAGGTAAGCTAATTGAGCTTTATCATTTTAACATAACTAATGTATGCTAAAAATGCATTGGAAGCTCATTGATTGGTTCCACTTGATTCCTGGAATTACTCTGAAAACTTCTTTCTTAAAGATATGTAAATCTGTTCAAGCAAAAGCAGTGTTGCCCATCACCACCATATGCAGCGTATAATGCTCTATTGTCTTGGGTGATCCAATGCAGAAAATTATTATTATTATTAATAATAATAACAACATTATTATTATTCATAATAATATTAATAATAATAATAATAAAAAACTGGATTTATATACGCTTAAAGCTAAGCTAAGTCAGTTGCTAAATTAAGCTCCCCCACTGCCTTAGTAATTAGCAGCACTCTGATGAGGTCATTTTATGATATGTATGAGAAGTGACAAAAATGTCCTTAGGCATGCATACTTCTAGCTGGCTTGGTCATGTAGGTAGGTACTTCTTCAAGGATTATACACTTCCATACTAAAGACTTAGATAAACAGCACCAGACAGACTTTTTACACAAACGTCCAGATGGCTGTAATTATTTGCCCCACTCCAAAATGAATTGCATGATATTTGGTTGCACTGTCCTCTCAAATAAACAATGTAGCAATGAAGCAGCTGATTACTAGAACATCTGCCAATCTTGGTGAATTGAGGAAAATAAATTCCAGTTTTTCTAGTTTATTTTTATCACCATGTTTAAAAGAATACTTTAGTACAGTCCAGTATATTTCCATGGAGTATTTGGCAAAAGAGGTGGCACTGAAACTCAGTAGGGAGTAGTAGAATTGATAGCTTTTATGCCACTGCCACTGGAGACTTTGGAAATTTGTTCCCATTTTCTGCTCAGTGTGTCCATATCAAGGCAAATTCAAACTGTGAAATGATTTCCGAGGAACAAAGTGGACTTTTGCAAGGTGATCTTCATGACTTGGGCATGAGGACTAGCATTTAAGCTCCCCAGCGGTGCCTAAAGAGAAATTAACAACCAATCAGGAATGTCCTGTGTGCACTCCCATGGAGAAGAACACAGTAAGGTGGCACTCTCTTGCCTCCGCGCATTGAACAGAACAATGCTGTGTGTACAAATTGTTTCCAGCAACAATCATCTGACATCCATGGATGTCTGTATGGGTCTTTAGGATGACTGGTCTTGTAACCTTCCCGTGTAGATTTATGAGGATATCCTATAATGAGTGGATCAGCTCCGCAGCTTTCAATGACATTTGAAATTCACAAAGTGGATTTACCTCCTTTTTTTCAGTAATACTTTTAAACTAACATTTTTGGTTTGCAGTTTTCAATTAAATAGTATCTGGTGATCCTGCCATACTCTGTTCCTGTCTCCCAGTTGCACTCCTATGTTGCCACCATTTCACATAGGCTTCTGATGGGGATAAGAAGTAGCGGATATGTAGGCATAGCCCACTGTTATCACTACCAACCTTGTAATATGCCATGCAGATGTTGATAGATTGTATGAATATAAACAGCAAGTGGCAGTGGAAAATGATTAATATTAAGTATGTACATAGCGCCAACATTACGCAGAGCTAGTGATTAAATAGGGGGTGCAAGTGACAGACAGATAGAAACAATGACACAGGAGAAGGAGAAGACCCTGCCCCGAAGAGCTTACAATCTAGGAGGTGGGGGAAGTAACACACAGTAGGAGGGGGGATATAGAGTGGTGGGAAGTAGTGAGGGTTCAAGAGACAGACGAGGACAGGTAGGTAACTTTGAAAAGATGGGTTTTGAGTGCTCTTTTTAATGAGCCGAAAGTAGGAGCAAGCCGAATAGGATGAGGAAGACCATTCCAGAGAGTTGGGGCAGCTCTAGAAAAACCTTAAAGCCATGCATGTGACAAGGTTATGAGTGAGGAAGCCATTAGTAGGTCATTGGAGGAGCAAAGAGAGGGGCTAGGGGAGTATTTTTCTATCAGGTCAGAAAGGTAAGTGGAACAAGAACTGTGGGGAGATTTGAAGCCTTGAACTTTATTGTAAGGTGAAATTGAAGCCAATGAAGAGAACTACAAAGAGATGCAGCAGAAGTGGAGCGATGGGAAGGATGGATGAGTCTGGCTGCAGCATTCATATTAGATTGTAGAGGAGAGAGTCGGGTTAGTGGAATACCAGAGAGGAGGAGGTTACAGTAGTCCAGACGAGAGATGATAAGAGCGTGTACAAGGAGTTTGGTGGTCTCAGGGGACAGGTAGGGGCGGATTTTGGAGATGTTGCGTAGGTAAAAGTGACAGGACCTGGAAATGTTCTGAATATGGGGGGTAAATGAGAGGGCAGAGACAAAAGTGACACCAAGACAACGTGCCTGAGGGGAGGGCCGAATAACAGTGTTGATAACAGTTAGGAATATGTCAGGGGGAGACTTGGAATTTGAGAGAGGGGGGGGGGGGTGATGAGTTCTGTTTTATCCAGGTTGAGTTTCAGGAATCGGTCAGACATCCATGATGATATGGCCAACAGACAGCATGAGACCTTATCCAGGACTGAGGGAGACAGGTCAAAGGTGGACAGATAGATTTAAGTGTCATCAGCATACTGATGATACTGTAAGCCAAAGGAGGGTATGAGACTACCGATTGGTCCAGTTATAAATTTTTATTTATCACAAAAGATTTATAGGAATCTGGCCACTAATGAGAAAATCCACTGTTTAAACTTAACAAATAATTTCCGGCATTCTCGGGAATACTCATCATGCCCTCTGTAGTCCTTTTTGACCCCAGTAACATAGATGATATGTACTCTCCTATACTTTTGCTGAAAAAAATGTATTAGGCTGATTTAACACATTTATTGTTTTCAGGCTCATAAAACTAAGGTGTCTGGACAAAAAAACCAGCAGCTCTGATGTCAAGGTCATTAACCTCTAGAATTTCCAAAGAGGAATCTCTATTATTCTTTCTTCCCTTCAGCCTGAGATAAGGATAATTGCTTTAGAACCACTTTAAACCTGGAAGACTGACATTTATTCTTATTGTTATGGAAGTAAATGGCTGTCTCAGAAAATTCAGATCCTTAAAGTGATAGCTGGGAAACTCCTAATAATATACAGGATATAGGTTCATTTCACCTTCTCTAGAACGTACGCTCAAGGACCTTGGAACTTTCCATCTTTAAGTCAAGTGTCACCAAGTCAGGGTATATTAATGGAGTACAGAATTGTTATAAGCAGAATATTTGCAGTGTTGACCTCAACAGATCCAAAGATACAGCTAAATTTATATGCAAGCCTCTGTTTTTCTTCTATAAGTAATGATTGGGCAAGCAACCTTGAAAGGCCAAATGGATTGCCCTAAATGATTGGTCCTCCACTAAAGGAAGAGAAAAAAATGTGGGCACTAGATCACTTTGTGGTTACCTGATTTTACACTAAAACTAAATATACACTACACATTTTTTTTTATATTGCACTTATAAGTAGAATTGTTTTAAAAACAAGTATATGACTACAAGTATTCCCTATACATTCTTCCATGTACCAATATACCTATTTAAAATATCAATCACAATGCAAAAAGTGGTTCTAATTTTAGTACAGTTGTTAACCAATCGACCAAAAAAAAAAAATGCTTTGCTTGATTAATTTTTGATTGACGTTCTGCACAAGTATGACGTTCAAGCATAAGTACGATTCTTTTGAATCATTTGATAGTTTTGTCTAATTGATTATCTAATCAATAGAAATTATTGAATAGTATGTGGCTAGCCAAGTCTGATGTAGGGAGGTGGCACTTCAGAGGACATGGGCCATAGCTCGTCAGCCAGGAGGGTGACAGAAGGATATCTACAAGGAATTTAGCTTTAAAATTTAATTGTTGCCTAGGCAGGAGCTACTTCATTCTGAGTCGACTCATGTTGGGTAAAAATTACGCACCCAAGAAAACCAGGTTAGGATGAACGTACTGTAAGTAGACTGAGTGAATCACACTGGAGGATTTTTCGACAGGTCAACCAGCCATATTCTCCAAATTTTCTTCATATACTTGCAGATATTGGTTAATATCTTCTGGGGGCTCCAGGATTCTACTGGTTTAATTCTGCCTTCAATCATCAATTATGAAACTTCTTTAGTGAAGTTAAAGCCAGCCTACTTTACACTTTACACCCATAGTTATGTTACTAAATGTATCTCAGAGGAGCTCACAATCTAATCCCACTACCATAATCTTGGGGGTTGATTTTTAAACAAACATACACTGATAAATTAACATTACAAGAGATTTTTTAGGGCAAATTTAGTCTTTGGTTAACTGCAGGCTCAACCATGCTCCAAACCACTCCTGTTTAAATGGATAGGATCAGTCGGAAACCATTTCATGCAGGCATTTGTACGCATTTGCAGTGGATTGTGGATTCTGGAAGCAACAGACCGCTTTTGGCCACACGGGCCTTTGCCTTCTTCTCTGGAGGAAGAAACAAATGACAACCTCAACTGCACTCAACCCCACTTAACTGCTCGTCAAAGTGGTTGTCAAATGCTGTAGTACGTATGCACACAACCCACCCACTTTCCTATCGCAGGCTCAGACCTGCTTGCTAAACATCCTGGGGGGACAGTAGTGCAGGGCTGTGGGCACAACTTTTGTTGTGTCTGAGCCTGCGATGGAAGACTGGGGGGTTCTGGCATCATGACGTTACTTTGGGGGACGTTTTTCCCCTTTGAGTGACACACGGCTCTCTGCGCATGCACGGTCCGAGTTCGGTGTATTTAGTGGTCCCTGAGGTCAGAAAGGTTGGTGACCACTGCTATAGTAAGTGAGAAATGAGAACGTTTTGCTTTATAGCAGTGGTTTATCTGTCAAAACACATCACAGTGTGGTTGTATGCCAAGAGATGCTTTGAATGACCCAACGTTATAGGAATTAAAACATTTGTAATTAGTATTTTGCGGCAGATCCAGCATGCAATAACTCAAGGTATGTCCTCTCATTCTGTGTTCTGAGAATTACATCTGCAGGAAGCACTGGTAACCACGGGGGTTGTCAGTTTGAAGGTTTGGTGTGAAATGAGAAATCAGACAATGGATAATGAATTGAGTGGGTAAAGGCAGGGTGTAAGTAGGGACGTGTTTCAAAGTATTGAAGTGTCTTATGACTCTGTCAGCATTGTGCACTCAGGGGGTCCATTAAACACAAAATACTGCCGATTAATATTACCATCATTCTCATAAGGGCATGCGCTAAGAATGATCACAGCGGGATCTTAAGCTTTGTCTTATAATGAAAATTGTCATATTCTGAAATAAAAGAGGAATGACAGTGGAGGTCAACCTCAAGGTTGTGTTAGTAAACACTGAAACCTCCATCTCAGTTTACTTTAATTAGTATAGGGATTCAGTAAAATAAATTGGCCAGTCTTAATGAGACATTGTTGCTGCCCCAAAAAATTTCCTCCGGCCCCTATACCACTAAAAGGCACAATCGAGAAAGAAAGGAGATGCAGCTCAACGGTGAGGCAACTAAAAAAGCTCTTCCATTACAGAAAACTGTTTTAAGGATTTTTTGGTGGGGACAACAACAAAGACATGGAGGCTACTATTACTCAGATCTCCTAAAAATGACTTCTGCTGTCCAGCCAGTTTTCATAGCCAACAGTGGATGCCATTGTGAAACTGACTTGGGGGCCCCTGTCAAACTGACTTAAGGTACAATTGGTTGAGGAGGGTCTGGTGCCCTCGTATAGTGGCACACTTTGCACCTCCCTACCTCTGCCTCCCTATTGCTGATTCAGAAACAACATTCAGATAAGTACTTGTGACTTTCCTTCAACTTTTCAGAAATACATCTTTGTTCCAGGTCAGCAACTCAAAAAGTACTAGGGTCAGTGATCCCAGCCAACATAAATGAATTATAACTGACAATCTGGTCAGAAGCCTGAAGCCTTTATCTCAACAGGTGTTTCACATTTTTTGTGACCTATTTATCGCCATCATCAGAAAACTAGATGATAGTACTGTGCTTAAAGTATGCTCCAATACATTCATCCTGTATCAATTTCTTAGAGTGGGAATATTTTATATATTTAATGAGCAATAACGAGTTATGATGGTTTCCTGTATGCCCACCATGTAGAAAAGCCTTTTGTAAACTGGTTCTTGTATCCACTGGTCAAAAGCAAAAGAGGGTAGGCAGCACAGTGTCCATATTGGCTTTGGTTGTAATTTACATTGGTGGTGTTGGATTTGGAGTGTTTAGGATGCCACAGGAAACTGGAGGTGGCTGAGTAAGGTTACGTTCATACAGTGGAAGCTTTCCTATTTCCCTGTTTGTAAGCTGTAGTATAAATTAACTTGGTTCACCTAAATGATTTGCCAATTGACATACCTATTGACTGGTCAATAATGGAACACATCATGGTCTTCCCCATACCTGAAAGCATAGGTTTTCTTTGGGTGGCTTTAACTGAGCAATAGAACCCTGAATGGAGGGTGGGAAACCTTAATTGATGTAGGTCGTAGATGGACTTTAAAAATGTACTGTCACTTTGCCCATTTCGGGCACCTTTATTGAACAATATGCAGTAAAAAATCTTCTTTATTAAATAATAAATACTCACTTATTCTAAATGTCTCCTTTTCTTTACAGACAACTCATGGTCGTGGATTCCTAAGTTTTGTAACTTAAGGGATTTCCGAAAACGTCACCCGCGGCAGTACGACGATACCAGTGGAAACATGGTTCACATCAAGCAGAAGCTCTACCACAATGGTCACCCGAGTCCTAGACATCTTTAAGGGGGCCACTCACAGACAGTATCCTCTACCTTCAGGGGATATATAGAACTCTTCTTTCCTATTGAGGAAAAAGAAAAACACAGTGAATTCATTTTCCGAAACGGGAAGACAGTAGGAAAACTGTTTTTTTTCCTTCAGGCCTTTTTTTTTTTTTGCTTCAGCCCTTATCTGGTAGGGTAGAGACTCCACATAGAAAGGGCAAGGAAAATCTTGGACCTGGGTTCATGTCTCTTGGAATCTGATTTTAGTGATGAACTTCTGTAAATATGTAAAAAACGACAACTAAAATTATAAAAAAAAAAAAAAAAAAAAAAGACGTGTCTCTGAAAATTTCAAAAAGTGTAAGGTGTGGAAACCTCAAGACTTACTCTACCTTTTATGTGTGTTTGTAGTGTTGGGGGAGTGGAGGATTTGAGTGTCAACTCTTGCTAAGTGTCATGTATTGTAAGATTTTGTATGGGCACTTGTAGAAAAAAAAAAAACATAACTTGTCCTTACAGTCACAGTTCCGTAGGTGAATGATTGAGTCTTTTTGTGCCAAATTTAGGAACATACAATCAAGACCTTACCTCTACTGACGATGCAATGGTCTTCATTGAATTGTTCTTCCTCATTAACCTCGTCTTACTGTTTGCTTGTAAGCAGTGCCAAAAGCAGCTTTTTTTAAAAGTGCAGCTCCACTTGTCTAAAAATAGTATTTTTACAGATCATTTTTATTTTCTCCCTGGACATATACTTTGTTGTGAAATGATCAACTAGTTTTCTATGTTTCAAGATATGTAAGAAAAATGTAAAAACAACAAAAAAAATTGTGCTAAATGTTATAATGTGTGACCGTTTATCTGTGGTCTTAATGTGAGGGCAATTTTCAAACTAGAACTTCTGACGTAAAAAATATTACAAAAAAAAAAAGAGATCTAAAGAGGAAAATTATATCATATAGAAACACTTTTTTCTTTATTGGGTTCACAACAAAAAAATGGATGAAATTACCAAATGTCAATCCACCTTTTAAATATGTTTTAGGAAAAAAAGTTCCTTTTAGTTTCACTATGTATTGTTTAATTTAGGTTTTGTCTAGGAAAATTTTAAACTTAAAACCCTTCTTCAAATTTGAATTTGACCTTAAACATGGCATATTGTTTTCAAGAAAAATGGAGAAGGGGAAAAATATTAATTGGCATGTCACTAATAGTATATTAAATGCAGAGAATATTGAGAAAGAAAAAAAATCATTCTGTATTAAATAAATGAATGTACAGAAGTTTTGTAAAAAGGAAAGAAAATAGTTGACATCTTTATGAAAGTATTAAATACATAAGCATCAAATTGTAAAGAAATACCTAATATAAAATGTATTTTATGATAGCATAGTATTCCAAATTATAAAAAAAAATGTACCCATACGGCAATTTTTTTCAAAGAGTAAAAAATTATTTCTATTGTACCTGCTCCTATTTTTTATAACTTAAATAACATTTATTGCAGAGTTCTTAACATAGATCTTTATTTTAAACTAAAAATGGACCCACACTTCCAATGTTGCTGTGGTACAGTACCTCTCAGTTCTCAGTTCTTTACCAAATGCCCCATTTACATAGTACTGCTAAAAAATGTTGTCACATAAGATGATGGGGTGATCCGTAAGTAGAAACATAGTGGGGTTCAATGGGTTTCAGTGCAATTATATATTTATGCTTAAGATTTAGGGAAGGCCAACACATTTATTATAATAGAATTTAAAAAATAGAAAATAAATAAATATATATATATATATATATATATATATTTATATAAATATTTCCTTTGACAATTTAGGACTGCATCTTTAAAAAACGCCTGCTGTGGCTACCATCACAGACTGTCATGGCCGAGTGGCAAGTGACTAGCAGAAGGCTTGAGTGGAATCCAACCATAGAGCAATGCCAACACTTTCTGTTTTGTGTTAATCCCCCCTAACGTTTCTTGTACTTGTTTTCTGTAAGGTCCTAAAATAATATAAAATGATGACAATGAACAAGATGGCGCCGGCAGTAATGGAACTGCATGGGAATGTGGTAGAGCTCCATGAGATTTGCATGAAAATTTCTCTCTCTGTCATTCTAAACATTATTTTCCATTTTTCGTTGTCTTTGATTTTCTCTCACGAGTTTCGTTGATGTCGCCTAGCTGGGTATATAAATTACGCTGAGATGTTTTGAAGGTCTGCTTGTGGTCTCCTGATAAGGAGTGCAGTGTATGTGTATTTCTTTGTGTATCTTCCATTGCATATGCCTAGTTTTAGTGCACCTCAACAGGTTTATTAATTGTTTGCTTTTATCTGTACTGGAGAATATATATATATATTTTTTGTGGTGAAAGCTGAAGCCATATTTAGATATGCTAAATTAGGATTTTTACATTGTTGCATTTTAGTCCTAGCCAAGGTACAAAATTAAGCTAGTTTTCATTAAAAGCACTTTATTTTCAACACAACATCAAACCTCTTATATTCATCCATTCTGATATCTAAGGGGTCTGAAGTATAAACCGTACCCATTGCCGTGCGCTGGAAGGCAAAGTGGTTTTTGTAAGGTGAATGCCTACTGAGCATTTAAAGAGTAGCTAAAGCCAACACTTGCTGAAAAGAAGTTGGGACTAGTTTTAATCAGTCAGATTTTTAAAAATAGATTTTCCTTTATTTCCCGTCTTGTAGACTTAAGAAGAAATAGGATAAAATCACAATGAGGCAAATATCCTCTTGGACACGAATGCCACTAGTGAAAGTTTTCCCTTCTTTTGGTGTTTAATTGATATTTCTCCAACACAAAAACATTTCCTGCACATTTATCCTGACAAATAAACTTTTCTAGGAGAATGGCCATCAGGACAAATAATGAAAAAGAAAGAAAAAAAAAAAATGACTAGGTTGCTAACAGTTCCCTACTAAATCCAAACTATAGAAAAAAGTTTTGGTTTTATTTACACTTCAAGTTCAGTAGAAATTCATGCAATGAACGGATAAAAGTTGGTTCCTTTTCACACACATATGCCATGGCTGCCAAAAATCTGAAACTTGAATCTGATTGGTAGTTGTGAGCATAACAGACGGCTATTAGATCACTTTTATTATAAATTAAATCCTATTTATAAAAGTATATAATGGAAAAACTGTGCTAGTTGCCAAATATCCCTGGTTTTCAGGGACAGTTTTGAACGTTTGTCACTGAAGATGGCTGTGATTCAGGGAAGTGTTTAACTGCAAACTGAATTCCCTCTTTTTTGCAGAATGCCAGATACTTATTATTTCTTAAAGTTTCCTGTTGTTTTATTTTTATTATTTCCTGTCACTACTGTGTGAACGAGAATGGTCCATGTGAAAGGATCCAGAAGCAAGGCACTGAGAAATGGACTGTGTAGTAGGGTCCTAAAATGCAAAAAAAAATGTTTTATATTTCAGTTCAATAAACATATCATAAGGTAATATGTCCCGTGGTCATCAGTCCGTATTGTGCGCGCAAGCTTACATTCCATCTGTGGCAGCAGAGAGTTTTTGGAAAATATTGCAAAATGCTAAACAGTAATAAATAATTGCCAGGTTTGTTTTTATTGGTAGAGAATAATGGGCATCTAGATCATTCTTTTGATTTACAAGGTCATATGTAAGTTATGCCCAGCCTATTAACAAAGAGGCATTCTGCTTACCTTTCTTGCATTAGGTGTATTGAAACTCTGCAACTTCTGAGCTCCTATCCTGCTGCAGGTATTTAACACCTCCAGCAATGTAAATACTCGCCCTCCCCCCAAACATGCTATGGTTTCTCCCACTGGCTTATACATCAGTACAGGATAATAAAAGAAGTAGGAGAAACCAGGGTGTGCAGTGGGGGAGCGGGTATTTATTACACCTGGAAGTTACAGCATATTATTAAAGAGGAACTAAAGTGTGCGGGAGTTGCATCATCCTGGCTTGGCTGATTAACAAAGCCCAGGATCAGAACAAGGAAGAGAAGAAGGAAGAAGAAGACCGGGTGAAAATAAATTTACTGGGTGTAGTTCTGCTTTAGGCACTTTACATCAATGTGTGTAATACCCCAAACATATGTCAGTTTGTAAGGTGCATTGAGGTGCTGTACAGAACATGCAGACAGACCTGCACTGCAGTGCACAACAACATACATACATTATACCTGCATGCTTTAATAAATAAGCCTGAAAATGCAAATGTCCAAAGCTGGAGCCATGATGTGATGGTGAACTAATAGGCACAGCCCATGAATACAGTGCCATATGGGCACCAAAGCTCTAGCTATTGACATTCTATGCTGACCCCCCACAAGTGGAATTTGCTTTCACATGCTCAGAGAAGTGATAACACACCTGTAATGTGCACATGCATGCAGGATAAAATGGGCTTTCATTTTTACAAGACTGGAGAATATAGACTATTATGGGAGAACATGGGTGTTCCTGCAAATCTGTATTGTATTCCTTACAAATAATTTACCAGTTGGCAACTGTTTTCAGCCTGCACCAGACTTATTCCAGGTTTGCTGAATCACCCAGGTTCCCCCATGATAGTCTATCATCTCCACTCCTGGAGAGCTTTAAGTAATCAGCCCCCATACATGATAAAATGCATGATTTACTGCACATTACTTAATCTAAATAAAAACAAAATCTCATTGCTGCACATTTTTTACACAACATATACAAAGAAATATGTGATAACACAACAGAAGATGGAACTTTAATACATCCACACATGAAGACTGTCTTTATATAAAATGCCAGAGGAACTTTAATAAATTAATTCATAAAATTGTTTAAAACCTTAGTCTTTAGTTCAATTCAGTTCTATCTGGTCTCAAATGATTTTCTTTTACTCTGAGTAAAATTCTGCTTACTCGGGAGTTACATTCATGCCATTCCATGCTATCCAGACCTGGAACTCCACATGCAAGATTGTAGTCACAGCGCAAACACACAAACAGAGCAATGGGAGGAAGTGGCGGGGGGGGGGACAAAAATATGCCCAATGAGGTCCATATGCCTTCCAATTGACCTCCATCAAGATATTGACCAGCGATATTCAAATTTCCCCCAAAGAATTATCATCCAGGGTTCCATTCTTCTGAGGTCCACACAGCCGGATAACATTCCAAGAATGGATTTAATAAAGTTCTACTGGTCTCTATATACTGAACACTGCATTGCAGTGCCATTCATTTAAAATAATAACCCAATGCACATGCCATAGACTGATGTGCATAACAAAAGTGGTGCAGCTATGTATTTTATGTCTGTTGTAGTGCCCTGGCACCATGAATAATATAACAAAGCACCAAAGCAATGTAAAAGTGTAAAGTGACTGCAATAAATCATGCAATAAATAAAGCCCCAATGACCCGTACAATACACAGAGAATTATTGTACTATGTATGGATCATTCCATATATAATGCATAGAACACAGATTCCAGTGAATAATACTCGCACATTCACTTACTTTTTATAACGTATGGGATTTGTAAACACGCTCAGTGTAAATACGCCAATGCTTTGCAAACTTCTTTTGTGCAGAAAAATGTTTTATAGGCAAAATCACTGGGATGTTCAATCTGCATGGCAAGCTAGTATCACTCAATGCACAGTGAATGTCAGTGCACAATCAGCAAGTTTCCGTGGTTGCAGTCACTATGCGTGCCAACGACAACACACCAACGCAAATCACAATGCAGATTTATCTTATGTGTTTATTCCTGGCCTTTTTAATATATTTGTTGTCCACATGCTAGGCAAGCAGACAGTGATGGTGATTTACTAAAGGAGTTCAGGTTTGTCAGTATCTCACATCTGCAAGGAATATTCACTTAGCTCAGTGGATGTGGTAAAATTCACTGTACAAAGAATACTCAATCACATGCAAGAAAATGTAAAAAACAGGAATTATGCTAACACATGATTGAATAGCTGAAGTCACCAGAGCTTCACTTGATATATATATAATATAAATATGAGTTGTCTGCGCTCAAAATACTATAATATCCTGGAAATAAATGGTTCAGTAGTGTAATAGAACCAACAGCAAGTCCCAGCTTCCACTTAGTCAAATAGCTCAATATAAATCTGAAAGTTAAAAGTATTGCAAAATCAATTCCTATTTTTTGGTGGGACGGGGACTTTTTATAGATCTCCAGATTTGGTAACCCTCTTAGAAAACCTAACTCATTTGGAGTTGTTTTGGTTTTGCACTGTAGTCTATAGCAACCAATTAAAAATCAGTATACTGCAGTGAGATCAGTAAGACAGATTTTATTTGGTTACCATGGGCTCTAACATTCACACTTAAAAACCCAATAAAAGTAATTAAAAATGTTAAAATATAAAAACTAGGTTGCCTCCTTCCCTCACTTCCTTCTTTACATCATTTATGTGGTGTAAAAATGCCTGAAAATGAAGTGTCCACCCTATTATTTAGTGCATGTTATATATACAGTAGAATATGCAGTGAGCCACATTATTTATTTATATAGCGCCAACATATTACGCAGCGCTGCCACATGCCGTATTACATGTAGGATCAGACATAGGTGAACGGGCTCTTTCAGAAAAGATAATGCATGTGTTGACAAGCTGCAGAGGAAGCAGGGCCGGCGTTACCATGACAACAGTCTCAGCCAATCAGTGCAGACATCTCCTATGCAACATCAGGCTCTGCACACTGCATTCTGATTTCCAGTCACAATCCTGTACAAGGAAGCGTCTTTGCTGCATTCCTGGGAAAGTATTTCACCAAGCGATAAGATAGATTTGTGCCCCCAGAATAAAAATCACCAATACCCACAATTATCACTTCACATTCCTGCTAAATGTTTGACTAGAGCAATGTTTCCAGACCGGGGTTCCTCCAGAGGTTGCTAGGGGTTCCTTGGCAATCAGTAATTTGTGCCTCCCAGGTCAGTTACCACCGACACCAATAATCTTTCTGGCTATTTCAACCCTTTTTACCCCAGAGGAACTCTTCAGATAACTGGTAGGTCTCAGAAAACCCCAGCCAATAATTATATCTACAGACCATGAAACATTATTTATTATTGTACATATGAGAAAAAGAAAAAATATTGTGGCGTACGTAGGAGATCTGAAACCCCTGGCTGCTCTATATGGAAAAATGTATAGAGTGATCAAAATGAAACAAATTTTCATGGTGGTCATAAAAGAAAGGCAAGCCATGAAAACTGGAGTGTTCCCTTATACTGATGGTCAGAAGAGAAATACCTCCTTCATTAATGGTCAGAGGAGAAAAGCCCCTTTCAATAATGGCCAGAGGAGAAGTGCCCCCTTAATTTATGAACAGAAGAGAAGTGCCCCCTTCATTAATGGTCAGAGGAGAAATGCCCCCTTCATTGAAGGTCCGAAGAGAAGTGCCCCTTTAATTGATTGCCAAGGAGAAGTGCCCCTTTCATTGGTGGTCAGAGCACAGTTGCCCCCTTCATTGAAGGCCAGAGTAGAAGTGCCCCCTTTTTTGATTTTTAAGGAGAACTGCCCCTTTCGTTGATTGTCAAGGAGAAGTGCCCCTTTCAATGATGGTCAGAGGAAAAGTGCCCCCTTCATTGATGATCAAAGAAGAAGTGCCCCTTACACTGATGGTCAGTGGAAAAGTGTCCCCCTTCATTGATGGCAAGTGGAAAAGTGCCCCATTTATGATTGATCAGTGGAAAAGTGTTCAATACAATGGTGTTCAATACACTGATAGGCAACATCAACGATCATCATTTCCAGTGACAGATGAACAAATGCGTTCTGTACACACATCGTCCATTCTGTTCTATAGAGGGGCATAAAGAGAGGACAAGCGAGTAGCACCCCACTGTGCTCCTCTCCGTTGACTTGCATAGCAGTCATTGATGGTCAGTGGAACTGTCCCCTTTACATTGATAGTCAGTGAGGTAGGTGTCCATTTATATTCGTGGTAACATATCTATTAGTTGGTGATAACTGGGTAAAATGCTCCATATATTGATGGCTATTAGGAAGAATGCTCATTACATTAGTGATCATTGGGAAGAATGCTTCGTTGATTGGGGATCAGTAGGAAAAATCCCCCTTATATGGATGATCGGCTGTAAGAATGCTTCTACATTGGTAGTCAGTGGGAAGACTACCCTTAACATTAGAAGTAGTTGGGAAGTATGGTCCTTACATCGGTGGTCAATAGGAAGAATGTTTCGTACATTGGAAGTCATTGGGTAGAATGCTCCTTACATTGATGATCAGTGGGTAGAATGCTCCTTACATTGGTGATCAGTGGAATAAATGTTAGTGGGTAGAATGCTCCTTACATTGGTGATCAGTGGAATAAATGTTAGTGGGTAGAATGCTCCTTACATTGGGGATCAGTGGGTAGAATGCTCCTTACATTGGAAGTCATTCGGTAGAATGCTCCTTACATTGGTGGTCAGTAAGCACAATGCCTCCATTTACCTTTCACAATACAGATGGACAATGACCCAAAACATACAGCCAAAGCAACCCAGGAGTTTTTTAAAGCAAAGAAGTGGAATATTCTTAAATGGCCAAGTCAGTCACCTGATCTGAACCCAATTGAGCATGCATTTCACTTGTTGAAGACTAAACTCTGGACAGAAAGGCCCACAAACAAACAGCAACTGAAAGCCGCTGCAGTAAAGGCCTGGCAGAGCATTATAAAGGAGGAAACCCAGAATCTGGTGATGTCCATGAGTTCAAGACTACAGGCTGTCATTGCCAGAAAAGTGTTTTCAACCAAATATTAGAAATGAACATTTTATTTTCAGCTTTTTAATTTGTCCAAATACTTTTGAGCCCCTGAAATGAAGTTATTGTGTAAAAAAAAGGCTTTAGTTCCTCACATTTTTATGCAATCTTTTTGTTCAACCCACTGAATAAAAGCTGAAAGTCTGCAGTTTAACTGCATCTGAGTTGTTTCATTTTAAATTAATTGTGGTAATGTACAGAACCAACATTAGAAAAAAGTTGTCTATGTTAAAATATTTATGGACCTAACTGTATATCATCCAGAAGTTCTTAAACATGTGCTTTGCTCATGCAGGATTCTCTTCAGGCTTTCCCAATGGCACTAAATGCCAAACCCTAGCACTGCCACTGAGTGGAAGGGGAGAAGTGGTGTGACTCACAATCCATGAGCAGCACCCAAAAGGATGCCCTGCAGCTTTTACCCCACCCTAAAAAGAGAGCTGCATGGGTTTAGGGAAAAGCTTTCATGTAACATGCCACTAAACATTCTGAAAAGGAAAAAAGTTTTTTAATAACACAAAGCATTAATGCAACCCCCATGTACCCATTGTGTATTGTAGTATATGGCTTTTAATATCAATATAAATATCTTTTTCTCTCTTTTTAGAGGTATATACATTAGACCTAAAGGAAGGGAACCTATAAGGAAAGTGGAACAGGGGGACTTTGGAACAGTTGGGTGCTGAGGCTTCATAAGATGTTCATCCAAGTCTATGATAAAGAGCAAGCTGTGCAGAAGACTGGCAGTTTTTTTTTGTCATACATTCAATATTCTCATAAAACGGTAAAGCTAAATGAAACTGACCACCATTCCCTGCATAAGAAGATCTAATCTCCTAACTTTGTATTGCTGAAATGCCATCTCATTCTGATCCAGTTGTTAGAAACCTCAGCCTTGCTTCCAGCTCAAGTGCCACAGGGTAGTGCAGCTGGCTTACTGTCAGATAATTACTCACTAATTAGCAGGTTTGGATGGCTAATTATATCTTTGTTTTTTTTTATACTAAATGGATTAGGGGTAATGGGAATCTGGCCTGACTGACTTTCTCCTAAACAAACTAAAGCATTAATTTTAAATGCCATGCAACATTTGCTTTTAGGGCCCATTTACACTCCTGCACTGCGGGATTGTATACAATATTGCGTACCAGCAGTCGCATGGTGACGCACATACCACACATTGTACAATGCAGTGCTATTAATTTTTAACAGCACCCAATACACTTTTGGAGAACAATGTGATAAATCAAACGTTAATGCCGTATTTTGTGCTGTGGTTTGTGCCCAAATATAAATGGCAGCTCCACGTAGAAAAAAGGCATTTACTTGTCTTTCCAGTGGCTTTCACCCCTTTTTTTTATTCCAGCACTGCAGCCTCCATCAGTGTTTCTTTATTAGAGTTCCTGCAGAGGTTGCCAGGGGTTCCTTGACTAAATATTATTTTATGACTTAAAGGTTTAAGTGACAACAATGATCTTTTGGGCTATCAGTAAGGGTGGCATTTTTCCTACTTGCCAGCAATGTACAAGACAATATACTAATTATAGCATAGAAATATACTATATAATACTATAGAAGGTTGAGAAAGGCTGGTGTATTTGGAATTCAATATGGGAGAGCCAGAATGGTTTCTTTTTTTCTGATTGCTGACCAGGATATTTAGTCCCATAAACAAGATGTGATGTAGTATTCTCAGGCTTTAAATATAAATGTGTATTTTATAAATCCGTGCACTGGGTGTATATGTGTGTATAACTTATATATACACACACATACACTTTCGGATCTAGACTACAAGCCCTACAAAGACGTTAATCCTTTGCATTGCTTGCAGACAGGAAGAGAATTAAACCGTCCTATTTCAGCAGTCATGCTGCAACCACAAAAGTGAAATGGCTGGCAAGCATTTTTCTGAAAATAGGAGCTGGACTCATTTAGTTGTCACCCTGGCCAACTCAAGCTGCCGCTCACTAGCTGCTGGGGCATGAAATAAGATGCCACAAAGCCTTGTGCAGGGGTTAGATGAGCAATGTGTCTTGAAGGCCAAGATTCCAGGGCCAGAACTGCTGTTAATAAAGAGATTTGTCTTCATTTGGCAGCCCTGTCTGAATCAGGATGAGTATTTGGGAGGCGTGTGTATGAGGAGGGGGTTGGTATTGAATCATGGGTTTCCTACAATAGACTAAGACGTTCCGATCTTCATGTACACAATAGTGATTTAGTCTCCCTATAGACATTCACGGGAGTTTAAAAAGCTTAGCTTGGACTACTGTGATCCCCAAGGGTATTGACATACATTAATGTCTGCCATGTAGAATATTCCTCAAGGTTTACATGGTGCTGGGGTACAACAGTCTGATTTCCACATAGGTAAGAGTTAAGGCCAAACTCCAGAAAGATTCAAGTCACCAATTCATGTACTTATTTTCTTTAAAAATGAACTCAAGTGTAACTAAAATAGATTGTAGATTACTGGTTCTAAAAAGTGGTGGTTGTGTTAGTATAATCAGGCTATAATTTCACAAGACTTAAAGCAAAACTAAATTTTAAAATGAAAAGTGTGAGTAGGCAGATTCATTATTAGGGAAGGAATAGGTGGTAATAAATACTCACCTACCTGTTCACAACCTTTTCTTCAAATAACACTGGGCTGCACATCCAATGCAGTCAAGTAAACCCCATCTGCTGAGAATGCTTGTGCATGGTACTTACATGATGCAGGTTTGGTCAATTAGGAAAATCTAAAACCTAGAAGGGCTGGGTAAATACGTTGCACCCACAATATGGCAAAGAAAGTGGAGAATATATTCTATAAAAATGTGATCAGGCAGATGAGTTTACTTTATTGCAGAAGGGACATCATCTAGCCTATCAGCAATAAACAACCTGCCTGCTCGGAATTTTTAGACAGGTTTCAATCTTTAAAAGAGAAAGTAATGGAAGAGGACTGCTTGCTGCTATAGATTATTTATCCTTGAACTATTTTCTGTTTTGTAGAAGTATTTAGGGCAACTGGAAAGACACCCAATCACTTCCACCCAATCTTTGAATTTACTCTCCTGCCCCATGTAAATTTCAATTCTGACATTCTTCTGGAAGTCCCTGAAGATTTTGAACTATCTACCATTAGGCTTCAAAGTCCAGAAGCCTCCCAGAATTCAATAACTTTAGGAAAAGAATTAATTAGAAAATCTCAGTATAAATAAAAAAAGAAGACACCACACAAATGCGCTGATATTTAGTTTCTTTCATAGATGGACGTTTTTGGACAATCACATTATTTTTTACATTTGACCAAAGAGGTTTGTTGTAGCAGCTTCAGTCAGGGTTAAAACAATGTATTAAGGTTTTTTTTTATGATAGAAGAATTGTCATGGATAGTCTAAAATTAATATATATATAAAAAAACAAACAGACGAGTTCAATAGGGAATGAATGGTAAAAGAGGACGCTGTTATCTCCTCTGAAGAGCTACATTCCTGCTCCCTGCTGATGGGAGGCCACTAATGCGCCACTTTGTCCTTACAGAAGATCTGGCCAGTGATGGCTAATGGCAGCTACTGGCTTGATTGCCAAAAAAGGTTGAGGCAGTTCAATGGTCATTATTATTTCATGGCAATTCAAACAGGGGTTCCTTCCAGTAGATGCTGCAGAGGGCTTTTATGTGCTCCTTTCTCCTCGTCTTTACCCTCTGCCTTCAGCCATTCCATCTTCTGTATGTGCTGCCGGACAGCGTCGGCCACACGGGCATCGATCATGGCTTCTGTCAAAATGCCATCTTCTGAGGCATAGGCTGCAGCCTGAAACAAATAACAAGAGTTTTAGGAAAAAAGAAAAAAGCAAATACATTCCAAACCTCAATATTTGCAACACATCCCATATGATATTTCCAAACACTACTAAGAGTATCTGTGCCATGTACTGGCTGGGGAGATTTTCTTAATGTTGTAGGGATAGGTAGTCAACAAGACTAAGAGTGAGGTGATAGAACTCTCTTCACTCAGGGCACGTAAGGGAGATGATTTGTGGTAGATAAGAGGAGATAGAACTTCTACCAGGTTAATTTTAAAATCTGTATCTATCCTTGGTAGATTTATGAAGTCTGGACAAAATATGATGACAAAAAAAAGTAACAATAAGCTAAGAGATTTGAACTATGTTATATCCAAAACATTAGCAAAAAAGCCATACAAACACTATAAATAAATAGGTAACAGGTAATGATTTAGAATGAGCTTGGGTGGACATCAGAAATGCTTGTCATTGGACATGAAACTTTTTAAAGAAATATCAGAATTGCAGTATTTTTCTTGGGTCATTGTCTTTTTGCATATAAAAGAAACTGTACAACGGTGTATATTTTTACATACAAAGAGGAACGTTATATGAGCTTCAAGCAGTGCAGACATTCTTTGAAATATTAGAAGACCACTCAACGATAATTGTTCTGTGTGACACATGGCTATCCAAAGCCTAAGCTTAATCTAATAATGTTGCGTAACAATATGCAGGGTGTTCAGGAAGTGCATTGGAAATTAATAGGATAACCATGCACCCTAACTTGTATATGGGTGGTGAAATTCCATACAGATGGCGAAAATTGCTTAGGTTGCCCAGAAAACATCACCACCTTGCTTGAACTTCCTTGAATCTGGCAAAAATAATAGCGAAGATCTTAAGCTTTCCATTTCCTCCACAGGATGCAGAAGGAAAATCTGCACAAAATACTTTCCACTTTAACTGTAAAATCTGGAGCATAAAATATAACCTCCAATGAAGTTCAGTAAAGAGATTTATTACCCCTCTAATCAGTAACTCTCGGCACCACATTTGCCGAAATAACAATCAGAGCAAGACGGAACTAAGAGGATTACTTCCACAAATTCCCCCTTACTTCATCATGTAAATTGCTGTGTCAGAAGCAGATTGTGTGCCCGACACTCACAGAATTCCCTCATGAATCCTTCTAGGTCAGATATCACTGAACAGCACACAGCTAAAAGTGGAAAAGGGCCAGGCCGACCTCTTTCCCCACACAAATGATAGCCCAAAGGTAATCCCATCAGGACTTCATTTTAATATTTACGACTGCAATACCCAATTGGGAAATTTTAATTTTACAGCCGTTGCAGGATTACAAACCAGGGACCCTCCTGAGTCTAAATAAAGGTCAACGTACTTAAAATTGATCTATTCACTAAATTATGGACTCTTGTACTTCTCAAGGGCTTTCCTGTCAAGGGGTCCACGCCTTGTTCACCATCTTCATCAACAAAGGGGACAGCAATATATTTAAAAACCTAACAAAGAGAGATCGATAACAGCAGGGACTCTGTGTATCCCCATAGAGAAAGAATTATTAGGAGAAGAGGTGGAGGTGTAAAACTAGACGCCATCCATTTACAAATTACATATCAGTTCAGTAGACCTGGGGCCCATTCACACCAGTCTGTCCTTGCATGTAACAACACAAAAGTAAAAATGTGGCGCTTAAAATTCTGAAATTTTAGCACCAAAGTTTTTCTTATATGTTCCAAGTCTGACTGACATATGCTTTTTTTTTAGCGCAGTTCCCAAAAACATGTGCATGATCATCCGTTGTGCAGCAATGGAACTTCAGTTCACAATGAATAGCCCCACCATGCTCATTTTACACAATTGCTTTATGATAAAGAAAAAAAATGGAAAGTTTTGATGTGAAATTAAAGTATATTTACAGACTAAACTATTTTGCTGTGAATCAGAAAGAGCTAAACCAGATTCCAGTGTGTAACCAATGTGCTACATTTACCTTTATTTTCTATGTTGTAGACAAAAGAAAAGGAGTGGAAATATCTCTATAATTATGCAAATCCTTCAGTTTCTACAAAAGGAAAGTCTTCCAAAAATTTCCATAATTTCTAGTTAGAGTAATAATGGGTATCAGGGCACCTGGAGAGAAATATGCCCTAGTAAGGATACAGACAGCAAATAAAACCCAACAAAAGGTTCTTTGTATCTGAACATTGCGGGCTCACACTACACAGTCCATAATGGCCAGTTATATCACCAAATCCCACATAAACATCAGCGCATGTAGGTTTCAGGGGAATGACAAGCCAAAAATACCTTTTGTGCCTTCTACTAAACACTAAATTAGCTATTCTTATTGTCATATAGTCATTTATGGTTAGGTTGTACCTGGAATTCTCCAATATAGTACAATATATACTGCCTGATACCAAGGTAAATCTGTAGTACAATATCTGCTTGAAGTTCAGCTTTAAACCTGGCTAATTCAGAAACAAAATTCCAAATAGAAATAGATTTTTTCAAGAATGATCCACTGCATGAAACCCATTATGAACGAATTTACTGATACTTGTGCCAAAACGTGTATTCATCTTCCAAAGCCATCTCCATTTTCTTCTTCAGTGTCAACAGTGCAAGGGGGCTACGGCAGTCTGTGTGTAGCTTCAGGACACAAATGACATAGAGAAGAAGTGACAGGCCTTCCCAAGCTGAAAATAGGTGTTTGTATCTAGAGCATTGTATCATTGTGATGTGTGCAGCACTCTCCCCCAACACTGCAGAGAGACCGGGACAATACCATGAAGATAGTCAAAGCAGGAATCGCATTTACCACAGCCCTAATGAAAATGCTTGGCAACATAAAAACATTGCTCACAGGTCTCTGGTACTCCATTATTAGTAAGATTCTGGTTGTTACTAAAATCTCACGTTTTACCCTGGTATTCTAATTTTAAATCTGTTTCTATATTTTTAAATCTGCAGCTTGCACTTAAAGCAACTCAACATTTTTACTTTACATAGAACATTTTTACTTTACATAGCCTCCCGGGATACATACGTCACGCACCCTGGGAGGTCCTGGCCGCTCCTTCTGCGCATGCTCTAATCTCGGGCATGCGCAAAAGGTGCATTTTTCCTCCTAGGGGAAAGAGATGTCGATCTCACGCATGCACAGCGAGATCGGTGTCACCCATTCTCAAACCTGCGCAGTGCATGATTGGGTGATGAAGAAACAAGACGACGGAAGAGAAGATGAAAGATGGCGGCCCCCAGTGCTTCCTCTGCCCTGGGACAAAAAGGAATTCCAGGACGACGCGGGACTGCATCGTGGGAAGGACCAGTGCCATTGCCAGTGAGGGACCCACTGGATTAAAGGTAAGTGTCCTTTTTTTATTATTAGTTTACACCTCTGCTTTAAGTAATACGGTGAACTTCCCATGAAAGTCCATGTTTAGGTATTTCCAGTAATAAAGCGACAACATTCTGTTCCCGTGTTCTAGTTGCTTCTGCATTATCATTGCTTTGCTCTATAGAGAGGGGATGACGGGTGAGCAGCAGCCCGCAGTGTTGACCTCTATTGAAATACACAGCAGTTGTTACCAATCAGCTGTTCCATCAATGCTCAGTGCAGAATGATGATTGATAGACATCATCGAGGGAACCACTGTACAAGTCAGATTTTCACTTGAAATGAGCATGAAAATTTTGGGTGATGATTACATATGTACATAGCTTAAGTCTGGAACCAGAGGACACCTGTCAATGCTACAGCACATGAGGAAGCTGAGAGAGCCCCAACAAGGTTTGTATATCTGGCTTTGTCTAAAAAAACAAAAACAAATGCGGTTCTGGGCTTCTCGTCAACCACTGAATCTATTTGAAAAAGGTTTCCTATAACTACCTTGGATTCCCCCAAACAATGCTAAATCATATTGCTAAGCTGACCAATTTACACCCATAATTGTCCTAACTCTCATGAATAAAGCAGTGGAAAGAACAATTGACAGTAATATGTATCTCCAGAGTACAAAGACTGAATTTCTTTGAAAAACACACAAAAAACCGTTGCGATAAAAAACCAATTAAGATAAATAATGGAACAATCTTGGGAAAGCCGAATCATGCATTTTTGGTAAATCCCCTTGCATAGTGTGACCTACCTCCCCCCACCCCCCCTTACCCTGACAATAGATGCATCCCGCTCCATTAACTAGATTAGGATATTTGTTTAGTGCCCTGTATTGCTGGAAGGGTTAATGGCTGCAAAGGGAATTGTGCAGCCAGTAAAAGTGAACACATGCTCTGGTTAATGAAGGCCCATTTCTATTCATGAATGCTGGAGAAGTTGGAGTATTTACGCTCTGCAGCAATTTCAGTGTAAGCAGTTTTATCGCCAACTCCCGCAGCTGGCAGGTGAAAAGGCTCATCTTCCCCTCAAACTGCCTTCTTGAGGGATTTTCCAGTGCAACGGCTGTGTAATGTAGATTAACTGAAAATTCTTCCTCCTTTTATGCCGGCTGAAGGTCACCGGGAACAAGGAGACATGTTTGGAGGACGATGGAGCACTCTAACACTCTCTAGTATGACTGGCCACAAGTACATCAAAACAAGCCACAGAACTGAAGGGATCAGTTGCAATCAGTGTAGATTTTCAGCACTAACTGCAGTGTAAATCCCTACTAAATTATCTGAGGATGCTGTACTGCAGTTCATATTTGTTTTGGTGCATGTGTGGCTTTAAGTTTAGAGGTCATAATGGGCAGCACGATGGCTCACTGGTTGGCACTCTGGCCTTTGCAGCGTTGGGTCCCAGATTTGAAGCTTGGCCAGGATACTATCTGCATGGAGGTTTTGGGTACTCCGGTTTGCTCCCACACTTCAAAAACATGCAGTTAGGTTCATTGGCTTCCCCAAAAATGTTCTTAGACTGTATTAGAGATTAAAATACATTAACATTTAATTATAGTGGAGCCATTAGATTGTGAGCCCCTTTGTGGGACAGCTAGTGACATGACTCTGGACTTTATAAAGTGCTGGGTAATATGTTGGCGCTATATAAATACTGTGTAATAAAAATAATAATAATAATAATATTAAACTTAGGGATCAGCACCAGGCAATAAGCGTTTGGGGCATATTCAGACTAGCGGTACTGTACCAAAGTGACACCAGGCAGTAACAAACCATCCCTGCTAGGTTTGTATAACACATGTGCAGGACTGTGCAAAAAAAAAAAAAAAGAAAAAAAAAAAAACTCCACATGTAGAAGAACAATCGCCATGTTTTTTTGCCAATACCTGTTTTTAAATAGTTGTCACCATCCTTTGAATTTCAATGCTGCTGGGTAGCTTTATTGATGGCAACAGTGCACTGTGCATGTGTAATATAGAAAACTGTAGACTCCACCAGAAACTCATGTGACATGGTGACCATGTAGGACAATTAAGAGAATGAGACAGTTGGGATGGCCTAGCCATGCATTATGGAGAAATCCCTTCACTTCCAGCCTGGGAAAAAAAAGCTTGGGGTATATTCATAGGGTAAATGCTAGAAGATTGTCGAGACCTATGTTACCATCATCAACAACCACCAATGAATTACGATCTGCTTGTTGAATCCAAAGCTTTATTGGCCTTGTTCTTCTGCAGCACAATTTGTGGAACTGTGGAAGTAACCCAACAGTCATAAAATGGCTAAATTTGCCAAGTCTAGATGAGATCCCACCCATGCTTGCTTGGGCTTTAGAAATGTGAATGTTTGGTGCATTAGATTCACTAGAAATAGTCATTACACAACATAAACACTGTGCTGAAACTCAATTATTAATAGCAAAATTAAAAATTAATTGCCATTAAACATTTACAAATGACAGGGGAAAAAGCTGTAGGTATCTATTACACAGAGATAATTGCATGTTTTCACTTAAAATGTAATGGAATCTGCAACACAGCTGGCAGCCATTAATATCCTATTCTTTGTTTGGACACATTTCTGCAAAACAACATTTAATGAGTTAGTGGACTGCGGCCATGCTTTAGAAGAAGCTAAATGGCAAGATGAAACAATGAAAGCTACCATGATATTAGCAGTGCCTCAACATAAGAGATAACAAGGTGTAGGTGGTCAGTTACAGAAATATAGTGCAGGTGCTCTGCAGTAAGAAATAACACAAAGCAAGTACAGTGTTCTCCCAGCCCCTTTTTGCAGGGCGCACTACCCGGCACTTTTTGAGTTACCAATTTCTCCGTACATAGTACAGTACCACTACTATATCATATAGAAAAGTTTTGCTCTCACCATTACAAATACATCATACCATGCTAGTCCCATACTGTACACAATGCCATTGTTATCACCGAACAATCTGTAATGTAGACTTGAGGCAAAGCTACTAAGCCTAAAGAACATATTACTGAATAAAGTTCACATTCTGGGATCTGCACATTACGGATCTGCACATTAGTGAGCTTATTGCTGCATAATTATTGGCAATTGCACAACAAACATTAATTATAACAACGCTTTTTGCCAATTCTATGACTGATGGACAGATATGTGAACTGTTGTGACAGCTACACCAGGACTACTTCCACCATGTTAACATAGAATCCTAACATTGTTTCTCTAAAAATACAGTTTTTGAACACCGATACGAATGGTATAAACTCTTGGTTAATGGGTAGGTTTATTAAACACCAACAGAGGCTTGTATGGAAAATGCTGCCATAACTTGACTTTCCCCAAATCTGATACTTCAGTGGTGCTGGTATGTGGAACCACTTACTGAGTTCCCATATGTTTTAAAGATTCCCCTGACAAGATCTCCAACAGGACAGAGTGGCTACAAAGGTAACAATACAGGAAGCTTCCCCATTAGGCTGCATGACTGAACAATGTCTAGCAAAATCCTGGATTGAACCACATATATTCTTCAACATCACTTGTCAAGGTTAAACATTGCACGTACCAGCACACACACCTAATCGTCCTTGAATTAAACAATGTCAGCAGAGAAAGGGTGACGTCTAGGAATGGAGGAACGTACGTAAAAAGGAGCAGATGGAAGGATGCTTAAAACCCCCTCACTGGCAGCAAATGAGTTAACATTACATTTATGTATTTGTTTTATAAGCCGCAGAGTCTGACAGCATTATCACCGGAGCTTAATACCTATAAATTGTTCATCCCTCATATGTCACCAGCAAACCCCTGCATCTTGTCGCTGAACACTGCCATGCTTTGCGCTTGGCTGCTTTTCTGAATGACTTTCTAAAAATAGCCGAGCTGCGGGGTCCCTGCCTGCCAGGGGAGGTGGTGGAAAGGAGGGGAGGAATGAGGGATGAGAAAAGATGACGGAGAAGCGGCTGCCCCTGCCGAGAGCTGCTGGCGCACTAAAAAACCGGCATCGCGCCTCATTCATATTCATACTTCTTTATCTCCCCCTGCGGACACGTTAACCCATTTCCGCAGACTTGGCTGACAAAGCAACTCTTCAGACGTGCTGGAAGGAGAGATACCCTTTACCAAGGTTACCCTCTCGGAAGAGACTGGGACACTGGAGGTTACTGTGGCAGAGTTCATGAATTTATCAGGACAGGTTTCAGTCCCTGTTGGTTAGGCGGGAATCCGCCGGTTTCTTAATTCACTGCACGCTACTAAATAATGCAAAGCCTACTAGTAGACATGGATAGAAATTCATTCCAAAAAGGCATTATGATTTCCAAGCTACTAGAACTCAGTGGCTGAAGGTTTAGGAGGGGGGTGTCTTGCAGCACTAAGGTTCCAGAAACATTCCTCACCTAAAATGGTTCATTCGTTTTGGCATCTTTTCCATTTCCTTGGATTTATGGAAATTGTTTCTAGTAATTCATGTAAAATCATTCTGACAAATCTTTATTTACTTCTATAGCGCCAACATAATCCAAGATGTTTCAGAAGATATACATTATACCGTCAGGCTGTGGCCATGAGGGACTTACAATCTTGCACACAGTCATTGCTTTGTGCAAATAGATGAATACTAGAATACTGTTGAATTGTGGAAAGTAAAACATAACAGGTATAGATATAGGGACAGCTTGATGGGCTAAGTTACCCCTGGTTTCACATGTCAGGCATGATTTCCCATGCTGCTCTTGTCCACCTGGGAATTTTGGATGTTCTTTTCCACTTATGGATTTTCCATTTCTTCCCCTTTCATTCTCCTTAATAAAAAATACGTCAAGGAGAATAGGAGCCCTGATAATGGTCACAGCAGATGTACAGATGCAACATCTTAATAACAAACACACTGATGGAAACCTAAAAAAGATATTACAGACTACAGAGGGGAGGTCCTAGAGGGCTTTGTGTTCTGTCTGGAACAAAGCTTTTACTACATTGGACATTGTGAGCTGCTTAATTTTCTTTTTGGACTAGGAGGTATTATTAATAATAAACAGGATTTATATAGTGCCAACATATTATGCAAGGCTGTACATTAAATAGGGTTTTCAAATAACCAGACAGTGACACAGGAGGAGATGACAGCACCCACGTAGGAGGGCACTTTTAGGGGTACATCTACCAACAACCAAAATATCAGTCTTGGCCAGACTGACCCTTTACCTGCAACAAAGTGGGCTCAGTAAAAAAAAAAACACAGGTGGACAAAAAATGGTGAACTTGAGCTTTAAAACCTGTTTTTTCTCCATAGAAACGAAAAATGTCGGAGCTTCCTCTCCCCAGAAGCCCCATTGGAAATCCTTGTTCCACTCTGTAGCTTCCACCCTGAACCGGACTGAGCACATCTGCTGCAAAGACTAAGATGGGGTGAGTGGGGGGAATTACATCTCCTCGTAATCCAGCACAAGGCTGACAAAAGGCAGAGCAGCCTGTGGGGAGACAGTCAATGCAAATACTTCCATTCAATGTGCTAGCATGGACGCTGCCTGCTTTTCGGCCCTCGCTAATGCAAATAGTTATCCACCCAGCAGAGATAATGGTCTTGAAACACTGCTCTGCAGTCATTTTCCCCAATTTGTCACACAAGCTGAGCTGCCTCGGCTCAATCGGGCGACGCACAGTCGTTTTGAGCTTTCTGTTGCTTTTATTATTATTATTCGCTTTGGTATTTTTCTACAAGGGCTGTGGAAACATGCAGAAATAATGGGCACAGCTGGAATGTATTCACAAATGGGTCCTAATTAGGGTGACACAAGCAGCCTTGGTACCGAGGGTGGTGATAAAGACAAATGTTACAGACAGTCACTACTGCAGCACGCTGCTTTCAAGTCATGAAAGAAAGATCCATAGAAGGCAACCAAACAAAAAAGTGACCTAATACCAAAACCCATATTATAAGAAAATCAAAGGGGAGTTTGTCATGTCCAAATCACATCATTCTGAGAAAAAAAACACACACAAAAAAAGTCCTTTTGTTTAGCATTTTTTGAAAACTAATGATCTAGAGTTCAATCATGTTACCAAAAGTTGAAAAATGTGTGGAGAAACGTTGTTGCTGGAAACGATCTTTTTGATCATTTCCAGCTTCCATATCAAAGGGCCAATTTCTTTCTGCATATTGTTGATGCAACTCTGATTCCAATTACAGGCTTTATTTTTTGTAAGCATTTCCTAAAGGGGGTATCATGTTTGCAGGCTTTTTCTTGCTGTAATGTCCATCCTATTAATAAAACTTTCTGAAAACTGAATAAACTGTAGCAAGAATACATTTTGTTTCTACAAATGTGCTACACAGACTTGAACTGTCAACAGCACCATTAAATATGCCAGCTCCTCATGTTTGCAGGGTTTTCTTTGCTTTACTGTCCACCCTATTAAAGAATCTTTCTGAAAACTGAATAAACCCTTTAGTTACACTTTAAGGCAAACATGTGGATACATCAAATCTGACAGACCAGCATTGTTGGAAGGTAGCTTATAAACTTTTGTTTTCGTATCAGTGAGGGACAAAACTATTTTTGGAGCAGCAATGGGTAGATTTTTCATTGCTGAAGAGGTGGCTGGAGGGAAAGAGGGTGCAGAGGATGTGTGCATGTGACACTTTTAATTGTATGAAGTCAGCGTCTGCACCAGAAACCATACCACCATTTGTGCCAGCTCAAGCAGAAATAGAAGAATTGGTAAAATCTGCTGGGGAGAAAAATAAAATAAAGGGGAACCCCTGAAAGGTGCCTGGTCTACACAGACTATATATAAAATAGTCTTCAGGGGTCAAAAAAAAAAAAAAAACACATTGCCACTGCTCTGTATCTGGAAAGCACGCTGCAGTAACCATTTGGCTGTAAAACACCAAGCAAGCCTAGAAGCACATTCAGGCTTTGGCAGCATGAGTGTTTTCAGATAAATGGTAACATTTATGGAAGGAGGGGACACCTCAAAAAACATGCAGTTATATACAATATTTAAAAAACAAGAAGCTTATTGTTAGCGTTTTATATACAGTTTTGCTAGCCTCAAAACAAAACCCAATCTACCTAAAATACCACTGTGCATACAACCAGCTTTAAGAATGTAAGGATTCCATGTGAATTCAGTTAAACTGTCATACACGGTTTACAGGAATTTTAGCAAGCAGTGAAATCTGAGGCTTTTGTTTCTTTGTTAACCCACACCCAAGCTTTAACAAATCCAACCCGACGTCACACATTGCGCACTTACCTGCCAAGCGACACCAAGTTTGGAGATCTCTCGGCCAGACATGCCTTCAGTTGTTTTCGCCAGCTCTGAACATTTCTTGCCATAGTCAAATTGGGCAACTTTCAAACGCCTACAGAAATAAATGTGAAGCAGACTGTTAGAAAAACCAAGATAGTGATCTAATGCACTGTAAAAATGGAGCTAATGGAGCACTTTTCTTTGTGAGGGAGACTGTACATGGAATAGGCCTGCAGGTACAGATCCAAATGTTACGGGAGAACAGAAAAGCATAACCATAAACTCTTTATTCACATGGCCATTTCAGGCACAGCAGTTACAAGTTTGAGCTATACAAAATGCTGCTTTCAGAAAAGTATACTACTTATGAAATAATTCTTTGTAAATATAAAAAAAAAGCAGCCTATTTGATGCTTTCAGTTTTCGTCAGTGCTGCCAACATTTTCACCTGTTTTTTCCTGGTACAAGGATCCTTGGCAATCTTGACTTGTCAGGCTGGTAAAATGCAAGACCTTAGCATGCACATGAGAGTTCATTTATTCTGGCACTGAGGTATGCCGAGAACACATGAACAGCACAGAATATTGTAAAGAAGACTACTAACAGACAGGTATTTTTTTTTTTTGCAGAAGAAAGATGATAGAGGTCTCTTCTGCAGTAAACAATCTACCTGTTCGCAAGGTTATATATTTTGTAGATGAGTGCTACTTTAAAAGTTTGTCAGGTGACTCATTTGGTACTCAATTCAGCAGTTCATCTTACTGGTTCACCCTTTAGCCTTCAGTCTCCACATCGGCATAAAATTATGATTCCTTCTGTTCAGAAAACAAGAAGCTAACCCAGGAATCAGTAATACCAAATACTAAAGCAGCAGAAATAATAGCAATAGGACCACCAGTTCTAGGCAGCAGTTCAAAACGGCTAGTGCTCTTCCTATTAATCAGACAATTTATTAGTTTAAGACTGACACATTTGCCTCCAATGCCTAAATACAATTGCCATACTTTGAAACCATGTCCATACTTACTGCTTGCCCTCGCTTGCTGGTTTCAGGACATATTTGTCAAAGTAAAGCCGAACCAGGCGCTCCCTCTCCTCCAGTCCAGGAAGATCGAAGTTGACAATCTCATCTATTCGATCATTGATGGCCCAATCAAACTGTTCTGGCTGATTACTGGCCAGCACCAACATAAACCTAGAAGGGGAAACAGAGACACATACTTAAATTTCTCATTGAGCAGGACCAGTCGAGCTGACCACACACACAATCAATGTGACTGTCCTATTTCCTATAGATTTACAAAAGGCCTAAAATCTCTCATAATTCATACGAAGGCAAATGCTGCTTTGACAAATGCAGACAGTTCTTGCTTTGGACGCAGCGATGAATAATACCATGCATTGCTGCTGAGTCAATCTCTCTACATGTCCTCCCTCCTATTATATCACCTTTTCTGCATTTATGGTTCGCTTTATGCTGCTTTGAAAGCACAGAGTGTTAAAAACAATAAACTCAAAAGCAACAAGCCTAAGGAAACACCTGAGACATTCAATAGAACGGACAACAGGAAACTTCCCTATTGGCTGAAAAGATATTTAAACCAAAGTCACCCTCTTTGCCTGTAAAATAATTGTTTATTTTTCAGTTTCTTCATTATACTTAAACAAGTTTTGGTTATGGTAAACCCCCGAATGGACCTGACAAAATTTTATGATATGAGCTTCCCTAGTTAGTTAAATGGCACGAACTGCTGCTATGACAAATGTTTAGTTTAGGCAAGAGTGTTATTTAAGGCAGATTTAGATAAATTCATTGTTTAACATTTTTTTCCTTGTCAATTTAATTACCAGGCATTATGCAGATTGAATGGCATTCCTTTGATCGGCAGGTGAAATAAACAGAGGACACAAAAGTAACATTATTACTTTGCATCTCTCTGTGAACAGTGTTCATAAACTTTGTGTCAAAAGGTTTGTTCTTGATAGTAGCAGCTATTATAAGTGCTGTATTAAAGCTGCGTACACACTTCCAATTTTTATCGTTGGAAATGAACGACGAACGATCAATTGGGCAAAAATCGTTCGTAAAAAAAGTAACCAACGACGCCGACGAACGAGGATAGTCGTTGGAAATGAACGACCGGACCGGCGGATCGGATTGGACGATGATCGTTGACCATCTATCGTGTGTACGGTCGTTCATTGATCGTCCATGGTCTGAGCATGCGCGGTGAACAAACGTTCGCTCACTTCCTGTGGTGCACGTCACTTCCTGTATCGTTCAAACGATCGCATCTATTGTGTGTACAATATCTACGAACGATCGTGTCGTTATCTGTATGTACAGGATCGGTGCTATACGATCGTTCGCAGATATCGTGCAGGATCGTTCGTCGTTCGTTTACCAACGATAATAATTGGAAGTGTGTACGTAGCTTTATACATCAATTTCCTGCTGAAAAATTGCTTGTGTGGGGGTACTACTGCAACGCTGTGTTTTTATGGGTGTGTGCAGCATGCCCAGTGCTCACAACTGATTAAGAATAATTCCAGTTGCTATAAACTACAAATGAATGAGATAGATAGAGATATATATATTATATATATATTTATATATATATATATATATATATATATATATATATATATATATATATATATATATATATATATATATATATATATATAGATAGAGATGGATATATGGGTCTTAGTCCTTTCATTCTCCGCCTCTGCCTTTCAAGAGTGCTTCTGCCCAGGGGATTTTAAGTGGCTAAAATAACATTACATTAAATACAAAGAACAATTGAGCTTTTTATAATCTCTGATGTGTGGAGTACTCCTAAACCAAATTATTATCCATCAGCGATAACAAAGGCTGCTATTTTAGGTCATGTATTAATACCAATAAATTAAAACTGTGAAAGGAAAAAAAAAATCTAAAGTTAGACACGAGGTATCTTTTTATAGTTCTAATCTCCCAAGGCAAAGAAATGACAGGGTCTATTACAACAACAAAGCAAAGGACATTTAAAAGATAGACAAAGAAAATTCCCCTCCCCACCAAGTCTTGAGCAGTCACTTCTGCTTATTGAATTGCAGCATTATTGCATTAGGAAATTCTGGATGGTGAATAAAGTACCAAATATATGGATCAGGGCGAGTCTGGAGAAAGAAATAAGTGCAATACTTTAAATGAGCAGTTATTCCAACATTCTGTTAACCTCATATTGATTAGAAGTATTTTGTACACTTATAAACAAGCACTCTAGCATCTTTCGGGTGCAACGCTACAATCTCCATTTCTTGGACAGTGCAACAAAACACCCTTCCCTCAATATGTGAGTAAGAGATCTCCTTTTCTCCAGACATCAGATGCAAAGATGGAGGATTTATTCCACCACCAATACCTACTTAAATCATGACAATTTGCCCCTAAAACATTCAACTTACAAACATAAAATGTTACAAAGATGTGTAATTCCTAAACACTTCACTGTTGGAAGCCCTAAATTATTATTATTATACAGAATTAATATAGGGCCATCATATTACGCAGCGCTGTACAAAGTCCATAGTCGTGTCACTAACTGTCCCTCAAAGGAGCTCACAATCTAATGTCATCAATGTAGTCTAAGGTCAATTTTTTGGGGAAAGCCAATAACCTCACTGCAAGTTTTTGGGTTGTGGGAGAAAACCGGAGAACCCGGAGGAAAGCCACTGAGACACGGGAAGAACCTGCAAAATCCATGCAGATAGTGTCCTGGCCGAGATTTGAACCCATAAATCGTTATTTACCCATAAAGTGTTGTTTTAGTACAACCTCAAATGGCTTTTTCCCTCCTCCCTAAACACCAACTAATAGCTTATTCACACCAACAACACCTGTCTGCATTGGGCAGCATTACCCTAATGCAAGAAGCTCATCAAAAAAAAAAAAAAATACACCCCGTTTACCTCAAAGCTTTGAGCCATTGTGCTTTTTGAAAAAACATGCAAATAATAATAAAAAAGTATTACAAATGTATTAGCACAATGCACAAAAATAATAAAAAAACAGATCAATGCAAAAAAAAAAAAAAAAACACATCTAGCAAAAATAAAGTATGTAAAAATGCACACACATTTTTAATGTTTCTATTTGCATTGTGGTAACTAACATTTGAATGTGGGATATAGGATACTCAATAGGAGCAGTGTTTTCACCTTTCTGGTGCCAGGTCATCAGGACTAGGAGTGTGTAGTTCTGGGCTAATATAATGCAGGAATCTCTCAATAAACAGATGCATCTCCAACCTTTCCAAGCTAAACCCAAAATTACGCTTCTTAGCAGTTGTAAGTACAAAACAACTTTCCTATATTAGTGATGTAATAGATTTACCCACAGCTGTCAGAGTCATAATGAAGTTTATTTAGGGTTAAATTAAATCTGCAATCTCACGGGGCAGGAGAGGACATACTTTAGGGTGGTGATATTATAACAAATATATAGATATGTCTCTTTTGGGTGGGGGCCCTCATGTTCCCTTTCAATAAACATTTCCCCATTGTTCTAGGAATGGCACAGACATACACACTTCACACAACACTTCTCCATCAGCCTGTGGTACACACAGGAGCAGCTCACGACTCACTTGTTACTCTGCTCTCCAGTCCTGTAGAGAAAGGCATTTAGTGTCGCTCGGAGATCTTCACTGATTTTCTCCTGAAAACAAAGCAGAGGAGACAGCTGTCCAATCACATCTGCCTTTATTTCACTGTGTATTCTGCAGTTCATGTGAAAGGATCACAATTGGGTCTAGAGATACCAATGATGTAATACTAATCGGAGTGCCTAGTAACACTACAACCAACTGATGATTTTTTTTTTCTGATGGAAAATGTGTCATTTTGCAGCAGATTTGGCATTGCTTAGGTTGGATGGGCTAGAAGTAGTTCAACAGGAGCCCTATAAAGTCTGCATGGCTGCATTTTCAACCTAGCTATCTAAGCTTAGAAATGAACAAACTATCTAATAACTACATAAAATCAATGTGCAGTCCCTTTATGAATTCTCTATTTCTGCATGAATGACATTTATATCATGATGTAATGTTTATCTAGGTCATGAGAAACCAAATTTAGGAAATGGCATGACAAAGTAATTACATACCGTTGATCTCTTCCTTAGGAAAGCATCTGCTTCATCCACAAAAAGCAAAAGCCTGTGAAGAGAGACACAGATTCAGCTTAAGAATCATTGAGCCAGGGGTGCTGATGAGTACACATAACATTAGGGGCCAATCGGTGCAGCTATACAGACAACAAATCATTTTACTCAACAAACAATATTTATGTGAATGTTAAAGCATGCCTAGAATGAATGAACATTTTTTTTTTAATTTCACATGACCTCACAAAGATGGTTCTTTGCATTTATATGCAGACAAGGCTGTAAAGCAAAGGCAACTGAAACTTAAAAGCAGCAAGACAGTTCTCAAAGACCATTCACATAAAATTGCTGGAGGGTGTTTGGTCTTCACTGTTTAATTTAGTAAATAGTTTTATAATTATGGTGGTGAAAAACCAAACACATTTTAGATGCAGGTTCTGCAGTGCCATACATAAGTGTACAGCAAGAAGAAATAAACTGGGAGGCATCCAATAGCTGAAATTTAAAGCCATGGTCATTAGCACCACATATGCTTAATCAGCGATGGTTCCACTGCAGCAATAGGGAGATTTCTCAAGAGATTTGACCAACCCGCCATGGTTTAGAAAAGCAAAGTCACACAAAGAACCAGTGAAAGTTGTTCTAAACAGCGATGCCAACCATTTGGCAATTCGGTCCAAAACAGGTCCATCTTCTATCAGAATGGTAGTCACCCTGTTAAGGGAAGACATGCCAAATCCACAGTACAGGAAGACCATTTTTTTAATAATTCATCTAAGGAGAAGGCTAGTAGGTGTTTAGGAGTAAATAGTTTTCAACAATGTTTTAAATCTTCATACAGGACAATAAAAAACTCTAGGTGCAGCAGAAAGGCCATTGCTACCTTAGGGGCTCCTAACAAACCAAGACTAGAAACAGCATTGGTACAGGCAGGTTTTTAAAGTGCTATACACTGCAATAGTAGGAGCCAAAACTATCAAAAAAACCTTCCTACCAATTTAACAAATTGGAGGGACTCCGTGTTACAGTCTCTGTACTTGATGACTCATAAGCCACTTATAGGCAGCTTTTAAAACAGAAGGTGTAAAAGTACACTTATGGCCTCTAAAGTCCTTTATTGGGTGATCTGAACCCTGGGGACACTCAATAGTCTTCTGCCAGAGAAAGGAACCTCAGCCATGGGAACCATTTAAGGCTTTTACACAGCAGAGCCAATAAGACAACATCCATTGTCCTGGGGAAATGGGGGGGTGGTATGCTGACAGTAGGAAACGTTATCCTTGTCTGGCCTACAATTTTTCATTTGCCAGTCTTCATTCAATTCAGTGGATGAGGAAGAAACTATGTTATAAGCAAACTCGAAAAAAACAGAAACGTATGTGCTAATGTCAGTGACAAACTACATTTGTCATTTTTCATTGTGCTCTTTAATTTTAAAACTTCTAGCTAGAATCTAACAAGATAACCCTATTAAGTTATTCAAGATTTTGTAAACCCATTAGAATGCTAACATTGCATTAATAAGGAACCTATGTAATGATCATGAAAGCTAGCTGTTTCTCTAAAACATACAAAACCATCTCTGTCACATCATGCACCAGCAATGTTGTGTCTTTGCCCAATCCACAAAGGCAGCATCATCAAGTTATATTACCACCTGGTTCATGTAAGCAGAAATTATTTTTATTCCCAATTCAGGCCTTCTGAGCTGCATTATTTCAGAGGGGCCCCATACTAGAAATAATAAAATAAAGTAATATATTTTTTAAATACAAAAAATATGCTAGAAGTGCACAAAGATTGTTATGCAGTCAGTTTGGATGAAAAGCAGTGTATAAAATTGAAAGCGCTTATGGTCAAGCCCTCAACTTATCTGCACTGTATTCTTGTTTACTCACCCACGCTTGCTAGTGTTTGCCCAGTCAAACACTTTGTGCATTGCAGTAACTCCATCACGCCCCATAGGGGCGACGTCGCCACCAGTCATAATGGCGTAATCCATGCCAGAATGCGTGGCTAATTTCTGCAGGGGGAAGAAAACAAAACAAAAAAAAAACAGCTGTCAATCAAAATGTAATTAACCATTACATAGAATGTAGTATGTCCAAAGTAAAATCAACTTATGACTTGCAATTCTCCATACTTCGGACATCGAACAAACATAACACAGGCTTCCGATGACGAGAAAGACATTCATTTCTCACTGGCGGCTCTATCAATGATCTTGTTAAACATTGTCTAATGCCCACAAGGGAACACACTCATAAATCTCTCTTTTGGGAAGTGAGGGTGGGGGCTATCAAACCTATCAACCAGAGTGCGGTGTCTGTGCGTCACATAAATATAGCCCATTTCTCAATTAGAAAGACGACCACAGGCTCAGCATTGTCAGCCCACAAATCAATAGGCGCAATTTCTGCACCACGCTGTACAGTAAACCGATCACTGTGCAAATTACACAGTGCATGAGATGGGCGGCCAAAACCAGACAGGCAATTATATTAACCCCTTTACAACTATACTGAAAAGATAGAGTTTTAAAAAGCCAGAAGGGTAGGGAGGACAGAGCAGGTCATTTATTTTTTTTTTAAAAGGAAACTGCCAAAGTTAGAAACCTAAAATATTCAGCCTTTTAATATATTCAGTATAAATAAAGTTTTCTATCCATCCCTTAAATTTGCGTGGATAGAACTCTTCAACTGGAAAGTCAAAGGTCAGAATCTTCTATTAATAGTAATCGGTCATGAATTCACCTTTACAATCACATTTACCACAACAGGTAGTCCCTGAGTTAAGCACATCCGACATACGGACAACTCCTAGATGCCAACGGGGCTTCCCTGCTCTCTCGTGTGTAGGACGGAGGCTTGATATTGTTGTTTTACATGACTTGCAGAAGAAATCTTTTGATAAACATAGCTGAGGTTGTGGGTAATCTTAGGAGTTGAGCTGTAACATCTTGTAACTCTTTAATGACCAAGACAAACTCTGCAGCTGTTTAATTTGCATATCAAAGCACAGCTTGCACCAGAAGTTTATGAATGTTTTTGTAAAGTTTTTTTTTTTTTTTTTTTTTGCTTTGTGATTAGCTTACAGTGAGGATTTAATACAGTAACCTAATATGTTGAGACAAACATCTGTCCTAATTGCATTTATTAAAATAATGTACCTGTTCCGACCTACATACAAATTTACCTTAAGAACAAACCTACAGTCCCTATCTCGTATGTAACCCGGGGACTCCCTTGTATTGCATTCTGTGGTTTCCTCCTTCAACTCTACATCACTGCAGAGTGTAATGGTTACATAGGGGGGTCAGAGGATGAAACAACAGCATGAAGTGGGGACACAATTCCATTTCCTTTTGCATATTCTTTCTAAAGATGTCAAGAGAGATATCACATTATCGTTTCTGAGGGTATTGCTTCTTTCATAGCACTAGACTATTACCTTGGCAAATAGTGTCTTTCCAGTCCCTGGAGGACCATACATTAAAATATTCCTGTAAAGACCTTTGTTCTGCTTTGTATTCCTTGTGGCAATGGCAATATCTCTCACTCGTTCCTCTAGTTTTGGCTGAAACACAGAAGAAAAAAAAGATCAGATAAATCACAATTGAAAGCTCCACTTACGGGAAAAAAGTCTAGTTGACAATAGTGTAAAAAATAGGAGAACTCCTAAAATGTGGTCTGCTTACCATACCACTAAATCCATCCAACACCCAGAACATCATGCACAGAGCAAGGGACTGAAAGGCTGCAAGCCATCATGGGAGTTTAGCCCTTTCCAAGTTCACAGCAACTCTGCCAATATATATTAAGGAGGAAAAGATAGGATTCACAGGTTTGCATTGGCTCCCAGTTATAGGGCGACCATCCTAATTGTCTACTGCAGTGTCCTGGTGGTGGGGAAAAACCACAGATCCCAGCTAGAACAGAGTGATTTGGATAGCAGTGACATCCAATAATTCACTCACTGTCCCTCAGAAAGGTGAGCATAAAACACATTGCTAGGAGGTGTTCTCATTTACCTTAGGTAATGTAGTGACACAGTCTATTTAAAGTACAAAGAGTGCCTATTGGAGTTCTTCCATAAATGACAAAGAAAGATGAAGGCTGTTCTTTTTAAAGACTAGATCAATAGAAGTCACAAGCCACTTAAGGAGAGATATACACAGGTTGATTTTATAGCAGCCTTTCCTCACGTAAACTTGTTAAAGGAAAAGGACCCACTCAGACAATTAATCTGCTTAACACAACACCAGGATGACCCCGATGCCTAATGGAGTGCAGCAGGAGACTGGATTTATGGCAAGTGACAGTGGGGACATCCAAAGGTGACTTAGGAAAATATAAAATGTCTGATAGGGGATGAGATGGAAATGGCAGAGACACCTACAGGCATACAGACCAGTACTAGTAAGCTTAAAGAGCACAAAAATATATTGCAGCTTACCAGTCATTATATGTGCTGGATGCACGAGTTTAGTTTTTAAATATTTTAGTTATTATTTTTATTATTTTTTTTTAATATTTTATTTTTAGTTATTTAATATTTTTATTTTCACTTGGCAGCTCTGCCAAAAACAAAATTTCCTGTCCTAGGGTAACAAAGTGTTCTCAGTCTAGAACAGGAACCTGCCCCATTAACAGAGGGGATGGGTTCTGTAGTCCTCAGATAACAGTGCAATGGATAGAACTGCAGCTAGTGCACAGTGCAGGAAGTTAGGATAGCTGATAGATTCCTGGAAAGTCAAAAGGTAGTTTTTTTATACTAAAACAAAATAAAATAATCTGTGCTGTATTCAACAAATTCAATGGGAGCGAAGACAAGGGGATTGCTGGATTTACATACATTTTAAATAGGGTGGTTTATGAAAATTTTTACATAAACCAGAAACCCAGAATATTGTGCTGCCTCAGCCCACAATACTTAAAGAGAAAGTAAACTAAAAGTCCCCAAAACAACAAAAAAAATACTCACCTTCAATCCTGCAGGGCAGTTCAATCCATCTGGAGGTCTCTTCTATCAGGTCCTGCGTCGTACGTTCATCCGTCTTTGGGCCAGTGCTCGGGGCACTGCCATCTTTTCCTCTTCTTTTGGCTTCTTCTGCCTATGTCACCCAACACAGGAGCGAGATCGGGTGACGTAGGTGAGAAAAAAAACAGGGAATGCTCCCTGAAAGTAAATCCCTCTCCTCCACAATGCATACGGAGGAGAGGGATTTCACTTCAGGGGGCGTTCCCTTGTTGTGGGCGGAGCCATTGGGGCAGGTCCGGCCTAGTGTGCACCTGCCCACCCCATAAATGGCCTAGTGGCCATAAAACTTTGCCGACCCCTGGTCTAGGCGAACGAGAATTAGGGGGCAGTGCTAAATCCTTTTTTTTTTTTTTTTGAAGGGTGTTGCACTTAAAAAAAAATAAATAAATAAACAAAACAACAGAATTTTTACTCTACAGGGTTGTTTACCCTTTCATGTAAAGTGAAATTTCTGAGTTTAGGTATGCTTTAAGGTCAGGCAAAGCATACGTTTAGTACTGAGTGAAATAACACACACATAGGATACACAGAGATTGAAGCGTATCCAAAAATGTGATATATGGTAGCATACTAGTTATTATAGGGTGAGGTACACAAGTCCCCCCCATCCCATTTTCATCTGTTGATCTTTTTAGTATTACAGTTTCTCTCCTAAAAGGGCAACATCACTATACAAGCATGTCAAGGGTACAGAACTACCCACTGTCCATAACATAAGCAGAATGTGTTCTGCAGTCTAACATAAAAGGGTTTAGGTGGGGTTGACTACACTGCTTGGGATTTGACTGCACCCAAGGCAGAGTGAATTTTCTCCTAACGTATCAGAAATGCTAATATTTAGAACATAAACTAACTTTTTCCCTGTCCTATCTTTTAAAAAAATATAAAATAACCTAAAAAAACTAAACAAAAATGAATTTGGAATCAGAATTAACCAGGCTGTGCCCTTGCTTACTCCCGATCACTATATAATTGTGACATCACACAAAGGGAAGCACATATTGGTTTCAGATTCAGACTTGCTCGGCTACAAGAAAAAATTGCACACAGTAAGTCATTTATTTTCTGGATTATCAGAGCTTTGCAGACTCCATAAGCATACAGACAGCGTTTCCTATGTCTTTAATAACTAGCTTCAGCTTCTCCCCTTCCTGTCCTAACCTGCCTTGGCAACAGGAAAGTGGGAAGCTGATTTGTTGGATGAATGTTGCATAGAGATGATCAGTGTACATTCGAAATACTTACACTGAGAACGACACCTTCCAAGGCATCCTGGATCCTGCTAAAAAGACGTCTGCTGATCTAAGAATGACAAAGAAAAATTATATTCAAATTTGTAGAATGAACAATGCAATAATGCGTGATGGTATTGTTAAGTAGGCAAATATACTGCTCCATCCCCCTTTGCAATAGTCTGGTGGTTCATGCTGGGGGACATGCCAGAAATACCACTGCAGCAAAGCTCAATTAGATGAAGGAATTGTTTTAAGGTCAGAATCATGTTGCATTAGGACTGCCCATTATTTTTTAAATGATTATCAATACTTTTAAGCATTCCCATCTTACTCCTTTTATGGGAATGCATCACACAAATGGTGACATCCACAAATGCCAATGTAACACACTAAAGCATGCTCAGTTTAGTTGCAGTATTGCACAGTACCCTGACATGTTTGCCCTAGCTAAATTGTTAAAATTAGGCTTTATGCAAACTTTTTTTTTTATTAATTGAAGTAGAAAGTTGGACTTTTTGACATGTTTTTTTCTGCTGTCAGTACTACGTAGATAAAATTGCCTCTCTTATTCAGTGTGGTTACAGAGACAATTGGGGCAAACAACAATACCAGTGGAGGAGAATTAGAACCCCTTTCATAGGTGATCTAATCCTACCAGTAATATCCTTGTGTATACTGAGCAAATACTCCCTTATTCAATACAAGTGGGGGGTATAGATATAATTTCCTATGCTAGCATTATGTTTATCTATGTGTTTATAAGTGCCATACAAATGCTTGCTGAGGACAACCACACAGCGATTTCATTCATATTGGGTGCAGGCCATATTGTGTTTTCCTATTGCGCTATGCTGCCAAGTCAGTGCCAGGATCACAAGACTGGCTTATAATCTAGGTAAAGCTGTGCATGTTTGAATAATCCTTTCTAAAAGTATATGGAAGACCTGTAGGTGGTGGTGCCACCAATGTTGCTGCTGAGGGCTAAGAGCTGCCACGATGAGGGTAACTAACAATATTATATAGACCAAGCATATGTAAATACCTTTATAGGGTGCTTAATGGCTTCCACTACTGTTATACGAGATGTGTCTCGGACCAAAGAGGGCTTGCCAAGACGAGCTTCAATATAGCGACCTGCTACGCCAGTAGCGTTCTTGGCAGAGTAAACACCTACTGCAAGTAAGGTCAATCCAGCAACCTAAAGAAAAAAAAAAACAAAGGTGCAGGAGTTCATGAAAACATTACATAAATCTTTGTAATGTGGATCAAACATTAAAATTAGGAACAAAGAATAACGGGACTGTCAATACCTTTAATATAAAGAGTAACTAGTAAATGACCCTTTTAACCCTTATTTATGTACTGACACATTTAGCTTAGAGATTGCAAATATGAAGAATATACTAAAAGCCTCTAATGCTCTACAGAACATTTACCTGCATACATTTTTTTTCTTTGGGTTTAGGCTTAAAGTACATCTCTAATCAAAATTTAAAAGGACATTTTCTTGCGGTCTTTTGTATTGTTTGAGAGATCCCCCCTAACTACTTGTCCTGAGATCCAAAAAATGACAGCAATCACCCAAACAGGAGGTGAGGGCAAATCTTCCAATGGGTACACGATAGATGTAGGGGCTCTTTTGGGCAGAGTCGTCTTCTCCTCATGTGTCAGTGTCTGTATCTGTCCGTCATTTGCAGCTCCTATTTAATGTGCTGAGAAATATGTTGGCGCTATATATAAATACTGCTGCTACTACTAATAATGATATGCATCTTACAGCCTGAGATATATAGATATATATATATTTTTTTTTTATTATTTTTTTTGGTTGATAAAAGTGTGATAAAAATGAGTTTTTCTCACCCTTTTAACATTCTTCAGGGATCCCCTGCTATAATTATTGTATCCACAGCTCACAGAACATTAACTTGATGGTCAATGGGAAGAATTACTGTTACATAATGTCAACACTTCAGATATTTGAAAAGATCACCAGGTCACCTAAACTGACCTGAGAAGCACAAATTGCTCATGGAACCCTTAGAACTCTTTGGAGGGACCCTATGGTTCCACATAACCCTGTTTGAGCAACGCTGGTTTAGAATAATTTAACTGGCTGCTGACTTTCTAAGATGTATCAACCCAACGCAAGACGATTTTGAATACAGTATCAGTCTGTTGACATGAGTCGTAAAAGGTACCCCAAAATGTTTTACAAATATTCCCTCATTTCCTGTATAATGTTTGGGACAAAACAAATGTGCAACTACTGCAATGTGGATCCCCCAGTGTTATAAGCATGGCTGTGATGTGTTAGGTTTTTCAGGTGAGCTGCAGTCAGGTGTTTTTTCTTACAATAAACAGAAGCTCACAAGCCAGCACTCCTCAAGGTTAATCTTTCCTTTGAGCACACTCAAGGAGCGACCCAAACCATCTTAATGGTAGGTCAGTACCGACAATGATATCTAGCACTTGCACTACCAACAATACATTCCTTGCTACAGAGACGAAACAATCCGTTACTGTAGTACAGCCCCTATTAGAATATAATAGAGAGCCTTGGACCTCAAAGCTGCAGGAATCTTCAAGAAATGTGGGCAACTTGTTACCAGTAAGAGATCTGCTTTGGAATGCATCTGGTGGTTTTTAAGTTTTTTATAACTACTACTTCACTTTTCAATGCATGCTTAAGTGTTAATGGCATGGAGGTTCTATAAAGCAAAGAGTGGAGCTTTTATGAAATTGCTTTGGGTTTTGTTATATGCCCCGATGATGTTTAGCATAATTTGTTATTTATAATTTCCTGTCCTGGTAATTTTTTCTATTTACTGTAAACATTGCTATCTAAATTATATTTCCTATGTGCTCTCTCATGACTTTTTTCTTTTTAACTTGGCTCTCTGCACCACTGCATCCCAGCCAGGAGCATGTGGCAAGATGGCTGCCAGTGAGCATGTTGCAAAGCAGCATGTGCACACCATCATAAATGAGTTTTAGGAAGAGCACGCTTTTTGTCTCAGCAGGAGGAAGCCGGAACAAGATATTGTTTTGAAGGTTAAATTTAGACCATCCCATCATATCCATAGCAAAGGAAGAGGGAAACATTAAGCATTACTACTTGGCAAGTAACAATCATGCAGAGCTCAAAATGAAGAATCCGGCAGCAGGGGGGAAGTGACAGTTCCTATTAGGCGAGTGTCACAGCAGTCAAAGGAATGGAAACATAACTTAGAAGATAAAAGCTGAGCTATTCCTCAGGGATAGAAGTAAATCTCTTGCCATTGGCTTGAAGGGAGGTCAGAATTGGCTCAAAACTCCGAGGGTGACAGGAGATCTCTAAGAGTGACCTTTCCTAAGGCTGTTGTGATTCATCCACTAGGAGAGACTTTCATCCGTCAGCAGACATGGATTCACAGGCAATGCTAAAAATTGAACCTCTACTATAAGGAAGGGCTTGATGTCAGGGCAGAATCAATATGCATCAACCAAGTCTTTTTTTTTTCCCACCCACTTACTGGTCCTAGGCCGATGATATGTCACCAACAACAGAGGTCCATTCTTATTTTAACACTTTTTATGGCATGATTTTAAATCTGTAGCTAGCCCAGTTAAAGTAAATTCTGTATGCCAAAATTGTTTTTCATTCTAGTTTGTAGTGAAAGGTATCAGAAAGAAATGGGCAGGTTCTTCATTGGCTTCTATGGGATCCAGTGAATATTAATCATTGAAGCCCAATGTGCGCTGGATCCACTAATCCTGAACAGGCATAGTGATCCTGCACCAGGAATTGGGTAGAACATGGAAAGAGGAGGACTGGAGCATGCTGCACTACTAAAAAGCTATAAAATGATTCAGACTGCAGAGCAGGTAGGTTTCCACCCAGCCAGGTTAAATGGAAAATGACTAGAAAGTCTTCAACCCAATGCGCTCTCTTCTCCAGGTACTGCATCTCTTGTTATCATGGAGGTTAAAAAAAGCCAGTTGTGTGACTCTTTCAAAACTAAATGACTTTTCAGGCCTTGTTAAAGACCCATTGGCACATTGATGAAAGGCCACAGGTAGAGCATTTCTCCTCATTAGCCACAGCTCAGTAGCCCCAAAGCTTCCATCTATAGCCTGTCGTATCAGTATGGCCCCTGGGCAGACTAAAGGCTCACATGCTATATCAATATAGTACATTTTAATCATTTTAGTAATATCTATGTTGCCCACACATACCTTATTCTTTGCAGCAGTTTTTAAAACATTTAGCGATCTATAGTGTATGTTTTTTTTTTACTACCCATAATATTAAAGCACCAAACTGTTCTATAGCACTTTACAGGAGCTGTTTAATTTTTCTCATTATGCTAAATTATTCCCAGTAGCACAAAAGACACATCTAGTCTAGTAAAACAATGGAGCCAGACATTCACTATTGCCAGTTCAAGGAGAAGCTTTTAAAACCAAACCTACACTACATGGCCAAAATTCTAAACAATTGACCTCAATTTATTAAAACTTTTGGATATTCCATTACTGATGCATGGGCATTAAAATAGAGTTGCTTCTATATAAAAGAAAACCAGTACAGTGTTCAGGCAATTATGATTGGAAATGGTTGTACAGCTAGAACACCTTTAGTACAGCTAACCTGAAAGTGCTAATTATATTGGGGGGGGGGGGGGGGCCAGCATGACCCCCTAACTTTAATACTTTGGGGTTTATTTTCAATGAAACCAAAGAACTATCAAGGGACCATACAGACCCATGTGTTTTAATGACAGTGATTGATTCACCATCAGGGAAGATTCACTGCTCTTTATATAGATCCCAATGGGTCACTGACCAGAACAAGTACGCAAAATAGAAGTTCATTTAACTTCATAGGCTGAATGTTTTTTGTGGACCTCAAGTCAAAGGATCAGTAAAACCACCAGGCAACTGATTGGAGTTGTGCCTCTAGTACAGGGTGCCTACTAGCTAAAAATGTTTTCACATGCTAATTTTTTGGTGCTTTTCTTATTTATGGGGTCATTTGTAAATATTAAACAACAGTAGTAGCCTACACTCTTAACAATAGAACCAAGGCAAAAATCAACAGGGAAACGGACCAGTAAATGTCTATACTGGCAGCTAGAAATTTCCCTGTCGAACTCCATAAAGAAAAAGTTACTAAATACAAGACTTTTGGTTCTACCAGTAAAGGGGAACAAGGGTAATCCTGCATGTGCAATGATAATAAAAAAAACACTCCCCAGTGGGAATCTTACAGGTCCATGTGCTTCAATAGAAGTAATTGATTCCAACCGGGGAACATCAGGCTCCCGGTTTTATAAGTAGAGCCCTAGGTGTTTTTAAAATTAAAACAGGACATGCCTAAATGACCATCCTAATGGCACCAAGAATCAGGATATCCCACCCTTGTGTACACCAAACAGCACAACAGAAGAAAAGGACAAGCAGCTCATTAGTTTGGAACTAGCAAAATTGAGAATCATGGAAGGGTAATTTATAAAAAAGACAAAAACCTGTTTAAACCATTTTCTTTACATCACCCCCTTTCACGTGTGCCTCACTGGCTAGAAGGAGCCACCTGCACCCTTTTTATTCATGGAATTCTAATGGAGACACATTCCCCAGCTCCAACGCTTTCTGGTTTCAAGAATGCATCTGTAGGTTTCTCATTTTCAAAAACTCTGGTCTATAGTATTCAGATATTTGAGAAATCACCATGAAGTCCTAAATATCCTTCCCTATAGAGGTAACTATGGGAAAAGCCTAATATGTCATATAAATGACCTGTCAGCACAGCCAACGATATTGTAGTCACTGAGAAACTGTGACTCCCATGTCCGCTGTAGAACTACAGACCCCTGTATCCCACATCAGCTAACAAAAAACTGGGTTCAACAGCAGGTTAAAGATTACTAATTTCAGCTCTCATTAGCCAGCTTAGAAAATAAAATGCCAAAAATATAAAAAGGGGCACGTGTGAGCTGGCTTGACAAACACTCATTTCCTCCCCTTTGCTTCAATCAAAAGAATTTCCACTTCGTTCGCTGGCAAGAGAATTGCATTCTGCTTCGTCAAGCCATTTCTTTTTTTAAGCTCATGTGCTGAGCTGGGGGAGTGGGGGGGCTTTAGCAATGCTTTTATGCTGCATCTGACATCTGTGCATGCATTAGGAAACAGACAATTATAGGCTCATCAAATCGAAGTTTACGTCCTCGTAGCTTCGGAAGGTTCTCCATTAACGGAATGAGCTGCAGGGGAACTGCGGGGAATTAAAGTCACTTTTCAGATTCAAAAGACCAGAGTGGTTTGTGACAGAGCTGTACATTTATTTTGTTGAATTTCAGAAGTGTATTGACAAAGATCAGAGCAAGCCGTGATGGCAAAACAGGTCCCTTGGGTTTTATTAATTACCTCTCATTAGGCCCCAATACATCCGCAGGGAACTGACTCCATGTGTTCGGCAGGTGTTGGAACACTTTGAGGCCTTGTTCACACTGGCATTTGTTAATCTGAGCTTTTGAATGCTCATCTGAAAAGCAGCATGTTCAGCGAGCATTTACAAAGCATTTCAAAAGCTTTGAACAGCTTTACTGAAGTCATGAAATTAAACCTGTGCTTAGAGAAATACAAAGGCCTGTTCTTCCATCTGAAAATGCTAATTCAATGGCTGTCATGCTGATCCAACAGTTAGTACTTGGAATTCCTAATCTAAAACAATGTGGAGGGCTGAAAATTGTGACATTTTGTTGGCTTTTTAGGTGTAAACTTTGCAATAACATAGTGTACCAGTGGCGACTTGAAATACTAGTTGATTGGCTATGGACACTCAGTTTAATACTATAAGTACATGACCTGGAACAAACACGGAAAAAACTGAAGCTCTGCTCTGTAATTTGTTCTAAGTTAGGGACTCAAAATAATGCAGCCGGAGAATACGTATGACAGCCCAGTCCAAGTTGCTTCGCATCTTGGGGGGCCTAAAGGTGGGGGTGTTCAACATGAAAATCGTAGACTTTTGTCTATTACAACCCTGGACAAAACCTATTGGTCATGAAGGTTGACCACCGTACTGGAGTACCGACAGGGAAGCAGGCTGGCCATGCTCCATTCCTCTTGCATTAATACAAGGCATCTTTTTTCCAGTGCCGGAAATCTCATTTGCTAATGTCAAGGAACAAGTCTGGGTACCTAAACAAGCTGGCATCTACCCAGGACTCAAAATAATTTGGGTGGGTAAGATAATCTTTACATAAGAAAGCATAAAGCAAAACAATACAGAAAATTATTTCCTCTCTAAGCAGTTGAATGTTCTCAGGCTCCAAAGAAAGAGTGGCAACAGTGGACTGGCAACAGGCAGAAGAAGTGCATGGGCTGACTGTTTGACCTTTTCGTGGTCAAAGCTTAGACAGCCATACCAAGTTGGCAGCTTTCTCATGTCACAAATAACATGACAAGAACTATGACTTGAAATTAGGAACATGCACATTCCTACACTTTTGCACCATTTTCACCTACTGTTTTCCCATTTTATACAATTACAAGGAAGGGCCTGGCTATCCCTGCTAGGTTTTCTGTATGGTAAACTAAACCTACTAGTAAGCATGACACATTATTAAAATGTGCCTGGAAGGGATTAAGTTGGGAACTAAGCTCTGGAAGTTTTACTTCTGTGTTCCCAAAAAGGAATCCGTGTTTCAGCCTGCCTATATATATCCAAAACTAAAAGATTTGTTACGTGTGAGCTCATAAAGGGTAACAGCAGCTAAAAGTGCTTTGTTTGATTAATGGCAAGTTGGATGAGATGCTGTTTTTTTTCATCAAGATGTCCACACTAGACTTTTTTTTTTTGTTTCTCTCCAACTCTAGTTGCTGCAATTATAGGAAACACAAAACAGAGGGTTTTTTTTGCAAATATTCAACTGTATTCAGTGATTTATTCTCATAGGATACATAATACATTGACATACAATACAGGATCATGCAATTGATCTGGTTAGTGGCAGTGGGTTATTGCACGGTAGCCGAATTTGACTAAATAGTACTGGATGTGGTCTAAATAGGTTAGAGAACATAGATCAGTACTTGCATCACAAATGAACATTTTTATGACATACAAATAAACCATTAACATTTTAGGTGCCCAATAGATAAAGTAAATAAAGTATTGACACACACACACATTATATATATATATATATATATATATATATATATATATTAGTACTTTATTTTGCTACCACGCAGTAACCCCTGAAGGAAACGCGTCAGGTCCACAAGCTGCACATACATCACTATGTTCATTACTGGACACACATCCTATTTTGTGTGTACATACTAGGTTCTATGTATGTCTGGCGCCAACCTGATTGGCCACTAACGGGATCTAGTGCATGATCCTGTATCATATGTCTATGTATTCTATGGGAATTAATCACTGAATACAGTTAAATATTTGCCAAAAAACCCCTCTGTTTTGTGTTTTTCCTATATATGCCTATTTAGGGTTGGTATTATTCCCTGTAAGGGAATTTGAATTGATAACTATTTAACATCTTTCCACGGTTACATTGTCTTATCCATATACAGTTCTGGATGCTGCAAATCCGAATTATGGAATTGCACTCCATATTGTAAAACAGAAGTCCTCTGTCAAAATGTGACACACCCTGAAGATAACTGAGTGTTTTTAATATTTATCATAGTAACATCAAAAATTTTGAGAGATTTGAAATTCCAAAAAAGGCAAGACTCAAAAAAAAGCAAATACAACGTATGAATAAGAGCGACTTTGACATGGGCCAAATTGTGATAGTTAAGTGATTGGGTCAGAGTATGTCCAAAACAGTAGGTTATGTAGGGTGTATTACCTACCAGAAGTCATCCTGGGGAAGGGCAAATGGGGCATGGCTCAAGGAGCCCCCAAAAGTTATTCTTTTTACACCTTTTGTGTGTATGTAAGAATGCTTACACCTCTGATCCAATATCACAAAAGAGCTACTGTAGCATAAACACAGTGCATGGCAGCATGCAACACATTAAGCAGTTCAGTTGCAGACCAGTAATGGACACGCGAGTGTCAGAACTTGACCAAGAAGCAAAATAAGATGGTGGCCTGCCCATTGTTTGCTACTAATAATGCAGACACCCTTGCGTGTCTCGTTTACTTGGAGAAGAGATGGCAGCAGGAGGCACTGTATGAAGAAAGGCCCAGAAGGAGCAGTGTGACTTGGGATTCACTGCTAACATCTTGGTGCAAGATACCCCAGGACACCTTTGGAGAACTTGTGAAATTGATGACCTGATTATCAGAACTGTTGTCAGCGCAAGGTGGGCATGTTTTTGCCTATTTAGTTTCACTATTAATTATTGTTTATTTTATACATGGATGCATAAACATTTATTCCGGTTTCTTTACTTTTTACATGGTAATCCTGACACTTCCTGTCCTAGGACTGTATTGTATCTTTGGAGGAGCAGCAATGTCACCCATTGGATTTCTGTCATCCTCCCCCCTCCTCTTCCTTTAACCGCCTTGTGCATTATCTCTGTCATTTTCAGCAACAGAAATCGGACATTTGTACAAGGCTTTAAACTTTTGAATTGTGAGATCTAGCAGAAGCAGCTATTTTGTAGTGCTGCCAACAGGAACGCTAATTGGTATATAAAATAAAACATTTAGAATATATAACTACATACCGAAACATTTTTTGTACAGCACTTCTCAATTCTCAATCTGGCAGGTCATTATTGCCGAAAGTGATAGGCGATTCCTGTTTGCCAGGATAACCAGCAATTCCAGCTTTTCCTGCACTTGTCCAGGAATGAATGAACTTCCATGTGCCTGCGCAGGACTTACGTCCTACTAACCCAGCCATGGTTCATGGCCTAGGTTCATATCGAGGAAGAAACAAAAGAACTAAACGGTCATGTCCTGCGACTGAACAGGGACAGGTGAAAATAGCAGTTTAGTTCCCCTTTAACAATAGGAAATTAATAAAAGCAGCACGGAGGCTTAGCGGTTAGCACTCTGGCCTTTGCAGCACTAGGTCCCAGGTTCGAATCTCGGCCAGGACACTATCAGCATGGAGTTTGCAGGTCCCCCCCGTGTCTGCGTAGGTTTCCTCCGGTTACTACGGTTTCTTTCCACATTCCAAAAAACATGCAGTTAGGTTAATTGGCTTCGCCCCAAAATTGACCTAAGACTGTATTAAAGACATATGACTATGGTAGAGACATTAAATTCCGAGCCCCTTTGAGGGACAGCTGTACAGCGCTGCGTAATTTGATGGTGATATATATATATATATATATATATATACACACATATATATATACTGTGTAATAATAATTAAAAAGTATGTCTACAGATCATCCGATCCACAAACGTTGGGAAAAAAAGATGCTACAAAAGTCAGGAAGAGCCATCTCATAGAACACAGTTGTATAAAAGGATGTTTGTGTTCTGTGTGGAAGCAGTGGTCCCTCTGTAAAGGTCTAGCATGGCTGCTACCGATGGAGAGATAGAGCTCTTCATTTGGCACGATCTTTGCAGATTTATAGGTCTCTGAGCAGGGAACTTGGTGGACCTCCGCAAACAGACTGCTGCTTCCAAGCACATAGAGTTCCTTCCCTGCAGCATGCTGGAAGGGGTATTGTAACCAGGCTATGGCTGCTTTCTAAAGAAAACTTTAGAACATTAAAATTAATTTGGACTTTACACCCACCAGTGAGTGCCCCAAACAAAAATACCAGTTGGCGGTAGAAATGGCATTACTTCTTAAATTCAATACTAGCAAATTAGAAGCTCATACACACTCAGTCCAGTAAACCATTTGAAGACGTTATAGACATAAAAAGAATAGTTATAAAATTGAAGAGGCATTTGCAGAGTCAACTTGTGATTTGCATACATCAACTGATGAAACCAAGTAATCAAAATCTGATTTAACTTATTCAGGGGTATTGAACATTTACAATTTAACTAAAGATGCAATATATAACGAACATGCCAAATGTGCCTGCTACATAAATCTATTTTCTCTTCGGCTATAATATTATTACAAATTCCATGTCTTAAAATCAAGTCTTAAGACTTCATGAAATTACACCACCACAGGTAAGCCATAAATTTTGTTCATGTGACAGTCTGTATGGGGAATGTTTGGAAGGCAGCTCTGCATTGCACTAGACTTAGCCTGCTAACACAGAGATCCGCCATGTCTACCGATCCTCACTGACTGCAGACAGCCAACACCTGCAGAAAATGCTCCCAGATCATCTCATCAGCACCATCTAGTGACAGAAAACAAAGAGCTGCACCAAAAGAAAGTCTCTATATTGCAACCCTGCTTTGATGCCACCGGAAAAAAGAAGGTGTGATAATGCTCTGATAGAAGCATCCATTCTGTATACTAGTGATCCAGTAAAAGAGCAGACAGGCTTTGCCGTCTTAAATCTAACGAAAGTTAGGGAGGAACTACTTCCATCAGAGCTTAATCATACTGGTCTCGTGTTCGCTGGGGGCTGGGTGCCATTCTAAAGGTATACACCTTTAGAATGGCACATAAGGGATGACTCAAATACAAGTAATGTTGTTACAGGGTAAAATCAAATAGTTTGGGGTCAAGTTAATCGCTTAAACTTTTTGATGTGCTTTTTCGTACAGGAGATTATATATACACACACACATATACATACATACACACACACACACACACACACACACACAAGCCCCCATGTGACATGTCTGGACCACATATCACACGGGCAGGAAGAAACATTGGCCTATTTGTTACAGCTCTGAGCTAGTACAGCACTGTCTTTGATTCTGGCAGCTAAATGAAGTGTCAAGGAAGCAAATGAAAGGTAAATATGTTTTGTTTAAAAGATAGAGAATATTATAGCAAATCTACCTCTAAATGTCTGACAGAGCAAGCTATCAGTCACAAGCCTCTTTTTTACATAAACCTTCTGCAAAAACTGCCTGATGTCATGCAACCTTTTCCTGGAATACCATGGGGCCAAAGATGAAATGGTGAAGTGCAGGAGAGGACCATACAGCAGGAAAGAATACCACGTATATGTTTTTGTCAAGACACAGTCCTATTACCTGCAGACAGGGTTTACCTTGTATACAGTCAAGGTGACCTAATCACACAACATAAATATATTTGTATTTACACTTTAACACACGTCAATATTTGTTTGAACCTTTGTTGTTACAGCTACATTTTTATGTAAAAAAAAAAAAAAAACACAAGAATTGTCCACTAGAACACAATCAGACTTCTTACAAAGGTAAAGTTCACAAACTATAGAGTTGTAATGCATTGTAGAAACCTATCCAGAACTTACTGTTGCTGTCACTTTATCCCAGTCTGAAACAAAGGCACGGAAACCTTCTCCAAACACAGTTCCTGCAGTCCTATATTAAAAAAAAAATTACTGTTAGTGCTCAAGCCAAAATTATATATGTCAAAAATTCTAAGAAAAGATTACAGACTGTTGATCCAGGGAACATCTGATTGCCTCATGGAATCAGGAAGGATTTTTTCCCTTGTTGGAGCAAATTGTACCAGGGTTTCTTTTCCCTCCCCTGGACCGACTATGTCCATGGGGTTTTATATCTTAGATATGTTTATTTCCCTAGTGGTTGAACTTGATGGACTTACTATGTAACAACTCTTTTGCTAACCTGAAAATTAAAAATTTATTCACACTGTAGTGGCATCAAAAAGTAGCAGAATCTCTAGTATTCAACATTTGTAATTTAAACGACACTTAATTTTTTCAGCTGGTAGGATTTTCTTAACCTAGCAATTAATTTACACTTACAATGGTTTTGTACATCATGGTAAACCATCTTCTGATCTTTTGATTGTCTCTCATCTTTTCCCAGAAGATGGCAAATTAATTTGAAGTCAAATTAAAGGAATTCCCTGTAGGAAGGTTTTTTTTATCCTTCCTAAAGAAGGCTGTAAATATCTTTTCTTAAGCTCTTGTTGCAGAGAATTCTCCCTTTTTTTCTGCAATGCTGGGACTTTTCAGATGGTGATTATAATGAAAGACACTACTACTTAGAATAATGCATTCCATAACCATATATTTCTACATACTTGATAGATTCCAGAACGGTCTGACGATGTTCTGCAGCTTTTAGGCGAATTTGTTCCCTTATGATGTCAGCATTTTCACGTTCTACTTTGGCACGAGCTCGAGCCTCTGCCTCTATCCGAAGCATCTCATTCTTATGTCTCAGCTCCATCTCGTGCTCCACCGTAGCTGGACAAGAATTAAAAAAAAAAATGTGAAACATGTGCAGAGAGGAATAGCCACACTCACTTTCAGGTTAATACCATTTTTGCAGTGTTTACTATTTGGCTGGATAGCATTCATTTGCAGTGTGAAAAAAAAAGGTACAGGTTCATCTAACAGACCTCCGCTTCTTATAATTTACTTTTATAATTCCCCACCAACCTGTTCAGATTGTGAGCCTCTTTGAGGGAGAGCTAGTGACATGTCTATGAAATTTATAGAGTGCTGAGTAATATGTCAGCAGTATATAAATACTGTGTAATAATAATAACTTGTCTGCTGGAGCAAAGTGAGCAGTTCCTAAATAGGCTTCAAGGCAGCCAAAATGTTCACTAGTTTGTTTAGAATACAGATCCTAAAGCTGCCTTCAGCCTTCCATTTACCTTGCTCAGCAGTACAAATGTATCTCCTGTGTTGAAATTGGTCTTGTTACTGCACACTATAGAGTTCTTCCATTATGAATTAGAACCTGCTGCAGAAAGTCAAAAAATTTTTGCCTTATTTCCCTACATCTAGCATCATTCAGCTTTTTTCTCCCCCAGCTTTCAAGCCATTGCTATACCCCCCTTTCATTCATTGAATTTCTGCCTGTTGTACTTTAAGAGGCACAACAAACTAATGAGATTATTACTGTGTGTAAATCAAGATGAAAAAATTAAAAACTTTTAACTTGATAACATGGGAGAGGGGATCAGGGAAGGCAAAATGTATACAGATTAAACTTCAGCTTTCATCATTTGTGGCCTTATTTTGTTTATATAGTGCTGTGAATGATTAGAACCTCTTTATTTTTTTTTTAGTACTATCCGTGACTCTGTGACCCAATGGGTTTGTTTTCCCTCAACACCCAGAAAGAAAGTTAAGAAATGCAGAATTTTGTCAGCAAGACAAGGAGGTAAGGTTATCATTTAATGGGGACAACACCCTCTCCTCATTACCTCGCCGCATAGCCTCTTGCTTCTGAACAGACTCTTCTTGTTTGCGCAAGTTTTCTTCATTAAGTTGTTGCTGTAAAATAAAAAGCAATAATATTAGTGTAACAACTGCAGAAGCTTAACCAACAAATGCAAAGAGCTGGCCATAAATACAAGGCTGCAATTTGCTGCACAGAAGAATAATTCTGCTTCTTTGCTTTAGATTTAAACATAGACTGTAAAAGCAATCTATAAGGTTCTCTGGCTGCTAAACAAAAATGTTGCATTTAGCACACGTTTATACATCAACCAAGCCCAGCACACAATGGCTGTGTTTGATAAATGATGTACTCGAAACTTTACCTGTGTGCGAGGATCACGTCACCCCTTAATATTAGAACATTAATCCTAAATATCTCCAGCTCTGAGAAGTTCCAGGAATTTTAATAAACATAACAGAATTAATAATTACATAAACCAAGTTGCATTTTGATTAATAAAGTCCTTTCATTAGAAGAAGTACTTGGTATATTCCCATAATTCCACTTTCACATCTCAATAACAGTTACTGTGACAGATGAGCAATCATAGAAAGAGATCAATAAACCAATTCCATTTTTTGCCCCAATTTAATTCTCTTCCTAAAGATTTACTGGCAAAACCTCATTCATGAGGACAGTGTATGTTATCATAGAAATAGAAGGATAATAGAAGAAATAGAATATTCAAGGCCACCATGCAAATTGTATGGCATTATGCACAATACAAGACAAAGGCTAATACCGCCCCTTAGTGGCCAGTGAGAGTCACATACCACAAATACCTATCAGTCATTTCTTGATAATTGGAGGGCAAAAGAAAGTATTACAACCTTGCTGCGTTTTTTAAAATAAAGGTCAGAGACAGCGAATTACACCTGACTGGTTGTATGACTTTTATTGTTAAAACAGAAAGTTTGTTTTATTGTACACACACACACATCAAAATAGAGATAGCCCTATTTTTAACCCCAAAAAACATTGATAACTTAATACATATTTACATACCATATATACTTTCATTTAAAGTATGTACCTGTTGCCGTAACTGGTCCTCATATCGCTGCCTTGCCAGTTTATCTTGGTATTGAGCTCTCTGGAAAATTGTTAGAAATAAAGAAAATTAAACCTGATATTTCCACTGAATTATATGTTAGAGGAAACAATGTAGATGCACAATAAAAAAACACCAAAAACTGACCCATAAAATTTGCAAAGGGGGTTGGGTTTTACATATAGGGACACCTATGTGCAATTTCTATGGGCACCATTTATAAAACAGGGATTCGGACTTTCTTTTAACCTTTGTGGGAGTCCTCCAGCTCTATGTGTTTCAATGGCAGTAACTCCCACGTCAGAATGTCAGATTCCCGGCTTTATAAATAGAGCCCTACCGCAACCTATAACGTCGGCCTGGAACTCCACAACATGTTTGACACTCAAAATACCTATTGCAAGTATGGCTGAATAGAACAGTATTAAGATCCTGACACTGTGGTATATAGGTACCCATATGCAATGCAAAAACTGTTCTACTTCACTTTGGTCCAATGTGAAAGATGCAGTTATGTGAAAGGGACCACTAATGGTGGACATGTGCCTTTAAATGAGCCTTCCAGAAACAAATCTTATTGTATATGAATAGGCCCCAGATACCTTGATGTATTTGTGACACTAGAAATCAGTATCTTTTCAGTACCTCCAGGTTTTATGATATTATGCTCCTTGTACCTGGATACACTACATCAATATTTTGGTTTGGAAGGCCAAATAGAGTGATGAGCTAAAGAACAGGTAGGTACATATGGAAGAAAAGAATTAAAGCTAACTCTGGCACAAAGGATACCCTATACAGCAGTACACCTTACCACAACCTGACATCTATATGTCCGTTGTTATAGATGTTGGAGCATTGACCCTAACAGCGATAACAGATTTTACAGCAAGGGGACTGAACACCCCAGAAGGCTGCCTACACGTGAGCTCACCTACTACTAGCAGTTTTGTGCAATGATACCGAACAGGCTTCCCTTCTTGTTTTTTGCAGGACGGAGGCTTGATAGGGGGGTGGTTTGCATGACTTGCAGAAGAAGTCTTTTGCTAAACACAACTGAGCAACATCTTGTAACTTTTTAATGACCAACACAAAACTCTACAGTTGTTTCTTTTTGCATAATAAAGCACAGCTTGCTCCAAAAGTTAATAAATGTCTAGACTCTATAAAGATTTTTTTTTTGCTTTGTTTGTGATTAACCCATAGTGAGGATTTTATACAGTAACTGACACCATGCTGCCTAATAATATGTTGAGACAAACATCTGTCCTAATTGCATTTAATAAAATAATTTACCTGTTCCAACTTACATACAACTTCAACTTAAGAACAAACCTACAGTCCCTATCTTGTATGTAACCCGGGGACTACCTGTAGTTTCTAGTTGCCAAGCAGTCTGCTGCTACGATGATGCCACTATAGATGTTTAAAAGAAGGCAGTGAAGTTCTCTACTCTTGGTATGACCCATACCACATTCACATTGCCAGCCTGCAGCTCACTCCCAAGAGCCATCAGGATGATTACATATGCAGGCTGATGACAGCTAAAGTCTTGTAGAAGATATTGCTGGGGTTTGTGAAGTCAAAATGATACACAGACGCAGCAAACATTTGCACACAGAAATGGCAGAGAACAGTCCTCATCAGCCAATCTGACTGCATTACTGTCCAATCTATTGCTTAAAGCTGACTGATGGGTTATTGGACACATTAGCTAACCATGTTATATCAGCAGTGAATGCTGATCTTTGGTTTACTTGCATTGGTGATGCCAATATAAACACCTACTATATGTGTCGCCAGTTCTCATAAAAGTACAAACTCACTATCAACTTACAGCTTGATTCTGCTTTGTCTCCTCATTTAAGGTTTTCCTTCTCTCGTCTGCTTGAACTCGAATCTGTTCATTCTTCAGTTGTTCTAAGGCAGCATCATATTCCTAAATTGAAAACACGATAGTTTAAAAGGAGGAAAATAATGAGGTACACAAAAAAAATACTAATGACAAGTAAAAGGAGGTGCAAAACAAACATGTCAATTTAAAATTTTGCTAAAAACTTATGCATTCTCTGTTTGTAATTTGTAGGTGAACAATAGGTGAGAATAATATAAAGCAGTTGCAGAACGACCATATTTATAAGGGTCTGCAGAAATATACAGATAGGCAGCATTGAAAATCCTAAATAAGCACAACTGCTATCATCTAAAAGGATGGAAAACAAACGCTGGGGTTATTTGGTCGCAAGAAGAGTCCATTTAAAGTGGGCTGAGAGATCACCGAGATTGTGCAAGATGCCTCACCTGACCTGGTTGTTATTACAGCTTGTCTGGTTGGTGTTCTGATGCTCTACCTTTAATACTTTCCGAATCCCTGACCCAGTACACAACTTAGCTGTCAACATTTTTTTGGCATGGTTGTTTCTGGCCTAAGTCTGACACTACTGAAAGCAAAAATCAGCTCTACATCCAGGCAATTAGAATTCTATAGTATACATTTAGTGATTGCAGCTTATATCATCGCTTATTGGTAGTTTTATTTTATTGAGTTAGTTCCCCAGCGCTCTACATTTATCTTGTCATCCTTATAAAAAGTAACAGGTTCGAATCTCACCCATGACACTATCTACATGGAGTTTGCAGGTTCTCCCTGTGTCTGTGTGGGTTTCCTCCTACATCCTAAAAACATGCAGTTACAGTAATTGGCATCCCCCCAGTATTAAAGACAAATGACTGTGGTAGGGACATTACATTGTGAGCCTCTTTAAGGGACAGCTAGTGACATGACTATGGACTTCGTACAGTGCTGCGTAATATGATGGCGTTATTTAAATACTGTGTAATAATAATGGTTGGCAATGTTTTTGTGGTGGTTTCTCCCTGCCTAAAGATATGGTGCCACTCCACATTTAAAGCAGGCTTACCGAGTAATGTGAAAGGGAGCCGAGACCCGAGTGTGTCACAATCGAGAGAACATAAAGGCTGGATGGAAACAGAGAGGGCACATATGCCGAGGACCTGGGCGGTGCATGTCAGAGCTGATGGAGCAGGTAAATGTGTCTGGAAATAAGATGTTGGTACTGGTTCCCAGGAACAGTTTTTTGAGTGTGTGTAGGGGGGGATCATGAAGCATTTAAAGTGTAACTAAAGTCTCGCTTTCAAAATTTGTGATTCAGGCAGGCGGTCACAGCAGAAAGACAGGTGAAGTCACTTCTGCAATAACAGCTCTTCACTGTCTGATCGCTGCTCGGCTGGCAAATGTTAGTCAGTGGGTCTACTCTGTTTCCCCTGAAAATAAGACCTAGCATGATTTTTCCATATTTTTTAGGATATTTGAAATATAACCCCTACCCTGAAAATAAGCTACAATATATAAATACATGGACAAGAGGTACATATTTAAGGAAAGTGCTATTGCTAGACATGAGAAATTGGGGCCAATAGTTCTTAAGGAAATGGAGTTACAAGAAATTCTAGAAGGAATTCAGGGTTAGGTGAGTTATGATGATGTTCCTGAGGATGATGACATGACTGTGTTTCAATAAATGTTTATTTTTTGTTCAAGAATAAATGTCGATTGTTGTTCATGAAAAAAATAAGACATCCCTGGAAAATAAGCCCTAGTGAATTTCTGGAGCAAAAATTTATAAAAGACAATTGTAATTTCAGGGAAACATGGTAGTTCTGCTTTAGGGCTTTAGTCTCAATGTAAGCAATAAGAATCAATAACACATAAAATGAACAAAATAAGAGACCAACATTTATGCAGATTTATGCTTTAAATTCGATTTTAACATTGGATAACCTTTATTTTAGCTTGTTGTTCCAGATGAAGCGTCTCCTCTTGCATCTTAGCAAGCTGTAGTGCTTCTTTGGCATGACCTGGAAAACAAAAAGGCATGAAACTTAAATCAAGTAGATCATGTAAATCATATTATCATTAGTACAATGTATGCTGCTTTAGAAGGTTGCTGCTTTAGAAGTTATTCAAACTCTTGTCCACAAAGGTCCCGGCTGAATAAAAAATATAATACAGAATGCTATGGATGATTATAGCAACAACCATGACTGACTTTAATTGTAAAGGAACCAGGTGCAGCGTCCTTATTTTACAAAAGCCAGTTGTGCTCTTATTACAAATCTGTTCCCAGCTCAGACAAGTGACCTCAATGCTCACATGACCTGCAAGTGTAGGCAAAAAGATTCCAGACCAGAATGACTGATGCAACTATGGCTCAATACCCTGACATCTCTCATACTGCACCAACAAAGAAGAACGTTGGGCAAGGATTACACAAAACATGACAGCGATCAGATATAGATCAGACCTTGGCACTGTTTACATGATCAGCAGATGCAGAAACAGGAGAAAAGTATATTTTATAGATAAAGCTTTAAATTCCTGAGGATTCATGTTTCAATCTGTGAAATTCATCATTTTTGTTCTGATCACATTCACACGGCTGAGAAAAAGCCAAAATCTTACAGGAATAGGAGAAATCTTCCTCTTCCACTGGCACTTAAAAAGAGATTTGGAGCAATTTTCTCTCATTTCCTGTTGTCTATGGCATAGGAAGTGAAGAGAAATCTGCCCAATAGGACACAGCTTGCAAGAAAAATACAATGACAATAAAGAAGGGATTGAAACTTTTCCTAAGATATCCAGTAATCTAATTAAAGACAACTTGTCACGTGTGCACTGAAGAATGGTACAGGAATGAAAGTCTTTATTATAAAAGTGAAGCTAATAAAACATTGAATATCCATCAGTGATTCTTAACCAGGATTCCTCCAGAGGTTACTAGGGGTTCCTTGATCAATGAGCAGTGTGTGCCTCTCAGGTCAGTTTTATTAGATACCAATGATCTGTATGGGTGACATTCTTCCCAATTGCCAGCAATGTAAGAGACATTTCTCCTACTGACCCCCACACTAATGTACTATATAAATCATAGCCAGGGTTCCCTGAAGACCTCAATAATATTTCAGAGGTTCCTTCAAGGTAAAAAGATTGAGAAACTTGGATATATATGTATGCCATGTTCAAATGTTTTGTAAGGCGGGTGGGAAAAAAGTGTAGGTGGATGGCAGCCGCTGTATTGTGACCCAACTCAACAGCAACCACCCAAAAACAGCCAGGTGTACTGAAAAGTGCTGGGTGGTGCACCTGGCTAAAAAGGGCTGGGGAGATCACTGTGTATGTGTGTATATATATATCCCGCCCCAATTATTTCCCAGGTTAATTGACACCATGACACTTCGGCAGCATACACATTCCATGCACTGTGGTGACATTCATTCTCAATGTCATCCTAATGCACCCTTCTGGCAGACGTGTTGCAGCACAGAGAAATGTCTCAATAAACTAATCACTAAAATGCGTGGACAGAAATGCTACAACCCCTTTTTTGGTGCATTCTGCATGCCATTAAAACAAATAGGTCACCCTATCACACTGCAATAATGTGATGGGGCTCTGAATTCCCCTTTGCCTGACCCTGGACCTCCAGCTGCAATGTCTGGGGAGGGGGGTAGTTGCTGCTCTGTCATCAGGATGAATACATTGTATACAGAAATGATTCTTGTCCCTGACAGTTGGATTCTGGGATGACAGCAGCACTGTTACCCCATAATATTAGACTTACAGTGCTGGAGAGGTAAGTGGCTGTGCGACTTTTCTGCAAAGGATCAGATAGGTCTGAGGGTTTATTCACAAATCTTTTAGTAAAACATATGCTGCAGTGTTACCATGGCATGCTCATCCTCTAAGTTACCTAATGACTGGGCCCCTTTAAAGATTTTACTTAACATAAAAGGTAGACAACCCTTTTATGTTAAGTAAAAATTCTGTGTTTTTTTTTAACAAGGGTGCAGCGCAGCTGCCCCCTCCTTATTGTCGATCGCCTAGGCGATTGAGAATGAATAGAAGCGCAAAGGCTCTTGGGTGCTTCTTCTGCGCATGCATGCGCAGTGAGATTGGCAAGTTTTTTTCCCCAACTACGTCACCCGATCTCGCGCCTGGGTCGGGTAAGAAGTTGGGTATCGTAGTAGGAAGATCCATGAAGAAGAGGTGAAGATGGCAGCGCCTGGAGCGCTGGCCTGAAGACGGATACCATGACAACACGGGGTGTGATTTTTTTTTTTTGTTTTGTTTTGGACGTTTTTGAGTTTAGTTTCTCCTGAACATTTGAATGTAAACGCAGAGGAATGACGTATTTCTGATGCTTACTGGCATGTAATGATTTGTATTTTACTTTTGCCAACTCCAGAAGAGTCAGTTCCCTAACACAGCCACTTCTCACCTTGCTTGTCATTGGTCACTTCTTTCCTGGGAGGGTCCGTGCTGGCCCAGCTCCTACACCCCTGGTAAAGATTGGGAATTCTAGTATGGGGGGCCCATGCTAGTACACATGAGCAGTGACATGTGAAGTATGGCTGCTCCTGTATGACACATTATTAATCTCTATAGCTGAGGGTTAGAGAATGGCAGTGGAAACTGAGGTGCCAATGTGATGTGCAGGGAATGGGGGTGACTCAGTGAAGGGCACTGTGCCCCTGCAGATACTCACGTGACTGGTCCAGTTCCCTAGCAGCCTTAGCTGCTCTCTCCAGGCCGGTGGGGTCAAAGTTGCTCCATTTGTCCTTGGGCTTGTTCTTGTCCCCGTCCCCATCTCCTCCAGGCGGAGGCACTGGAAGGCCAGGCACCTGTGGGGGCACCGGCTGGCCCTTGTTGTAGCCGAATAACCAGGACATGGCAGAGAAGAATGAACCTTGCGTCCCCCGGTCACAGATCTACCAACACACGTGCTGCTATGCGCATGCGCACTCTCCACCTGACAAGGTCACATTCTGAAAGAACCCTTCGTTTGATGACGTCACGGAGATTAGCAAAATGCGATTGGCTCACAACTGCCCGGCTTTCGGCTTCCTACAGACGGTATCCTGGTTTGGACAAAAGTAGTAAAAGTCGAATGTTTTTGACTTCCGCTTAGTAACGCCTTGTTTGACCCTTCCCCTAGCAACGGTGGAGAAGGAAAAGAAGCCACCATGGCTGGGAAAGCGGAGGGAGCGTTCGTGCTGCACGGGAGAAAAGCAGCGCTCAGGTACGGAGCCGGGGGCTGGGAGGGCTGCTAGGTATAAGGAAGGGGGGGCTGATATGGGGGGTATGGCTGGGGCACTGGGAGCACTGTGCAAGCTCCATGTTCATTCATTGCTATGGCAGCTGAGACTTGGGATGTAAATCTGTGCATGTCTGCTAGAGAGAATGGGAGCCATTGGGGGCAGGGAGGGGATTCCTTGCTGGAACTTGTGCTGCTTGCCTGCATGGGGTCCCTGTCTGGTCTGCTGGCACTTATGGCCCCTGCCTGGTCTGCTGGCACTTGTGGCCCCACGCCTGGTCTGCTGGCATTTGTGGCCCCCCGCCTGGTCTGCTGGCACTTGTGGCCCCCCGCCTGGTATGGTGGCACTTGTGGCCCCCCGCCTGGTATGGTGGCACTTGTGGCCCCCCGCCTGGTCTGGTGGCACTTGTGGCCCCCCGCCTGGTCTGCTGGCACTTGTGGCCCCCCGCCTGGTCTGCTGGCACTTGTGGTCCCTGTCTGGATGGCATGCTGGGTCTTGTGGTCCCCCCAAGCACCTATCCTAGTAATTATCATGGTCCCTGGCGGGTATGCTGGGATGTACAATACACAGTAAACTTATGATTTTTTTGTTTGCAGCAGATTGGCATGCTGGGTCTTCTGGTTCCCCTGACAGCTTGGATCTAGTGATGACAATACACACAGAGTGTCATTGCTGTCCATACATTCCAGCACTCCTCTCATCATCCCCCTATATTGGTCTGTGTATGTTTGAAGGAAGCATTGTGTGTGGCTGGAGATAACAATTCACTCATTGGACTCTATTATATTCCTGCCAGGTCACAGGTACTCGGTAAACAGACAACGCCTGGTTTAGTGAGAAGGTTTGTTGTACGGAGCAACATATAAAGATCACCAAAGGCCGCCACTGATGTGCAGGCACAAGCTGAACTCCTATGGGGTAACAGAGCCGTGCAGGATTCTCCATAAACAGACCCGGTCACCAGACATCAGATTCCATAACATTATACATACATACCTGATACATAATATCTTTCTTGTGGCCCTGAGACTTTTGCTGGGTGCCCTCATATTAGATTTGATATCACAGCCTCTGCAGACTCAGAGGGCCTTAATTATTAAAGCTCTCCAGGGGTGGTGAAAATAGACTATCATGGGTTAACCTGATTGATCCAGCAAACCTGGAATCGATTTCCTAAAAATAATTCTCTTTTATTTGGCAAATGTTCTAGATCCATTCCAGGTTTGCAGGGTTCTCTCATGATAGTCTATCATCTCCAGTCTTGGAGGGTTTTAATAAATCAGGTCCAGAGACACACTAAAGACGTTCTTAATTAAGGTTCCTCCAGAGGTTGCTAGGGACCCCTTTGCCAGACACCAATATCAGCCTGACCCCACACCTACAATGACTGCTACTTACCACTAATGTAAGAGAACTGTTTTCCACTGACCGCTAATGCTGGGGGACACCTTTCCACTGATCACAAATATAAAAGAAAACGTTTCCACTGAACACAAGGAGACATTTATTTCATAGGTTCCTCTGGGGTAAAGGGGTTGTAAAAGGCCCCAGTATTCCCCCTTTGCTCTTCCCTGGGACTAAAGTTTAAATTTGCAATCAGGCCGGCCTTTACTGCAGAAGGGAACAGGTAGTGACCCTTTTACAATATTCATTCTTACCTGCCGATTGCTTGCTTCACATGTCAAAATCTGCGTTGGTTATTGGGATATCCTGCACACCTCAGCTTCCCATGGGGTTGCTAGAATTGGATGAATGTTATCCTGGCCCAGCCAATCATGCTGGCCGAAGGTTGCAAAAAGGAAGAAGATGGCGGTGCTCGTGACAGAATGGGGACAGGGGAGTATAACAGGGTTTAGTTCCACTTTAAGAAATATTATATAGGTAGATGTGGGGATAACGGAGGAGCTGGGCCAGCAAACAGACTTATTGAACACTCCCAGAGGGGCTGTGGCGACATATTTCTTGTGTTGTGGATCTTTTTCAGCAAATTCAGGGCACGCATTTAAATACATGATTAACAGAAGCATTTTAAATACATGATTATCTGGGGTAAGTTGGGGAAAATATTAATAATAATAAACAGGATTTATATAGCGCCAACATGTTATGTAGCACTGTACATTAAATAGGGATATGATAAATATAGGAACAAGAAGGGAGCAGCTCTACAGGAGGGACAGGCAGTTTTATTGTGTGTGTATATACATTTACTCACATACTCATACTTGTATATACTCATAGTCCTCTGGTTTGTTTCTTTAGCCGGAGTCACATTGGTAGGTTACATTGATTGGAATGAAGACAGGAAAGCAGGGGTTTACTTTGCGGCAAATCAAAATCCACTATATTATATTTTGATTTGCCACAAAGTAAACCCCAGCTTTCCCGTCCTCATTCTAAATTTTACTTAGTCCTTTTCAGGTGGCTACCCCATATAAATAAACATTACACCCAGGTGGGAGAAATAATTTCTCTTTATTTTGTTTACATTGATCAATAGTCATGGCCTTTACAGCAGGAGAGGGCAGTTCATCATAAAGCAATGTACCTGCATGGGCTCATTCTCACTATAGGGACACGGCGTGTTTCACTAAAGGTTTCACTAAATCACGTTTCACCATTTTTTGGAACGAGCTGCCAAATCAGCAGCTAGTATATGAATGTGTTGCATGCTGTATTTTTTTTACCATGTATTGCATGGCATCGCAGTGCTTAACTCAGAATTTTTTTTGAGACAGGTGGGAAGAGATTGTAGGCGGGTAGTGGCCCCTGTATTGTGACCCAACTCTTCAGTAACTACCCAATAGCCGGGTGGTGCGCCCAACTAAAAGGAGCTGGAGAGAGCATTTGGGGTACCATTAAAAATGAATGACAACCTACCTATGTATTGCAGCTGTGCGACTCACTTGTAGAAATACAAAAAGGGGATACACAGGCAATATTAAAACTATGCTAGGGTTATAATAAATTATTAGGTGAAATCATATATAAAATTGATTATTATTATTTAATATTGGTAAAACTGCCCCCTAGCAGGCCTAGTTAAGGAGCAAGTCATTGATTTTACACTAGGAATGAAAAGCCCACAGATCCTAAGAAGCGATAGATGTCTGATTTCCCTCTGCCATTCCCATTATAATACTAACAATGTCTGCTGTGAGAAGGGGATTTTCACTGTAGGGCAACTTGTTGTCATGGAAACTTCTCCATCGGTCCCACACAATCTCAATAAGCGCAGCCTCCAATTATCAGGACTGGTTTTGGCAGATGAATATATATTGAAGTATGATCTAACCTGTGCTCTGAATTGTTCCAGGGCAGACATCCCAGGTTTCAGGGATATTGCTTGTGTCTGGTATTGCCATTCTGCTTACATTTATCAAGCGTGTTCATCACTGCACGTTCATTTGAGTTTGTCAGTATTGACCTTTAATTCTCAAGTTTTTATTTTGAATTTAATGAATACAATAAATCGAATTGGTTGAAGGATATACTCCATTTTTCCTTATTAAAGCAGATCTAAATCTAATCACTCATCTCTCTTAATATCTTCAGCATGATGCTTTTAATCTTTTAAAATATGGAAATAAAGTAATTCTGGTGATCCCGCCATAATAGTCCAGGTTCAGGTGCTTCATTTATTGAGGTGACAACCATCACCCAGTTGCGTTTCTCCAATGGGACTTTTCAGACATAGCCCTCCAGGAAAACAGTCTGGACCTATGATGTGTGGATGACCCTGGAGCGAGCGCATGAAGATAGCAGTGAAGGCTGGAAAAGATGAGTCGGACCGAGATGCAAAAAAAACATTTTTTTTTTTTTAAATGTGGGCAGCACATTGGCTCAGTGGTAAGCACTCTGGCCTTTGTAGTGCTAGGTCCCAGGTTCAAATCTCAGTCAGGACGCTATTTGCATGGAGTTTGCAGGTTCTCCCCATGTTTGCGTGGGTTTCCTCTGGGCACTCCGGTTTCCTCCCACATTCCAAAAACATGCAGCTAGGGTAATTGGCTTCCCATAATTGGCCTTAAACCAGTGGTCGCCAACCTTTTCGGTCCCGCGGACCAATGAAATCACCTGCTCCAGATCGCGCATGCATGACGTCATTATGGCATAACCCCACCCACTCTCCCATCTCAGATCTGAGCCAATGGGAGAGTGGGCGGGTTGTGTCCAGAGACACAGCTTGCCCACTTACCCGAGCCTGGGAACTGTACTGGGGACGTGGTCCGCGGCTATGGCTGGTGCGTCCCCCCAGCGGGGTCCCTCTCCTGACTCCGCTTGGGGGTGCACCGGCCAGAGCCGCGGACCACTCACATTTTCTTGTGAACCACCAGAGATCCATGGACCTCCGCTTGGCAACAGCTGCCTTAAACTGTACTAAAGACACATGACTATGGTAGGGACATTAGATTGTGAGCCCCTTTATGGGACAGCTAGTGACATGACTATAGACTGTACAGCGCTGCGTAATGTGATGGTGCTATATAAATAATAATTCAGTAGTTCTTGAACAAAACTGTCATGTAATTAGGTTTTTATCTGCAACAAATTGGACAGCTCTCTTAAAACCTCCTATATCTGAGTCATCAATATCTGTTTTGTTTCCTTTTAGTGAGAAGCCATATGAATTCCTGACAAATACACAGAAGACCACAAGCAGCCATAATCTTAGCTATCAAGGGTCGGCCATCAACCGCAGAGCACATTCTAATCATGGCGGACAACCAATATCAAATGAAATCAACGGCAAGTATCATATTAACCCGTAAAATTTATTCAACTCTGCTTTACCCAATACAACATTTAAAGAGATGTTAAATTGCACTTGATCAGTTTTAAGGCTCGTTGTTTTAAAAAAAGATTTTTGTTATACAAATAAACATTTAAAGTGGGACTAAAGGATCAGGCAGATGGGTAATGCAGAAAAGGACAGGCAATTTTCATTTTACAATATCCTGTCCTACCTGCCTAATGGTGCCAGAAAAACATGACGAAAGTGAGATGCCCAGAGTCTGCATTGGTTGCCAAGGAAAATCCAGAAATCTCGGATTCCTTCTGGGAAGAAGATGAAAGGCAAGATGGTGGCAGCCACGTTTACCGTGCCCCCTCTTTTCTTTTTACGACTACACCCCTGGTGGTGAGGGTTTAGTTTCATGGATCTAGTTTAGTTTATGATTAGTTTAGTTTAAAGCAGAACTAAACCTTAGGAATACAAATAGCGACTAGGCAATGTCCCTTCTGAGATAAAATAAGGTACCTGCCTGATCACAATTTTTAAATACACTCACCTGTAGTGCCTCATCCAGTCTTCTGATCATCTCGATTGGCCAGGCCAATATGACAAAACATTCATTCTTTCCAGGCAGCCCCAGGAAGTTGTTGGGATACCTGACATATATCCTGCACTGAAATTGTGAACAGGCAGGTAAGTATGTTTTATTGCACCTGTGCCTTCTGCAATATAAATCCTGTCTGCTTGCAATTTTTTAATTGTGGAACTATAGACAAAATATTCCTATAGAACTGTGGGTTAACTAAAAAGTGAGAGCACAGTAGAAGCTCTTGAACTTTCATGCTTACTTTAATTGAAAGGGCATAAAGGGGGGGGGTAAGAAAAGAAATCTATTCATTTGTAGAATTTTCTGTGAGTTCTGTAATCAACAGGATTTTTTTACAGCAGATTATAAGGATGAACTAGAAAAAAATAACCTAAAGCTACACTTGTTGGATACATACTGACATTCACAAAATATGTGTATGCAGCATGTTATATTTATCTGAATAAAATATTATTTTTAAACATGAAATTTAATTAGTTCTGACCAAATTGTAAATAATATTGTATATTTTATACAAAACATCAATTTATTTATATTATTTACCCTAAAACAAGATTAGCTTTGTCAGTGTATGTTTTCCAGCTTGCTCAGGATAAGGTCCGCTTGTCATGTTCTAATAGTTTTATATTATCTGCAGGCAATACATCTCTATACACCAAAGAGAACATTAGCATTGATGACCTTGAGAACAATTTGAGGAAATTGAAGGTTCAGGTAGATAGCTTGGCCTCCAGTATAAATCTGGATACCAAGTCGGATCAAACCAACATGCCAGAATGGTCAAAGTATATCAGCAGTCCTTCGTATGGAGAGTCTAATGATCAAAGTCAAGACTCCACCACTGAATGGTTTTTGAAGCCAAACCACCTAATAAAACCTCATGAACATTTCTCCACAATACAGAATTCAGGATTTCCAACCTTTTCAAAGTCATCTCTAAGTCGACCGGTTGGTACTGTAGGAAGTCTGTTTTCAGAAATGGAATCTTCTGTATCGCCGTCAGATGTTGCTTATGGAGAATCCATTCCAGTAAAGCTTGGTGCTCCTCACGTGGTCGGTGTTAGGTCACTTTTAGCTCCCAAATTTCCTGTGCGTTCTCAGTCTCCTGAGAGAACCAGAGTTTCCATAGTCAGAGGGAGATCACAATCGCTGGATCGTTCTCATTCATTTTCACCAGCTTCCAAGAAAACTAGATATCTAAGATCACGTTCTCAATCCCCAAAACCAATCTGGAGGCCAAACTCTGCTAAAGCCAATGCATGTGGGCAGCCACCACCAAGAATTAAATCCAACATTAAGACGTCATCTTCTAATAGGCAGTCACGCTTGCGGTTTTACAGACCAGGGTCATTAGCAGCAAGGTCATTTACTCCTCCGAGGAAGACCAAAGGCAGTCTTAGCTACTCCTGGAGTCCTTATAGCATCCCATCATCTGCCATATCAGCACCAAGTGCAGAGGAGATCAGTGAGAGGTAAAATACAATTTTGCATTTGCATACTTTTTCAGTAAGTCATACACAATCATAATAATCACTATACAGAACTACAGAAGAATTTTTCATTCTCTAATATATGAAATTGTACTCAGTTTGCATTTCATTTTAGGTTTATATGATGACCACAGGTTTTGCCACTAATGTAAAAAAATGTTCGGTATCATTGAACAAATCAGGCTTGATTTGGCTTGCTGTATCTCCCAGGTTCACCCATGATTGACTATCTTCTCCAGTCTCTATTTATAAAACAAGGAATCTGGCATTGTTAAACGAACTGACTTGTTGAGTTTGAGTGAATGTCAGATTATCTGTTTTATAATTAGAGTCCTTGTGGAGCTTTTATAAATTAGGCCCATTGTGTCGAACAATGAAAGCGTACTGTGCACAAAAAACCCAACCCACCTATCCTTTCTTCCCCGTCAAAATGGTTATAGCCTTCTAAACTAAAGAACAAAAACCTAAAATATTGCAACTAACCAGTCTTTAGGTAAAAGTAGCCGCGTTATCTTTTGTTTTTAAATGCTTTTTTTTCTTTTTGTTTTCACCTGATGATTTTACACCAAGCTACACACTTGCAGACCTAGGATGGCAACACTCATTTTCTCTACTGTATTTATAAAGATGCAATGTTTTCATACTGGGACAGGACTACAGAAACCTTCCCCTTCTGCTTCCCCATAACAAGGAGAGTGAGGGGGAGTATATAATACCCAGAGATAGCTGGAAACAATTTATTTAGTAAGGGTGCATTACATGCACAGAACAGAGGAAGTTATCAGCTCAACAATATTTAACAAACCTTTCAATGGTATAAAGGAAGCAGATAAGGAAAGTTCCTTGTTAGGTGTGCATACTGTTTAATAGTAATGCAGTATATTGACCTCAGATGCGAGCATTTCTCCATTCTTTCTGCCATTGTCTCCCTGGGGTCCGGCAATATCGTGCTGGTTTTTTAAAATGTAGTGCTTGCATAATGTCTACCTATTGAAAAAAGCCATGCTATAACCTAAAATATCCTATGCACTTGTCAAAGCTAAGGTATTACAATGGGAAACTTTTAGGCTGTTAACATTTTAAATTAGTATAAAGAAGACGTAATGAAAAATACATTTAAAGCAAACATTTTCATGCAATCTCCTTCTAATAAACGTGCAGGTAGATGGTCTGTTACTGACCTTGCCAATACACACAGCCTTTATACAGTAAATACATAATTTTTTGTGATAGATTCTTGAAGACATTGGCAGGACGAGACGTTGGGATTGCTGTAGTAGAGGCATCTCCCTATCAGCAAGAACTAACAAGATTACGACTGGAGCGCCTTCGTGTGGAGGAGGAGTTACTGCTGGAGCTTAAAAGACAGCAAGAACTGGAACGTACCCGAGGACCAAAGCCTAAGTGGTAAGTTTGCTTTCCAGTCTTACCTTTCTTGGAGAATTTCTACACTTATGAGTTTTAAATACGCCCTATTGGTATAAGACTGGGGAATGCCTCAGTGTTGCTCCTTTTTTACTTCTTATCTGAGGCAGCATTTTGCTAGATGGGCTGAATGAACTTATCTTAAATTGAGTCAGGCAACAGTAAAATGACACAGCAAAAGGTAGTAAACATCTAAAGCCAAGAATTACAATACACAATGTGTAATGTTTCGCTAGTTTACCTGCAACAGTCATATGTTGCAAACTATATAGCAACATACACAACTGTATAAACACCAAGAAGGTGCAGAGGGCTCCCTAAGGGCAACTCTGTGTCATTTGTATGGATGAGGTTTGTTTCCTTGTTTTATAATAATATTAAATTTCTAAATACCTAACCATCCATGTTGAGTTTTCTTCAAATAGTATTGATCTAATAACACATGTATTTTTCATTTCCTTGATAATGCTACGGTGCAGGTATATTATTTACTGTTTGTGTGAGCGTTCTGAACCTGGAATTTCAGACACTTCCCATGTTAGATAGAAGAACATCACCAGGGATCTCTTTATAGACAAATGTTTGGTGGTTCCATGAATCCAGGATCAGAGCACTAGTATGCCTCTTATCTAAATATTTGTGGTGTGTGTGAGGTTCGGGCAACTGCTGTAGATAATGGATGTTATTGTGCTTGTATATTACATTTTTTTTATAAAGAATAATAGCTGATGTGAAATAATTCTTTGTTAATAAATTACCAATTAACCTAATGAGGCAAAATTTCAAATTTCAGCCATTGCATCCTTTTAGAAGCTTGCAATCCTTTTAGAATGGCTGACAGTTGCAGTTTTTTCTCATTATGTATGAATGTCTTGGCAATCACTGTTCACCTAGACATTGTGGGTGTTTCTGCTCACAATTCAGTTCTTCAGAAATCACAAACAAAAGAAGGAAAGCCTTTATTGTCCACTATAGATGTGCATACCCATAAACAAGTGTACCATAAATGTCTTTTAAACATTTTTGTAACGTGTGACTCGTAGAAGCAATGAGAATCATACAAATGATGCTAAAATATTCTACTCAGAAATTACATTCTTTCTATTTGTTCTGCAGGTATGAGATGAAAGGCTCACAGTTCCATTATGAAGCACGCAAGAACAATGAATTGCTGAAGAGCAGCAAGGATTACCAGTCAATCTACAATTACCGACAAGATCTTTCTGCTGCTTCCAGGGATTTTCAGGAGCACTTAAAGGTTACACACTTGCCTGTATAAATGGGGAAACCAAAACTTTTTCTGGTGGCTGGTGGGAAAAAACTTGTTTCTAATATTTAAAAAGAGATCACTGTGCTATATAAAAAGTTCCAAAGAATATACACAAAGTTCCAAGGACTGTAGCACAGTATCAGATGATGCCTGGAGCAAAGATTCAAGGGGGCGGAGAGTTGATATTAGTGTGTGTAAAGATTATCTCAGGGTTGTTGGGTGTAGATTGTGATGTCTGGTAATCCATGGCATTGGTCTACTACAAATCACTGGCTTGCTTGTTTTCTCAGGTTGCTAATAGTTCACAGAGGGTCTTTACTGAGAAGATATAGATATCTTTCTAGTTATTCTGGAGCATGGCGGTTTCTGGATAAATAATGTTTATTGTCCTAAGAAAAATTCCCCTCTCTATGCTAACTTGACACTAAAATGTTTTTTTTTTTTTTGTGAAGACCTTCCCATAGACCACCAGTGCAGCGGGGTGCCGCTACAATGTTCTCTCCCCTCTCCATAAAGTAGTCCAACAACAAAAATGTAATGTGCGTACGCAGCCTAATTCTTGGGTGGTTTAGTTACAGTACAGTCATAGCATCAACTCAATGTGGTGCTTGGACTGTACCTAATCCTCATCCATATAAATGTGTCATTTGTGCTCTTTAAAGAGACTTGGGGAAAGAAAAGTACTCAGACCTATGATAGGTGAAGAAAGCCGCATTAAACTTTTCTGCAACCTAATTCAGTGAGCACAGACACCTTTATTTCATGTTTATTTATGTGCTTATCAGTGTAATTATAAAATTAATATGATTTGTGAGTGTCTTGCTAATCAATATACTAAAAATAAACCAAATAATTTAAAAACCAAGATTACTTGTTTTGCAGTGTTTGAATTTCCCCCAACGTGAACACTGACACTGATATAACAAAGCTCATGGCATTAGATGGTGGCTGTGACATTTCCTAGCATCTTGTTATCTATACCAAGCTTCATATGTCATTTACTTGTCATTCAGAAATACAACACAGACAGACAATGTAGTTTTCTGCAGACATATTTATTTTTTGTAATTGCCAATTACACTGCAGTGCAGAACTGCACTACTACACCATTACTTATAACGTACAAAATAATGACAGGTTTTCTTTTTAGCTTAGCATTGCTAAACAATGAAGAAGTTTTTAACACTTTTCTAAGTGCTCTGTGATAGAATGGTAATTCCTACACCTAAAAATAATTATGGTAAATTAATAATACTGACACACTTGGCTTAAAGTTGCTACAGGGACAAACAATCCAAGTGTAATTAGCACCAGAATAATTACAGTTTGATATCGGTGTTGCTACTGAATGTTTCTCATGTTTAAGGCAAAGCATCGGCGTGAGAAGCCTCAGATATTGGTTGTTTGTCTGACTTCTGGCCTAACTTAAGGCCAGGCCCAGACCTGCTTTTGGATGAGTGACTGCGCTGTTCACCGTGGGTGGCATCTTTGCCAGCTGCTTAGTCACTCGCACTGCATTGCTGGTTCCTAAAGAACCAGAGTCAGCACATTTGACAGCTGGCGTGGGTAAGCGGTACTATTACCACGCACTGCAGCCCCCATTCATTCTTTCTGAAGCTGCCATAAGGATAAGCTACATGTAGAGTCTCCCCAGAGGCAGCGGTTCACTGGCAGGAGGAAGTAGTAAACACACCGCAACCTCTTGGCCCAAGTAAACCTAGCCTAAACATGAGCTTACAAGTAATATTTACTTTGACAACCAAATGGTTAGAAAGGTACACAGTGGGCAGCATTAATTTGCTTGAATTTTCACACAAGTGTAGAAATATCACATAGTGGATGGCTGAACCTGGAATCAAACTCCTGGTAGGGGTGAACTTGAAACTTATCCCTAAAGAGGGGATATAGATAAGTTCTTTGGTTCAGATTCACTATCCTGGAACAAATATATGTAAGACTCTGTAAACAAAAACAGGTCAGACGGTGCAAAGGATGGGAAGTGGGAAATTTTGGAATTGAGACATTGAGAAATTTTCACCAACATGGACACTGACAGCAATTAAAGCTGAGTTCAGTGGAGATGTAAAAAAGACATTAATTCAGCGCCATGTTCATTATTACACCATCAAATGTATTCTTTTTAATTACAAGCAGTGCAAGTACATGAATTTGATGTATTGTAAATCTCAGGATGATATGGAGAGAAATCCAAATCCAGCTCCATTATATGTAATCTGTAAATGTGTGCCAGAAGTTCACAAGTTTAAAACCGTGAATCTAACTTTGTTGCCAAAATGATCTAATTTATAATATGGACGGAGTTTCCCTTTATGTGCTCACTCCAGTATTTGGGAGCTTTATAGTAAACTCAATGCTTTCTTATTTATTTATATACATCTATAAAATATTGGATAAATAATCCCCAACCCTTTATCAAAAAAACTTCCACGTTTTCTCATGAAACATATAAAAGTCAATTATTAAAAAACCCACAAACAATGATCAAGTGTGCTAACTCATAACAACGAATCAGAAACAGCTTTTTTACCTTGATCTACAGCAAGTAGTTGTAGGATAAATTCTAATTGGATGCCCCGAGTAATGCACACATTGCTTCCACTGAGACAATTCTATGTTGCTTATGTTTTTTGTTTTTTTTTCAAATATGCCAATAACCCAGAAAAATCTCACTGTCACATGAACCCCCAGACGCCTATTCTGATAGCGGTGACTGCTAATGGGGAATACTCCTCATTCTCCATCAATAAGCAAAACCGTCTTCTGTCCGCTGCTTATCATAACATTCTGAATTCTTTAGAACCTGGTGATGGATATCTATGGTCCCCATTGAGCACATTACCAGGAAGAGACATGGACAATGCAGAACCTACCACCCTACAGAGCAGAAAAACCATATAGGATCTAGTCAGTCATGTGACCAGAGTTTTTGGTAAGAAATTAAGGCTTTTCTGTAGATTTTAAACATTAAAATATAGAATATGTACAGGGTGGAGAGAAGGACGGAAAATTGTTCAAGTTCTTCCCCTGGAGATGAGCTTAAGAATAATACTTCAAGTTTCTTTACAAGAAATATCAATGTAATTTAAAAAAGCCAAAAGCAAAGATCAAAGTGCACTAACCCACAGCAACCAATCAGAAACAACCACTGTTAACTAGATCCTTCTTGAGCTGTTGAAAGCTGGCTTCTGATTGGATGTTACAGGTTATTACACCACTAAACATTAAATAAAACATCAAATGATTATGTTGTTCTTGTACACTCTGCAAGCACAGTCTTTTCTTCCATTCTTGTTTAAGATTTCCTTTGCAGAGGAGATACCATTTTCCATTTCGTAACAGATTGTCTCCTTTATTGCAGATATTTACAATAATAATGGTGCCTGGTGATGAGACATAATCATATCTCCCTTATATGACCCATTTTTTAACAATAAATTCATTGTATTCCCTGCTAATAACCTTCACTCTTTAACACATTTCTTTTCCTAGATGTTGTATGAAGAATAAATGGTTGTGTTAGAAACAGTTTAAGAAGTGGTTATAAATAAAAAACACAGGTTTAAGGTGGTCATGTTATATATTATTGACCAATGGGATGCAAGTCAGTTCATCCCATGCACAGAAGAATGCTTAAAGTCATCCATGATTATCCTTCGGCATCAAAGTCCAATCTGTAAAATACAATAGACTTTCTTATGCTTCAGCAACCTCCGTATCCATTGGGCTCCTCTAGGTGCTCCATCATGGCAGCCACAAGTTATTTTCCATTAAACGGAGTCTGAATTCCTATGTAACTGTTTGCTGGTGTTCCTGGGGAGGCACAAAAATATACAATAAATGTTTTCGTTTTTTGTATTGCTTTAAGTTATATTCATGTATTTTGCACGACAAGTTGCCTTTCGAATTTGTGAACCCATTGTGGTCCCATTCCACAAACTTTGTACTATAAATTGGAGTTGACAATAACAGACTTCAGTTTTCTGGGGGGATTTCCATAAGATTATGGAATGTGCCCCTGAAACATCTTTTCATTCTTCTGTATTGCAAGCCTACATCAGATCCATGCTCCAATTCAGGTAATGTGCAGCATTAGCTGAACTTACTTGAGGCTATTAGTGGGACTTTAAAGGGGCACTGAAATAAAGCTGTAGAAGAATTGTAATCAAGGACTTGGACAGTTGATGTGGTGTGGTTAACAATCCATAACTGCATGTAATTACACCCACCACCAACCACATTGCCTTTTGTCCTGGCAGTTGACAGACAGGAGGTATTTGTTCAGTAGTGGGATGCATATGCATTGTGAAATGCAGTCCAGTTTTGGGCACCAGTTCACAAAAAGGACATTGTGAAATTGGAGAGAGTGCAGAGAAGGTCAACTAAACTAATAAAAGGAATGGAGGAGCTCAGCTATGAGGAGAGATTAGCTGAACTGAATCTATTCTCCCTTGAGAAGAGATGTTTAAGAAGGATATGATCACCCTGTATAAATATATAAATGGTCCTTATAAAGAACTCTTCCCAATTTCCCAATTTTTCACTTTGAGATCATTACAAAGAACAAGAGGGCACTCTTTGTGTCTGGAGGAAAAGAAGTTTAAGCTCTGGATAAGGAAGGGATTCTTTGCTGTAAGGTCTGTGAAAATGTGGAATCAGGAAGTAGTTTCAGCAAGTTCTAATAATTACTCTAAGAAAAAGCTGGATGATTTCTAGAAGCACAGAATATAACTGGGGATTAAGGCTTTAAAGTAAAGATAACAGTGACTGTTGATCCAGGGAACATCCGATTGCCTCATGGAATCAGGAAGGAATTTTTTTTCCCCTGTCAAAGCAAGTGTACCAGGGGTTTTGTTTTTGCCTTCCTCTGGATCAACTATGTCTATAGGGTTTTATATCTGGGATATGTTTATTTCTTTAGTGGTTGAACTTGATGGACTTATGTCTTTTTTCAACCTGACATAGTATGTAATCATGAATAATCAACCGGCTGCTGAATGCTGCAATTAGAGTGAATGTGGGATCTACTGAGAATGCTTGTGACCACTATTGTATAGGCGACCTCCGGCCACCGCATGCCTCCAGGTATCATTGAGACAAACTCATTTGTTTCAAATTTAGATGAGGAGAGTAAGGGAAACAGGATAACTGTACTGAAAGTTATCCTTTAAACTAGATCTACCTAAAAAAAATACTCTGTGCTGCAACATGTAGGTCTTGTTCACTTGAACAGATAGTAGGCAGTAAAATGACAGTTGCGCCATCTGTCAGCCACCAATCTATCTCTATGCTATTCTACGTAATAATCAAATGATTGTATTTCAATAATACATGGAGACAGGTTAGCATACTAATTCCTGCAGGCATTTGCTGCAAATACTATACAATGCTCTGGCTCTTGTTGTCTGCTTTAAATTTTTAATTTTTTATGTGGCCCATAGAGCCACAAATAACTATGGCCTGCACAGAATGTATAGCTAAGTGTCAGAAAATACATTTAGGTGTTCCTGTATAATACCATACATAATCCCAGGGTATCACAGGCTAATCTAATAGGGTTTGCTGTATATCAATTATTACCAGGTAAGATGGTTCTCTGATTTCATTATTATAATATGCCGGCTATAAAAGCTGCAGAATTCTATTTAGCCAAAATGCTGAGAAATAATTTAATGGCATGAACCTTTAGCATTTGTCAGGGATATTGCTTGATCCATAATCACACTGAATGGTAAATGTAATTACCTCCCTCATCTAGCCACCATTTTATCTAGGAAGTGAATGTATTATTTCATGCTGAGGGCTGCATGAGGACCTAACACCTTCTAAGCTGGTTTCAGCTATTCTTATTATTCCGCTTCTGCTTCGGAGATAAGAAAAGGCAACCAAGAGCATTTCAATAGAAAAAAAGAAAGTTTAATTTCACAATCTTTTATATACTTTTTTGGAAGTATTTTTCCATGTGACATTCGTAAAAGGTATTATTGTTACAATCCTACAATTATTTTGAGCAATTATGATTCTCTATCCTTATTAACAACCATTAGGTATCAATCGATCATCACAACCATTTCTAATCATTATTAAATGCCATTATCATCAGCTGCACTCAATGATCATTCACCATCTACATTGTCATTTCCCATCATAGTCATGGTAAATTATAATTTATCATCCATCCAGCAATACCTATGTTCTATACCACCAATATCATTACCAATTGTATGTAATGATCATGCATAGTCTTCATAATCAATCATATTTATCAATTCTCATAATTTATTATCACTATAAGCCATTAATCGTCCATATTATCATCTAGCATTGCTATGAATCTTTATTATCCTTAGTTTCCATCATCCATTAGAAATACCTATGTTTGACGACCCTTGGCCTGGCTACAGAGATCTTAGGGAGTATCTTAGCTATTTACCACTCTTCTCCTAACATACTAATGTGATTTGGTATCACATGCTCTATTGATACATGTACAAATGTAAGGATTGCTTACACTTTCAAAGAAAGACTTCTAGGAATATAAAATGCCCTCCTGTGACTAAAGAATTTTAGCACAAATACCCACATTCCTGCTACTGCTCCATTTATACAAATCTCAGGGCTCATGCAACTAATTGCCAGGCATAAGAGCTGTTCTATGGGCCACATCATGCAAGTACAGACTTTAAAGGCTGTTTGCAGTATTTGCTGGAGGACTTAAGATGCCATAGATGGCAGTTGTAAATGAAAATGTAAAAACCAGAAAATCCACAGTTAACAGTGTGTGCGTGAAGGAGGGTTATTTTTGTTGTTGTTATTTGTTGTAGCAATACAAAATGGTACCAATCTCTCTCTTTGTTAAATATCCCCTTAAGCCTGCTTACCAGTGATGAAAGAAAACATCAGCACACAATGTTGGCACAATTGTGCGGCCGTCTAACCATCTCACCTATGGCATACTGAATGTGTTTGTTGGACATCCCATTGCAAAACCAAAAGAATGAATATGGAATCCCCCGCCACTACCACCACCTTTTGGCTTTTGCATCCCTTACTCTCATGGGAAGGCTTTCCACAATATTTTGGAGCGTGTCTGTAGAGATGTTTGTCTTTCAGCTGAAGGAGTATTTGAGGAATAAGACCTCACATTCATCCCAAAGATTTTCAGTAGTAATGAGGTCAGGGCTCTGTTCAGGTCACTTATGTTTCTCCACATCAGACTCAACAAACCATTTCTTTATGGATCTGGCTTTTCAATGGAACAGAAAAGGACATTCCCCAATCTAAAGTGCACTATAGTCTAAATTGTCTTTGCATGTTGTAGAATCAACAATAACTATCTGGACTCAATAATTTGGGTCTGTACAGGACGTCAGGGTTGGGTCCTTGGTGGTATATATATTCCTCCCTTCTTTAGGTCTTGGTTCCTCTGAAAGGAGGTATTGTAATGCAAAAGGGTCAGTGAAATTTGGTTTGGCAAACTGCAGTGGCCATTTTTATTAAGGTATTACAAAGCCTGGATAGGAGGGAAGGATCTGGGTGGGCCTTCCTGTTCCACTGCAGTACAGCCCAAGATTTCCGACTCACCTGACAGGTAAGTTTAGAGCAGTCAGTAAGAAGGTGGGGCAGTATGAGTCTCAGTCAACAACCTGAAGGGAGCAGGCCTGGGCAGCTCCATGCTGTTTTTGGGAATAAAGACTTTGAAACTGCAACACTTGATACTAGGCGTTTTTGTGTTCTCCTTATGCTGAAGTTAAGCTGTTCAAGTTTGTTCCTCAATAAACGGATTTTGAAAAGACCCCACGGTGTCCTAGGGTGTTCCTAATCCCCCTAACATTACAGGCCATATTGTACATTTCAATGCCCTTTTGGAATAAAAGTCAGCTCTATTCGTTACCTGAATGCATTTGCACCTTCTTGCACAGGTTTTTTCCAGCTCCATTCCGATACACTGGCTTGACACAAATCTTGGTGGTGCTTCCTTCTGGAAGTCCTGTTAGCTGTACACTGTGAGTCTCTGGAGCAACGCTGATCATAGATCGGCCCGCTTGTCTCCGACACCTGATCTGATAGCCCTGTACATCTCCATCTGCAGAGCCCCAGACAGCTTTCAGGCTGTTGGACTGTAGGTCTTCAATGCGTAGGTACTTCACTTTAGTACCCTCTGTTGAGAAAAAACATGTTGGAGTTAGGACTAAAACCATAGGGTTACTTCAATATCTTTATCATTTCATAGCATTGCTGAGATTTTATTGACATTAATCATAATAGAGGTCAAGGTTAGCATCTTACTAATTACAATAAAAAGGATCAGCATAATGGCTCTGAAGCTTGCACCTTTTAGGATGAATCCGCAATAACAGCTCCTGTCTTGGTCTACTTGGTAGTCCCTGGGTTACATACAAGATAGGGTTGTTCTTAAGTTGAATTTGTATGTAAGTCAGAACAGGTACATTATTTTTTTAAATGCAATTAGGACAGATATTTGTCTCAACATAATATTAGGCAGTGAGTTGTCAGTAACCGTAAAAAATCCTCACTATGAGTAAATTACAAACAAAGCAAAAAAAAAAAAAATTTATGGAGCCTAGATATTCATTAACTTCTGGAGCAAGCTGTGCTTTATTAGGCAAAAAGAAACAACTGCAAGATGTTTGTCCTGGTAATTAAAGAGTTACAAGATGTTGCTTAGCTGTTTTTAGCAAAAGATTTCTTCTGCAAGTCATGCAAACCACCCCCCTATCAAGCCTCTGTCCTGCACATGAACGAGCAGGAAAGCCTGTTCATATCTAGGGGTCGTCGGTATGTCGAATACCCTTAACTCGGAACTACCTGTAATCTCATAAAGTAGGCATTTAACAGACTACAACAGGCTTTGATTAAACACAATGTTAGTTTGATGAAGCAGCTTGGAAGGCAAAAGAATAACCTGTTCAGTTGAATGTGATTTGCTAATATTATTTTATTATTATTAAAATTATTATTATACAGTATTTATATAGCGCCATCATATTACGCAGCTCTGTACAAAGTCCATAGTCATGCCACTAACTGTCCCTCAAAGGAGCTCACAATCTAATGTCCCTACCATATTCATATGTCATTAATGTAGTCTAAGGTCAATTTTAGGGGGAAACCAATTAATCTAACTGCATGTTTTTTTTGGGATGTGGGAGGAAAACAGAGTACCCGGAGGAAACCCACGCAGACACGGGGAGAACCTGCAAACTCCATGCAGATAGTGTCCTAGCTGGGATTCAAACCTAGCGCTGCAAAGGGCGGAGTGCTAACTCCACCGTGCTGCCCTGCTAATACTAGAAATGCAATGACCTTGATAAATGAGAACCTTCACAGATATCTAACCGTATGTTTTTCATTTGTATTGCAATCCAAAGCGTTTGTAGATACTCACTGATCTCTGTGCACGCTATGGCGGACAATGACTTTTCCCCTCCAGATTTAAATATGGCAGACACTGTGACCAAGTACGTTGTATTTGATTTTAGGCCTTCTATAACAGTACTGTTAAATCGGCTGTCCACATGAACTGTCTGCACAGAATTGCTGGGTAGTGGTCCATACTGGATTTCATAGCCAATGACACTGTCCATATGAGGACCCCAGCTTACCCGAAAACTGTGTGCCGTGGGGTCAGATATCAAAATCTGAGCTGGGCCAAGTTGTTCTGCAAAGAAAGTAGAAGCAGATTATCAGCACACTAGTTACAGCTGCCAGATAATTTTTATTGCACTTATATTCTAGAGAGTGTGCATAACATGTTGTATCTGGCAGGTTATTCAAAGTCTATAAGCTGCCTGTTTAATATCGCTTGCCACTATGAATGTATTCAGCACGAGATGAATTACCTGGAAGAGTTGCAATCTGAATGGATTGTGGAGGGACGTATTGAACATTGGCTTCAGAATACAGTGTAGCTCGGTATTTGGTATCTGGGTTTAGATGCCTAATCAATACAGTGGTTTCATCACTAGTCAACATTTTCCTTAGCTTCTTCTGTGGATCTGATACCAGACTATACTCCAAAACATATCGTCCCTTGTCTGTAGTCAGCCTTGACCAGGTGAGACGGAAACTTGAAGTTGATATGTCCCATGCGTGAAGGTTTCTCCTTTGATTCAGCTCTATTAGGGTGGAAAGGTCTTATGACATTAGCCGCTTATAAACAGTAATAAAATTGTGTCTAAAATGGACAAAAAACAATAATTACATCTACTATATCATATATAGCTATACTATGAGAACTTAAATTCTCTCTTTAGTCCAGGTCTGGACATTGGTAGCTTAATGCCACACAAAAGGTGTACAGGGGATGTTGAGAAGATTTAAATGTCTCCATACAATGGCTTGTACAGTTGAAAAGAATAAATGATAAGAGACAATTGGCCAATTTAGCAAACCATGAACCCAAGAACATTTGGGCAAAATATCACCTACTCTAGTAACATTTAATCTCTAGGTGTGCAGATATAGAGTCAGTAAACTGTAAGTACGCAGGGCATGAATCCACCATAAAAATGTTTACAGCAGCAATGGGGACCTGGTTCAGCTCTATTATATACATGAAAGTATTACTGATAGTAACATGATATGTAGGTGGCCTTGAGGACTTCTTGGCAGCCCTTGAAGAACTAGTTCACAGACTATGGCCATAATGCAAGTTCTTAGTCATAATGATAAATAAGGGTCATTCATTGGCTTACCTGGAAGTGTGGTGACCTGGATAGTCTGAGATTGGATACTGGACTCTCTGGATTCAGGAATGAAGGTCACCTCGTAGG
>NC_092868.1:41623549-41648695 GCF_032062135.1 Pyxicephalus adspersus | reverse complement strand
TTGGGTATATTCTAGGTGTGCAGATTTAGTCAATAAACTGTGAGTATGCAGGGCACAAAACCACCATCAAAATGTTTAGAGCAACAATGAGGACCAGGTTCAGCTCTATTATATACATGAAAGTAATACTGATAGTAACATGATATGTAGGTGACCTTGAGGATTTCCTGGCAGCCCTTGAAGAACTAGTTCACTGACTATGGCCATAATGGACGTTCTTAGTCATAATGATAAATAAGGGTCAACAAATGTACTCAGATAGCTCCTTTAGATTAATGCAAATGGTTAGAATATACCACATCCCTTTCAATCTAACATTGCAAGACACTTTGTTTTGGCTCGGTCATTGGCCTTGGGACTTTAAAGCATATAATATTTTTTTAAACACCTCAAACAATATATTTAGAAATAATCCAATGATTTATTAATTTAGAATTTGTAAAACCTGGTTAAAAACATCACAAAAATCTAAAAGTTGGTAGATATTAAATCCAGAGGTTAGTACATAATGAATAAGCTAATGATATATCGACGCGTTTCTCAGAACAAAGTCCGCTTCATCAGGTGTTCATTAGCCTATTGAATACAAACATTTACATATTCAATATACCAACTCAGCATTATCTTTATGCAAATATTGTAATGACATGTAGCGCACGTCCTGCTAGCAATAGAGATAACTATTTTCTGGATAAATAAGAGTCATTCATTGGCTTACCTGGAAGTGTGGTGACCTGGATAGTCTGAGATTGGATACTGGACTCTCTGGATTCAGGAATGAAGGTCACCTCGTAGGTGGTGTTTGGGGTCAAGCTGCTGAATATCACACTAGTCAGATCTCCATGTAATGTTTTCTGAACCTTCTTTCCCAGATCTGTCACCGGTGCATACTCTATTACATAGTTTCCTGTGTCTCCAGATAATCGAGACCAAGCCAGCTGGAAACTTGTTGATGTTTTATCCTTAACATGGAGGTTTCTTGCTAGAATCAGATCTAGATAAAATAAGAAAAAAGATTGGAAATGTGCACTGAAATTCTGGTATTATCAGAAATCAACATAGTTCCTCGCGACAAAGAGACTAAAGCCCAACTATCAATGGTAATAATGGAGCATAATAATGGGGGTGATCCCACACCACAAAATTAGTGGAGTGTGAAGATTGTTTTACCTGTCAGACATCTTGTAATTATCCACATCTTTTTGGAATTTGTATTTAAAGGAAATCTGTTACCAAGATATACAGGACCAATAGAGCTATTTCCAACATTTTTCTAAAATGAAAAGCTGGCTGCCATGTTGATCTTTTCACCTCTTGGTGTTAAATGGTTGGTGTCATATGTGCCCCTAATGTCTTTTTGTAGCACATACATTTTTTCTTGCATTACAGGCATTAAGGAAGTCTATGCATTCTTTATTACTGAACAGGTCACATACACTTCAAAGACTGAAAGATGTAAAGCCAACATGACAATGCTCACCAAACATCAATGCAACCTGATAGAGGTTCTATAACCCTTATATACACTGTTCATAGCTAAGTACAATTTCTGGATGTACATACACTTTAACGCATCATTTCCCAACCATTTTTAACATATACAGGTAGTCTTTGAGTTAAGGACATCCGGCATATAGACAACTCCTAGATAAGAACGGGGCTTTCTTGCTCGCTTGTGTGCAGGACGGAGGCTTGATGAGGGGAGGGGGCAGTTTGCATGACTTGCAGAAGAAATCTTTTGCTAAACACAGCTGAGGTTGTGGATGATCTTAAGGACTGAGCTAGTTGCAACATCTTGTAACTCTTTAAAGACAAACTCTACAGCTGTTTCTTTTTGCATATCAAAGCACAGCTCTCTCGAGAAGTTAATGAATGTCTAAGCTTCATAAAGTTTTTTTTTTTTTGGCTTGTTTGTGATTAGCTCACAGTGAGGATTTTATACAGTAACTGAGACCTCACTGCCTAATATTATGTTGAGACAAACATCTGTCCTAACTGTATTCATTAAAATATTGTACCTGTTTCAACTTACGTACAAATGCAACTTAAGAACAAACATACAGTCCGTATCTCATATGTAACCTGGGGATTACCTGTATAAATAACTTTCAGGTCCTAAGGAATCCCTGACAATAATAATATCTTCAGTGCACACTACATTAGCGTCGTAGTCATTGGAAAGAATGCCTCTTGCATTGATGGCCAGTGGGAAGAATGTCACCCTTACAACTAGTCAAAAGATCATTGGTGTCACAAATTGTTCATTGCTAAAAGAAGCCCTAGCAACCTCTGGAGGAACCCTAGGGTTTTGTTAATAAACACTGCTTTAATATATCCAATGTACCTGGGAGAGTAGAGACCTGAACTGTTACATCTCGAATGTCTGGAGCATTGGATTCTGGAATAAGTGTGACTCTGTAGGTGTTATCTGGGGTTAAGCCATCAATCACAATACTTTCCTCATCTCTTGACGTTTTTCGAAGCATTTCCCTTAGATCTGATACTGGTGCATACTCTACGGTGTAAGTTCCTGAATCCCCAGGCAGCCTTGACCATGTTATCCAGAAGCTGGTTGAGGTTATGTCCTTTACTCGTAAATTTCTTATATGGACCGGGTCTACGAAACAAGAACATGGAACAATTTTACAGCAAATAATTACAGAAACATTTTACAGTGCTAGCCATTGTGTATTCTGTAGCCTGCCTATGATTTTAAGAAATATACAAAACCTTTAGCAAGACCTAATGTTCTTGTGAAATGTGGGTTCACAACTAGGGACATTTGGTAGATTGATGTACCTTGGTAAATTGCAGCATCCATTAAATCAGAAGTTTATAAACTGAAACAGCGAACATCTAATCGAGACAAAGGTTACATGCAACAGACTATGGCTTTAGCTGCCTTGTTCCTGCTAATATTAGTATTGTTTCCAAAAAACAGTATGCAATGAATGGACCAAAGCCACCAGCAGAAGCCCAAATTCAATGAAGAATGACGTTGGATAACGTGGCTGATCATAAATACCATGATATATGTGAATTATCATTGCGTCCCCTCTGCTACCTAGTAGCTCATGCCAAAGTAGGCATAACTGTTTCTTCTTGTGACTTCTGAAATATTTCTTGTTGAGGGAACCCCTTGAAATAACGTTCAGGTCTTCAGGAATTCCCTATTATAATTACTATATCCACAGCCCACAGTAGCTTAGTGTGGTGGTCATTAGAAAGAATGCTCCTACATTGCTTGTTATTGGGAAAAAGGTCACACTTAGAGAAAGCCAAGAAGTTCATTGGTATCTTTTAAACTGACCTGGGGGTCTCAAACTGCTCAAGGAACCCCTAGCAACCTCTGGGGGAACCTTAGGGTTCTACGGAAACCTTGGTTGAGAAACACTGAACTAGAAGGGGCACGATGATTTGAACTACAGATCACAATTATCCTCTTGTTTCTTTGTTGAACATAATTGCATACTATACAAAGTAAGGATTGAAAACCCCAAAATAGAGTGAATATATTAAAAGAACCCACTGTTTTAAAACCTACCTATTTTAGTTGACACCATGATGACTTCAGGTTGAACATGCACAACGCTGTACTGAGGGTAAAGTGTGATCTGGTAAGTGGTATTTGATAGTAGACCACCAACCACGGCACTGGTTTCAGCACCGAATAAAATCCTCTGCTGTGTCAATCTTGGGTCAGAAATTGGGGAATACTCTAGAACATAAAGATCTCCATCTCCAGGCAACCGTGACCAGACCAGACGTAACGTTGTATCAGTTATATCCACAGCTTGAAGATTTCTGGTTTGAACAAGTCCTGTGGAAAAAAAAGCAACTAGATTAGTCCTTTTGACTTACCATGTACTGAATACTCATTGGTGACCAGTTCCTACCATGACATAGTTGGGTAGAGAGAGGTCTTTTCCTCATCTATCCTACTGGAGGAATCCATGAAAAGTGATAGTGCATGTCCTCTGATACAACCCAGCCAATAAAATACAGAATATGCTACTCTTGAGCTTTTCCTTACCTTTTTGTTTATCTAAAATTAATAACATTTAAAAAGTTTCTTTGCAAGAGATCACTAAAATGGGCACAATATTTCATATCTCATGTGTGGGTCATGTTTGTAGGTTTTATGTGGGTATTTACAGAGATTTCTTGTCTGCCAATGTTTTTTCAAAGTGATCTGATACCTCTTAAACAGGTTTTGAACCTAACCTAAGTTTGTTCAGTTTTCCCATTTCCTTTTAATTAACTAAAAGATGAAGTTATTGAGGAGTTGATTGAACAGGCTTCTCAAACCGCAATCCTTCCAGACAAAACTGCCTATAACAGCGTTCCTTAAACCAGTTCTTAGGGTCATGTTTCTAGATTTCTTTATTCAGTTCCTGAATACAAGGTGGCCCCTAATGTGTGTATTCCACTTAAGGCATAAAAATAAAAAAAGCATTATACTAAAGAGGTAATTCATGGGATTAACGGATTGAAATATTATTGAGGTCTTCTGCAGCCAATAATGGTTTTTCACGTTTGTATTGTTGGTAAATGTAAGCAATAAAGCTAATATTCTACCGATATGGACATATTACTGTTTTTATGAACAAATATTCTTTATGAGATTGAAGGTGCTGGGAACACTACTGAGCTCCACCATATTCAGACATCTTGCTCATTCTTGACTCTAAAAAGTTGACAAAAACATCTCCCTTATGGAATGATGCACCTTTCCAATCTATCCAAATCTAAAAAAATGTTGGGCTTTAGTTATAAGTGCTGGCTATGAACTCAAACTGAGATCTTCCTGTACAAAGGAAGGCAAGAAATATGGTGTGCAGGTGTTGCTCTACCAATATAATAGAGTAGATGTACAGCTCCAAGTGGACAACTCCTTTTACTAAATTGAATTCCTTTACTACTGGAAATTGCCATTTATTTTTTATACAGGGAGTCCCTGAGTTAAGGACATCCGACATACGGACACCTCCTAGATATAAGCGGGGCTTTTGCTAAACACAGCTCTTTTGCAACATCTTGTAACTCCTTAATGAGCAAGACAAACTCTGCAGTTTTTTTTTGCTTTGTGATTAGCTCACAGTGAGGATTTTATACAGTAACTGACACCTCACAGCCTAATAATATGTTGAGACAAACATCTGTCCTAATTGCATTTATTTAAATAATGTACCTTTACTGACTTACATACAAATTCAACTTAAGAACAAACCTACAGTCCCTATCTCAAATGTAACCCAGCGACTACCTGTACAAATACAATAGCATTAAATTATATTTAGAAATCACTTATCTTACCTGGTAAGGTGGAGACCTTGATAGTCTGTGATTGGCTAAACTGCATATTGGACAGGGGGATAAATGTGACTTCATAGGAGGTATTTGGAGTTAGGTCTCTGATCACCGCAGTGGTCTCCCTGTGTAGGAACATCTGTGATATTACTCCGGGTTTAGAAATGGGCACATAGTTCACAGTATAACTTCCTGTGTCCCCTGACAATACTGTCCAGGTCAGGTGAAAAGCTGTTGGTGTTACGTTCAAAACCTTCAGATTTCTTGCTTTGATCAGATCTATGAAAATGGAATTTAGATGGTAATATAAAGTATTTATTATATTAAAAAAGTAACTATGTGTAAAATATGAGTTTACTAAATATATAATCTACATTTTCCTTTTTAAAAAAAAACAAGAGATCTTACCGGGAAGTGTGGTGACCTGAACAGTTTGTGACTGCATATATGACAAGCTGGATTCAGGGATGAATGAGATCTGATAGGTGGTTTTGGGTAATAAGTTGCCAACCACTACAGTTGTCTGATCGCCATACAAAGTCTTCCGTAACTTTCTTCTTGGATCAGATACTGGTGCGTAATCCAAAAAGTAACGTCCAGTATCACCCAGTAACTTTGACCAAGTTACATTAAAACTTGTTGTTGTTACATTCAGAACCTGCAGATTTCGTAGACCAATGAGATCTGAAGGGTGGGTAAAGACACAAAAGGATAATAAAGTTACTACATTAATTAAAAGAATATCTAAATCCAAACACAACTACAGGTAGTCCTCAGGTTAAGAACATCCGACATATGGATGACTCCAACATACGAACGGGGCTTCCCTGCTCCCTCATGTGCAGGATGGCGGATTGATGTTTGTTTATTATTTGTTTATTTTATTGGCTGCTTTTGACACCTCCATTACATGATGGAATGTGGGACAAGTAGTTTATACAATATAATAGGTGTTTACTTTTAGGTTCAGAAAAAGTGACATGGTTGGGACATGGTTGACTCAACAAAAACAATAAGTACAATCCAAAACATTAAACATCCATATAAAAAAATACTATGTGAACAACCATAAAGGAGTAAAAACATGAATACCTAACTTGATATCCCCCAAGGCATCATGAAATTCAGGGCTCACCTGGAAGGGTGGTGACATAGATTGTTTCAGGCTGGGAGGATTTGTCTGTGGAACCTGGGCTGAGTGTCACTTTGTAGGTTGTGTTTGGTAATAAATTACTAATTAACACAGTGGTCTTATCCTCAAATAAAGTAAGCTGAGTCTTTGGATCTGAGATAACTGAGTACTCCAATACGTAGCTTCCTGTATCTCCAGACAACCTGGACCATGTCAGACGAAATCCTGTGGTCGTTATATCATCGGCTTCTAGCTTTCTTTCCTCTGTTAGCTCTAAGATTGCAAAAAATGTGAAAAAATAATGTACTGATATATTAAGAACTGCATTATTATTAGTTATACAGTGGAAATGCAAAGTGTACCAACAAGTGTTTTTATATTGGCCAAATATTGCATTACTTGACATCAAATGACCAAAGTCAGCACCAAAGGGTCCCTCACATATCACAAGCATGGAGCAGCTTGTCTGACTTGTTATGGTTAAGTCGTCCAGCCGTACCTTTGTAATTGTGCTAAGGGTGAATGAAAACCTAACCTAGCCTTCAATGTGTTAAAATGGTGTTGAAGTACAGGAACCATTGAAGTCTGTAATCCAACCCCTGAGGAGCACCAGCTGGATCCTAGACCTACAGAGATCAAACTGCCCAGGTCAAGGGTTAGCCATGCTGCTTTTCAGTAACTAGGCTCCTTCTTTTGACATTAAAATGACCATTTCTGAATTCTTTTCTGTCCAATAAATATCCATGGAGGTTTTTTGTCTGGCTGGTGCCATCAATACAAAAGCAAACCATTGTATAGTCATCATGCTTTGACCATCTATTGGTACAGGAAGCTGATTGTTAGTCTTCTCACTATACTGATTGTTAGTCTTCTCTATACTTCCATTTAGTATAGTCAAGAGAATATAGGGGTAGTGAGCTCTGGTATATAAATTCAGCTAAGGTCATTTGGAGTATTTTTTATTCCTTCATATAGGTGTGAACACAAAGCACATACATGCAAACAGATGTCAAACACTTGCGAGTTCTTGGTGATAACTGAACCCAAGATTTGCAAGGATAAAGTGCCAAACCCCTGGCTAATGGGCTGCCTGTTTTTATACTATATATTGAAGTGTGACCCCTTCAATTCATACTTCATATACCAATACTAAAGAAGGGAGATTCATTTAAAAATGCAGAAAAAAAGAGAAGTAATTAAGAAAACATAAAACAGCTCTGCATAAATTATTACATTTTGCTGTTTAGAAATAATACCAACAATCAGTTCATAATATCAGAGATATTTAAAACCCTAATTCAATCTCCTATATAAAAAACATGTATTCATTACAGTTTTATACTTGCCTGGAAGAGTGGAGACTTGGATGGACTGGGGGCCGACATAATTCACATTTGATTCTGGATAAAGTGTCACCTGATAGGTAGTGCTTGGAGTTAGACCAGTTAACACGAAACTTGTTTGATCTCCAGGCAAATCTTCCTGCGTCTTCTGCCTTGGATAGGCTACTGGGGCATATTCCAACACATAATGCCCCGTGACTTTAGAGAGAAGTCTTGGCCACATCAGACGAAAGCTCGTTGAAGTTATATCTAGTGCATGCAGTCTTTTTGCTTGGATCAGTTCTGCAAAAATAACAACAGTATTAAAAATAGTTTTTTTATTTTAAATATATTTTAATGTTCCCCAATGTTTGGAGCATTATAAAAGTAATAAAAAAAAATAAAAAGTATAAGCTGCATTCCCACCAAATGGAAACAAGATGGCAGCATTGACTTTATTCTGAATTTCCCAGCAGACTCCAGCTAGATGTAGATGGCTCAGGGGCTCTACAACATAGTTATTCCAAACTGAATCTTTCACAATCACTCTACTTCAAACCAGTAAGCTGCATAATAAACTTGCACAGAATTACATTACCATAGAGTATTCTCATAAGCCTCAATCGTATTATTTGTGATTTTTTTCCTCCTACCTGTATACAGTCTTGGGTTTATTTTGACAATTTTTATTCTGAATTTAAAATGAACTCATCATCAGTAATACAAGGATTTCTGCCAGCTGAAAGGTTGTAAAGCTGAACCTGAAACACATCAGGATTGTCAGAAAAGCCTATATACACCTTCATGTTCTGGGTCAATGACTATTGAATCAAGAGGGTTGGCAAGACAGCCAAGCAAAGAGAATTTCTGAAAAAGTTTGGAAATGCCAGCAGCCCAATATTTCCCTTTATGATGGGTTTCCAATTTGGGAATCATTCAGTGAGACCTCCCTGCCACCAATGCCACATCCGGTGTCCGCTTGGGAATTTTAGGTGATCACCTCCATCTCTGCGTGTTTCATCTATTCCTGTAAGAATCCATCAATAACAAATTCTGTAATGAGAGCAAGACCCATTATTTTGATCACAGCAGGCTTGCAGACCCAAAAATTCAGAGATACCACCAACAGAACTGGTTTAACCCTCTAACATTTACCAACAAAAAGGTGAACCCACTGCATGCCGGCTGCACTCCTTCTGACCATGATCGGTCTGTTCTGTATTCATACAGATGAATGAAATAATGAAACCTAAGAGCCAGTCTTGCAAAGAAATGTTGTTTGTGAACACAGTGGGCCTAATTTATTAAAGCTCTCCAAAGCTGGAGAGGATACACTTTCATCAGTGAAGCTGGGTGATCCAGCAAACCTGGAACGGATCCGGTCCAGGATTAAAAACATTTTCTAGCAAATAGCAAATGACTTTGAAGAAATCTATTCCAGGTTTGTTGGAACACCCAGGTTTACTGATGAAAGTGTATCTTCTCCAGCCTTGGAGAGCTTTAATAAATCAGGTCCAGTAACTGCACTACCTGTTGCCGGCTGACAACACCAAGACGTTGCCTTCCAAATAGCAGACGTGTTGTCAGCCTGGTGCTAAGTAAAGCAGTGCACTGAGCAGGCCGCTGCCAATTTATAGGCGGCGGATAAGCATTGTCAGTCTACAACAGAAAGTGCTGTCTCTAGAAGATTCTCTGGCATTGAAACTTTGCAAAACTGACTTGCACAAGAAATTGGTATAATTTATATTAAAAAATGACATACTGAAAATTAGATTGTTGTTTCACAGTGATTATCTTCAGCATTCAACCACCAAGCAAAGTTGATGACTCTGCTTTTCATTCAATTGTTCATATATTGTTCCATTATAACACTGTAGTTTTATATTTCTCTGATCTGCTGTACATAATTTCCAGGAATGCATTGCTTTTCTTTGGATCTCATTAGCTGAGATATAAATATATTTTCCTTGCTGTAAAAATCTGTTTTTAAAGGGAAAGTTTACAGCTTTGTACAGCAAACTAGAAAACTGAATTTTATAAAGGGAACCTGTGATGATGGAAATACGGGTTCTGTCATCAAGAGATTTGTAGCCCACTTTGACCTGGCAGACTGATTCTATATATACTTACACACATGTATACTCTGAGTCTGGTGCTTTATTATATGGTGACAATAGACTGCATTGGGGTTGCCTCTTATATTTATCAGGATGGAGTCCTGCAAAGTCTTTGCATTTTCTTGCACCTTGGAGAGTTTCAGCTGCCTTGCCATTGCTTGATTCCTTCTGAAGATGCTAATTGTTTGGCTTGTAAAAAGTCAGAACCCCCAAAAACGCTAATTCAGAGTCAATACTGATTCCATTGGTTTTCAATTGTTACCAGGTAAAGTATTTTTGGAAGGAAATGTTAAGAATGGCAGTCTTCATTTAGGTTTTCTCAGTCAAAGGGCCTGATTTAATAAAGCTCTCCAAGGCTGGAGAGGATACACTTTCATCAGTGAAGCTGGGTGATCCCGCAAACCTGGAATGGATCTGGTCCAGGACTGAAAACATTGGCAAACAAATAGCTAATGACTTTTAGGAAATCTATTCCAGGTTTGCTGGAGGATGGAATGAGTTACAGGTTGACCTAAGGGCTATTTCAGACCAGTGGTGAGCCATAGCATTGCCCTCGGCTCAACTGTGATCTCATGGGAGACGTTGAGAAGATTTTTTGCATGTGACTGCAGCAGATTGCAGTGCAGTTCCCAAAAGAATGAAGTCGGTTTTAGCTGCACGGTTGTTGTTTGTGGATTGCTGTACAATTTCACACCATGATATGACATGATTGACATGATAGGACATGATAGAGCCCTAATCCCGTATGGTATCCCATTGTCCCATTTATCCCAACTGATAGCTTCTATAGATACTAATAGGATTTGTTGTCCTTATTTAAGGTAAGCGCTATTGTTAGACATGAGAAATTGGGGCGGATGGTTCTAAAGAAAAAGGAGTCACGAGAAATTCATGATGGATTTCAGGGTTTGAAGAGTTATGACGATGTTCCAGAAGATAATGATATGACTATATTTCAATAAATGTGGATTTTTTTTGTTCATTAATAAATGTTGATTGTTGTTTATGAAAACATAAGACATCCCCTGAAAATTAATCCTAGTGCATTTTTGGAGCAAAATTTAACATTAGACACCATCTTATTTTCGGGGAAACAGGGTACGTATAAGATTAGGAGAGAGGGCTGGGAGGTTATCCAACTTCAATGGTATACCAAATCTATATTCCGTACTGGTAAACCTGCAGCTCCCAACAAATGAATACTTGGTAGTCCTTCCATGTAGGTCCTTGTTTAGCTACAACCTAAAAAAGGATGACAACACTCAGTCCCTGTCTCCTAATTGTGCTCTATGTTGTCACCCGGGCACACAGGCTTCTGTTGGAAATAAAGTGGCTTTTTGAACACTTTTTATGCATGCATGGTCCACACTCGTCACTGTCAGGAAAACTTCCCCTGGGAAATGATAGGTGACTGGTAAGAGAATGAAGGAGATCAAAGGATAAAAAAATGTGAAATTGGTAAAGAATTACATTGTATGATATGCAGTCCTTTAACATCTACCCATGCAGACTGTCAGCGGAATAAATCTGGCACTGGGTTTGATATCTAAATTGTTCTGTGCTTGGATGGCATAGAGGATTACTCAACGTGACATCTATTTTACTATTTCACTATCATTTTATTCCGGACATTGATAGACTCGGCAGATACACATTCCAGGTCTATAGCTGCATGTCCAAGTGTCAGGTTCTTTTTAAAAGGCCACCAACAGCTGAATCTAACCGGTAGCAAACACTTTGGTACATTGACCGGTTCATGATATCTATGTGTGCAAGGAAAGCTTTCTTTAAGTGCAACAGGAAATGTAAACCACTTCTAATATTCACAATTGTTTCTGGTATTCCTTTATACAGAACCATTATCATGTGGGGTGCTGTACAAGGTGGGGACGTACGGGGGGCAGGGGAATATTATTTGCTAGAACTTCTATTGTATACAATGAGTGGCTGGTGGCACATGGGAGGAAGGTCAGGCCAGGAGCAGCAACACAAGAGAAGCAGTGAACTGTAACTATAGCCAAAACTACACTGTAATCTGCCATTAGAAGAAACAAACCAATTTATTATTTTGAGTGCCAGGGAAACAGCTAAATGTACAGATGGAATATAATTAACAATGCTGTTTTATCTACCAAAAGGATTTGTATTTTTGTCCAGGACACAGATATCTGCTTATAGCACATAGCAAATGTGTTAAAAAAATTAAAAAATAATGGTAAAGAAAACTTATTGAATGTGTGTGATTTGTGTAACTAATTTGTTTTTTTTACAGGTTATCTCACAATGACAGGATGATTCCCACAGCTGCACAGCCGTGCAAATCCTCCTGTCAGTGTGGGATCCCCGAGCACTAGAGGGTAAATGGGGACATGTCTCCCCATTCATCACCTCTAGTGCTCTGTGATTGGCGGAGGAAAGGTAAACCCTGATGACAGCTCAAGTGTCATCAGGATTATCCTTTCCCCAGCCAATCACAGAGCACTAGAGGTGAATGAATGGGGAGACTTGTCCCCATTTATCCTCTAGTGCCGGGGATCTTCTCAATGAATGCGGCCACGGTCGCATTCATTAAGAACAGTGTGCGATCCCTGGCACTAGAGGGTAAATGGGGACAGTCTCCCCATTCAACACCTCTAATGCTCTCTAATTGGATGAGGAAAGCTTTCCTCAGCCATTTAGGAAGCACTATCCCTATTCCTGGATAAAGTTTCTCTATCCAGGAACACAGGACTCCTGTGTTCTTGGATAGAGAAACTCTATCCAAGAACACATACAACTAGTAAAGGGCTGCAAGAGCAATCAGGAGCACAGCTGTCAGCTCTGCTCCCGATTGCTCTTGCAGTTCTTCACAGTCCCGAACCCGAATTTTTCCATCATTGACTTTAATGGTGTTCGAATTCGGCATTTGATCACCCGAACAATATATCCCTATTCCATTGAATGGCTGTCGAATCGAATAGTGAAATATTCGACCAACACTAGCAAGCAGTACAGTGATGAGCTCATCACTCCGTCAGTCTCTTACCTCCACCTATCAACATGTTTCTTGCATTACAACACACCTGAGTGGCTCCTTGTGCTGCTTCTCCCCTTAGGTATTTCTTGCATTACAAAATACTAAGGGCCTTCATAGTCAATGTTTTTCCTGTTTTATTGACAATGATTAGTTAGAGGAAGAGGTGTTTGTTAGCAGCCTATTGAATATTAATTATTATTCAATGTATTTTTATATATTAATAATTAATTATTACAGTACTGCATTCGTCTTTTAAATCTACCTGAATTTATCTTTATGAGCATGGTTGGTTCAGTGTCTGGCCCTCTTGTCTTTGCATCTATAGATCCCAAGCTCCAATCTTGGTTAGGATACTGCATGGAGTTTGTAAGTTCTTCCTGTGCTTAACTGGTTTCCCTCCACATTACAAAACCATGCAGGTAAGTTAAATGTTTTCCCACAAAATTTGGCCTTGGACTGTATTTATGACATATGACCATGGTAGGGATATAATACTTGTGAGCCCTTTGAGGGATAGTTTGTGACATGACTATGGACTATGTAAAGTGCTGTATACTATGCCAATGTTATACAAATACAAGAACAAACAATTGAAATTCCATCCAAAAGTTTAATACACTTTGCCCCAACTCTCTGTAAATCTCAGCACACACAATCTGATTGTCCTTTACCAACAATGATATAATGTAAGGGCTTCCTGATTAAAGAATTAGGAAAATAGAATTGCAATTCCAGATTGGTGATGATTTTACCCCTTGAATGTCATTTTAATAGTGGTTATACCTAGCTGATCTCAAGCCTATTACATGACTAATTGGATTAAATTTTACTCTGAGCTGGCACAGATCCCCTCCGAACCTCTTATAGTACTTGTAAATATCTCGTACTTGCTATGTCATAGATCTGCAAACAGCAGCCAGTGCTATAAAAATATGAGCTATATCTAGTAAGCAAAGGAGTGTTACCATCTTACTCCGGTCTAAAGATAAATATTTCACTACGTCACTGCTGCTGGTCAGCAGAAAATATAAATAGCCTGGTGGGAAAAATAAAAATAATCGCCATGCAAATAGCTAAATATGTTCAGTAAACATGGCTTATGCTGGGGAGGATTCCAAAGGGCGAGAATGTTGACCATTGCGATTATTTGTAGGTGTATTGGCTCATGATAATTAGAATTCCATTTTCAGAGTCTAAGGGCCTGATTAATTAAAGCTTTCCAAGGCTGGGGAGGATACATTTTTATCAGTGAAGCTGGGTGATCCAGCAAACCAGGAATAGATTTCTTAAAAAGTCCCATGAGATCACAGTTGAGCTCGGGACAATGCTATGGCTCACCACTGGTCTGAAATGGCCCTTAGGTTTACCTGTAACTCATTCCATCCTCCAGCAAACCTGGAATGGATTTTATAAAATTAATTTGCTATTTGTTAGCCAATGTTTTATGTCCTGGACTAGATCCATTCCAGGTTTGCCGGATCACCCAGTTTCACTGATGAAAGTGTATCCTCTCTAGTCTTGGAGAGCTTTAATAAATCAGTCTCTAAGGAGGTAAAAGATGGATTCTTGTTGGTTGTTATCAGGTACTGCTAATTGCAAGGTGTAATATGTACCGGAGATAACAACTATTTCCAATGTTCCTGCATGCTCATTATTGCTTGCAAAGGAGCCCATATATAGGGGGACAAGGAGTACTTCTGTACCAAGTGCCCTGGTGAAAAGAGCTTGACTTTTGCAATGCTTGACATGGGTGAGAGGGACCCAGGAATTTTACCTAGTATGGGGCCCTTCCTATATAAAACTATACAGGGGGCCACAATTGGTTACATCACACAGATGGAAGTTCTCAGGCAAATAGCTAAATGAAAGTCACTTTGCCCACACAGCATCAGGAAGTGATTCCCTGCAATCCTGTGTGACTTGCTGGTTCAGGTCAGGCAATATTGGGAAGAAGACGCCTGACACTGACCTAAGTAACATGAAACATAAACAAACTTCAGCTTCAGTTAAAATGATACCGGTAGAACCCATATTTGTATCTTTGTATCTATCTCACATTCCTTTCAAATGACTGGTTACAGGATTAGTTACTGTTCCTACCTGGTAGATAGATTTTACTAGACATGCCCCAATCTCCTCATCAGAACCCTTTTAAATAATTAAATAGGTTTTGAATGGTTGCTATAGCTTTTTGTACTTTGTAAGTTGGTCTTAAGCCCTGTACAAAGGTCTTTCATGATCGTTTCCAGTAACAGAAGAACAAATGAGAGCGGTAACACAGTGTTGTTCTATTGAGAAAGGGGAAGGGGAGCAAATGGCACCCGACTGCATTCTCCTCCATAGCAAAGAACAGCAGTCGTCCCCATACAGTTGTTCATCCTGGTGATCGGGGACCACAGTACACATGCTAGATTTCCACCCGAGAACAATCATTAAATGTGTGTAGTCGGCTTTAGCTTAAAGCAAAACTAAACATGTTAAACATAAAATTGCAAGCATGCAGTTTCTTTATTGCAAAAGGGACCTGCAAGGTCTCTTCCGCAATAAAGCAAACTTACCTGCTTGTTTACAATCTTCCGTTAAATGATCATTGAGTTGTACATCTGCAGCTAATGGTATGGTCCTGATATACCTGGTGCCCAGGAATTCATTATCTTCTTTGCACATGTGTGGGACTTACATCATTTTGGCCTGGCTGATTAAGATGGACAAAGATCCAAACCCAGAGAAGAACCAGGTAAAGGTGAGAGGTGAGCTTATTTACACTTTAAAAGGTCAGTCTGCCCAAAAGTCAATGTTTGGAAAGGCTATCAAAATCAATCACCTTTGTAGCTGCATGCACTGTGCAGCAATTCTGCAATAAAGTCCTTGCCAGAAGCACTGAAAGTATTACTGTAATTTTTCTCGCAGGAAAAGACAACTAGAACAACAACTAGAAGAACTTCAGTACCTCTGCTGTAAAATTTGCTTCACAGTACCTACAACTAAAAGTGTCAGTGTTACTTGATAAGAATAAGGATATATTTAAATGTCTATAGCCTGGTCACATTAACACTTTATGTTACAGTCGGGGCCCGATGAACTATTTTTTATTTTATGGCATGACTGCATTGCTGTGAATTCACTTTCCAGTTCCAAGCTATGTTGCAGAATTGGTCACAATTCTGGATGTGCATATTGTATATAAGGACTTTTTGGTAGGATATAAAAAAAAAATTGAGGTCTAGCTTTGCCAAGTTTACCAGGGGTCCATGTTTAATTTAGCCTTCTTCACATGCAATTTTGAAGAAAATGCAATAAAGAGGAACTATACTATTAGGCCTGCTGAACAACAGCTTGTACTTTATAAACGTGAAACAGCTCATTGTAAATTCTATATCACATACCAATAATAGAGTCCCGTAGCTCCTTTGTAATGATACCAAGGTCATCCTTATCTACAAACTTAAGGTGTTTCTCATCTGGTTGACTGGCTGCTGAAGACAGTTCCTCGAAATTCCCTCGACCCGTTGTGCAAACAATAAATACTGTAACTCCCATGTCCTTGAGAAGCTGCATGGGCTCGGAGATATCATCTGTGGACAATCCATCTGTCACCCACACCATGACTTTGGGAACATCATTCCTAGAGCCAAACTTCTCTGCATAAAGCTGCTTTTTTACATAATCCAAAGCTTTGCCCGTGTTTGTGTCACCCATTCGTTGCCGAATACTCTGGATTGCCTTTTGGATATCCTGACTGGATGTGTACTGGTTAAGGGGAAATTCCAAAGTGGGATTTGTGCTGATCTGCATAACACTAGCTTGCACGTCCTGTGGTCCAAACTTGAATGGGCGCAAAAGGTCCCCAATAAACTCTTTGACGTTGGCAAATTCATCGTAGGTGACACTCCCTGAGCTGTCCAGTAAGAAAAGAAGATCGCCTTCCGAATCTGGAACGAAGCTGGTGTGGTCTGCAGAAAAAAGGAAAAGGTGAGAGTTTTTAAATGAAATTAATTTAAAACAAACTTAAAGCCTACACTGGCTCCAGAAAAATATTTAGCAGTTGATATCGTCAGAAAACACCACAAACCAAGAGGAAACTCATCTGAATCTTGCAAGGAGGACACATGGTATTAGCAGCTCCAAGATGGGAAACCTCTTCATTCTCCATGGCTCTTTAACAAGATGAAAGTACAGAGAATGGGGTTCCACCACATTGGAGAATGATATATATATATATATATATATATATATATATATATATATATATATATATATATATATATATATATATATATATAAAAGGAGAGAGAGAGAGATCCCCCTGACTGGCTGCCACGTACGATGGTGTAAATTTGACTAATGATAGGCGTAGAAATGTATCAAATACAGAATGCATCACCATGAAATACAAAGAGGTCAGTTTGTCTTCACCTTGGATTCACAACCTATACCCAGGATTCATACATCTTTCTAACTGAATCCTATGAAAAAATGGTAATTTTTGGTGAAAGTTGGTGGAACTTAGTCAAACACATTGACAATTGGATCCTGAAGTCTCTGCCTTACCCATAAGAACCGATGCCTACATTTTAAAATCTGCTCACGAAACATTGAGAATCTGATAAATATGGGCAACAGAATTTCTATCTTTTATACAAGCCTCGGGTAGCATGACACATAAACAGAAACACCTTTAATTCAGAAATGCCATTCTCCATACATCAAGCATTACATTATCTATACATCAACCCACGTGTTTTTATTTGACAGACTATATTACGGATGTAAATCTCTATCTAGATGTCTTACCTCATTTCAGAGGAATTCGGCCTTTTGACCCCTACAAATGATATATGTCACTGCACACCTTTTGAGGAACAAGACACACTTATGTAACACAAGAGGAGACAGGATATGTTACAGCTATACAAAGTCATCTGCTACTGAGAAAACCCCTTTGTGTGATATTATGCCACCATATTTCTATAATTTACTGACTTTGTGAACTCTACTAAGCACTATCTACATATACAACGACCCCTCCATATTGTTGGGATCCTGGTTCTTCATGGTTTTAGAACTGACCAGAACAAGACAAAGCACCGGTGTTAGGACCCAGTTTAGGTGATAGTTTTGGGTTTAGGGTTGGCAGGAATTATCTGTTATAGGTATGTTGTAGGAGTTTCAATAAGTTATACTTTTAATTTACCTAATTTACCTAAACCAAGCAGTTCCTGCTCACCCTTTCCATGTGGCCCATGTCCCCTTGTATTTAACTCATCATGGACATCAGATCAATAGACACAACGCTTGATATATTCCTGACCCTAACCAACAATTAGTTGCTGTTTAAATATAAAGCAGGAGTGCTCCATGACATATACAAACATATAATTTCCTATAGTATCAGACATTCATGTTACATACTACTACTGCAGTGTCCCCTATCAATACATGCACATACATGTCAATAAAGGGTATCTTTTATGAGTACGCATTCTCGCCATGCTTTCTTGGGAGTCACTTTTTCCTTTTTTTTCATCTATAAAGTTTCATATTCTTTTAGCGTAAATCACATAGACAGCCTGTTTGAGAAAGGACTGATCTAAAAATCTGTTGCATAAAAAATAAGTTGCTGTTGACATACATGCATATAAAAGACCTATTTTATACTTTGAAATTGGAAATCCTACAGTGAAGGCTACTTGTGAGAACTGAACACATGTTCTACTTATTTACACCAACAAGGGTATAGCTGGTGTGCAGGGCAGTACCTGGAGGGTGCAATACACCTATAGGCTTGGTTATATTGGAGACAATCTAGTCAGTTGCCCACCATGCCTGACAATGCAACGCGTCATTTAAAATGATAACACATTAAATGGAAAGTTTTGTGTCCGCAGCACCAGAAATTGATATGTAATGTTGTGTAATACAGAGGCACTCTGGAAATGCAGGAGAAGTGGCGCTGAGCACACAGATCAGACACAGGGCTCAGACACAAGACAGTATAGTACACACGCAGTAAATGACTTTTACTGAACTTCAGAAACTTGAAGCAGTTCCAGCCATAGCAGGTGGAAAACAGAAAGTACTTTGTCTGCTGGCCCTGGCAGCAACAGATAATAGTATCCCACTTGGGGAAGTCTGCATTACTGAGCCTTACGGGTAAAAAACCCAACTTTCCTTAATATGCAAATTGCAGCATTTTTGTAGTTTAAATGAATGCGTGTAATCTGCTTAGATTTTGCATTTCATGTTTGCTCCTCTCCTCCTTTATTAACATTTGAATAAATGAATAAATAAAACATTTCATTACATACTTTATGTTAGCTTTAGTGACATGATCACTGGGTCTGTGGGCTTCCCTATGCAATGCAGATAATTCATAGCAGAGGGGCTGGCAGGTTGCTTTACAAAGCTCTAAGGAAATGGAAAGCTATACTAATGCCAACATAGGATGCTATGATTGGAGGAACTAAAGTTAAATATGTAAAAGGAGTTCACTTAAGAACTGGGAAGAAATGGCAAGATGTTAATGGATGTCTTCCAGAAGGAAATGAGGTGCGTCCCCATTTGCTGCATCTTCTAATGCACACAATGACATAACATCTAGTGTGTAAAAATGCCTACTTTGATTTCACTCATAGTTTACATTAGACTATGAGTGTGAAACGCTTTTATAGCTGTCCTAGACAAAGGGTTAAGGAGTTCAGCTTTAAAGAAGAACTGGACGCAACTGCTTTAAGCAAGAATCAATGAGAGTGTTATCTGAATGTTATCATTGTGCAGGCTTACAATACATATTTATATGCTCACACACAGCATTGTGTTTTGATTCTGACATCAGTCTGTGAAGCATTTGAAATGGATATGTGTTTGAATTTTGAATTGGATCTGCTCATTTAAAAGAGCACTCAAAACCCATTTTTTCAAACTTGGCTACCCATCTTCTTCTGTCTTTTGAAACCGTCCCACCATTCCATATCCCCCCTCCTACTGTGTGTTAATTCCCCCACCTCCTAGATTGTAAGCTCTTTGGGGTTCTCTCCTCCTCCTGTGCACCTTTTGGTATACTAAAACTGCATGTGGATTCCAGGCTTTGGGTACTGGAGCTGAAGTGCTCTGGGTTGAACAGTTAGTCGCCAGCTTTAGGATCTCTTGTGACCTTCTGACACTAGTAGATATCTAAGGTTCAAACAGTGCTGCAGTTAGTAAACATGAACATTTGAGTTCAAGTGCTGATTGCTCCTTAAAATTATTATTATACCTATTATTATTAATAATAATAAAAAGGATTTATACAGCGCCAACATATTACTCAGCAATGTACATTAAATAGGGATTGCAAATGACAGACAAATACAGACAGTGAGATCCAGTCTGTATAGTGCCCTTGAAGACCTTGAAATGACACATTTTAAGAAAGCCTCTTCTCAACAATTGACTCCCTCCTAAACCCCACACCTGCTCCCCCACAACATCCTTCACTGCCCAAGACATAGCCACCTGCTTTAGAGATAAAATAGACAAAATCAGACATGATGTCTCTGCCCACCGAGCCACTCCAACCATACCCACCCCTCCCACCTGTAAATCTTCACTGGCCTCCCTCAGCCCTGTTACTGTAGATAAGGTCTCCTCTCTTCTCTCATCATCTCCGTCTACTACCTGTCCGCTTGACCTAATTCCCTCTACTCCGTGGCCATTCCTCCACCCTAGCCCCCACCCTAACCGAACTATTCAACCTCTCCCTTTCTACTGGTAAATACCCCTCAGCTTTCAAACATGCCATAATTCTCCCTATCCTAAAGAAACCCTTACTAGACCCCCCCCCCTCCCCGGATATATTCCTAACTGTTAACAACACTGGTATTCGTTCCTACCCTCAGGCATGTTTTCTTGGTGTCACCTTTGACTCTGCCCTCTCATTTACCCCCCATATTCAGAACATTTCCAGGTCCTGTCACTTTCACCTACGTAACATCTCCAAAATCCATCCCTACCTGTCCCCTGAGGCCACCAAACTCCTTGTACACGCTCTTATCATCTCTCGTCTGGACTACTGTAACATCCTTCTCTCTGGCATTCCACTAACCCGACTCTCTCCTCTACAATCTATTATGAATGCTGCAGCCAGACTCATCCATCCTTCCCATCGCTCCACTTCTGCTGCATCTCTTTGTAGTTCTCTCCATTGGCTTCCATTTCACCTTAGAATCAAATTCACGCTCCTGTGCTTTGCCTTCAAATCCCCTCTTCCACCCTGACCTGGTAAAAAAGAACTCCGCCAGCCGCTCTCTCCGCTCCTCCAATGACCTACTAATGACTTCCTCACTCATAACCTCATCACACGCACGGATACAAGACTTCTCTAGAGCTGCCCCAACTCTCTGGAATGGTCTTCCTCATCCTATTCGGCTTGCTCCTACTTTCTGCTCATTTAAAAAAGCGCACAAAACCTATTTTTCAAACTTGACTACCCATCTTCTTCTGTCTTTTGAAACATCACTACTTCCCACCACTACATATCTCCCTTCCTATTGTGTGTAAATTCCCCCACCTCCTAGATTGTAAGCTCTTCGGGGCAGGGTCCTCTCCTCCTGTGTCACTGTCTGTATTCATCTGTCATTTGCAACCCCTATTTAGTAATACATAGTAATATGTTGGCGCTATAAAAATCCTGTTTATTAATAATAATAATAATAATAATAATAATATAATAAAGGCTCTGTATACCATCCACCATATACAATCCTGTAAAAAATACATATCAGCCTGCCGAAATGTAATTTTTACTTTGGATCAAAGTCTTTCTAGAGTTTTTTAGTCCTTTCCAACAAATACTGAGTAGTTCTTTTTTTGGTTTATGGCACAACTTACTGCATGCCACACATACTCTCAGCTTATAGCACCCCAGGCAATGCGTACCATGCTTTGCCTTCCTAGTAATACCAAACCTAGCTTGTCCTTTTTTATCCTGGCTAAACTCCAAGGGACAGTTGGCGCACCTTTAGGTCTTACCTTGGGTTCACCTAACACTTTAAATGAGAGAGGCATCTAATTTACCAGTCAGTACTGTACTGTATATTGTCTGGGGCGTCACGCTCTCTGCCCCACACACAACATGTCATCCATATACATACACCTTCATTGCACAACTGCAACATCTGTGCCCTTCATTCTACTGGGTGGGTAGAAAAAAAAGGGCTGGGGGCATTTGTGCATGCCCGCTGAAATGAAAGTTAAATGCTTATATCATGTGGTTTTATATCTTGTAAAGACCTTGGCACCATGACAATTCCTAATTTCTTGCAAAATCCAAATGCACAACCAAACAAAAAAAACAAAATATAAAAGTGTGAAGCTGGCACAGCCATGTTCAGCTATGAGTTACCAGACCAAACTAAAACCACACAGCCACCAGGCCTCAGGCTTTTCTGTTCGTGGTGTACAGATGCCAACCTTGGTGTAAGATAAGATGGGAAAGGCTGGCATGATGTGCACCTGCCCGTACATCACGGGGCCACACTGCTCTATGCTGCTGTATATGAGGATTTGTAAAATCCTGTCACCTTGGGTGTTGAAGTAACAGCAAGAAAATACCGTGCCAGATGTGTGCCTATAAAGCCGACACACCCAGGAAAGCTGGCAAAAACAGACATATCCTGCCAGAGATTAAAAACAGCGTGGCCTGAAGAGACCTGTGGAAGTGTCTGGCTGACAGAAGCATGAAAGGTATGTGTTATTATTACGTGACTCATTGTCTGCTAATTACCTGACGAAGATCACAGCATGGCGGTTAGAGTTATGTTAATGCCAGCGCTGCTCTTACATGTACTATACAGCCAGAACTATCTGCTTTCATGTGGTTGGCATTAAAAAAAAGTTAAAAATACACCTTTTCCATGTAGATGATAAAGAATGCCATTTGATTGTTCTCTGTGATTTTATTAAATATATCCTCAATATCAGACATAGAAATAATAGGCTCACCTCTCCTTCTGAAGATGCAAGTTCTCTGGCTGTCTTTCTGATTCTTGATCAATACCATAATATATATATATATATATATATGTATATATATATATATTAATATATAAATATTCATAATAGAAATCAAGAATTCAAGATTTGAAACATTTCCTTGCAATTGGAAACAGACATGCATTATTGCCTGCATTGCAGTACTATTTTAAATGCATCAGAATGCACTATGACAATGCATTTCCAACACACATGTGTTCCAGCAATCCACAGTGCATGGTAAAGCCCAACTGTGCCCTGTGCTCTGCTAAAACAAAGCTTCATTTCCATTTTTCCCCATTTCATTCTACTTATATTATTGCATGGGTGATGATGCAATGTAAGGTTAATTGGCTTCCTCCCATATTGACCTTAGACTGTATTAAAGACATATAACTGCGGAAGGGACATTAGATTGTGAGCTCCTTTGAGGGGCAGTTAGTGAGATGACTATGGACTTTGTACAGCGCTACATACTATGTCAGCTCTATAAATACTGTGTAATAATAACAAGGTATTGAAATGAAGAAGTGTGGATGGGTCCTAAATTCTTGTTGTGTGTCTGTCTGGTGACAAATGAACAAAAAAGCACTGTACACATGATGAGAGTAGGGATAAGTAAGTGGCACTGATTGCTAATGAATGCTGGCATTAAAATTCCATGAGCCTGATTTATTAAAGCTCTCCAAGCCTGGAGAGGATACACTTTCATCAGTGAAGCTGGGTAATTCAGTAAACCTGAAATGTATCTGGTCCAGGATTCAAATCATTTGCTAGCAAATAGCAAATGACTTTGAAGAAATCCATTCCAGGTTTGCTGGATCACCCAGCTTTACTGATGAAAGTGTATCCTCTCCAGGCTTGGAGAGCTTTAATAAATCAGGCCCAATACATCTAAATAGAATACCTCTGTCTAAACACAGCCATATCTGAGGGCCCGGATTCCAGCTTGCTAAGTAATGTAAGCTGGAGGTCTGAATGTTTAGAAGGAGCCGAGGTGGGGGGAACCTCCGTGTTACCAAACATAGCGGCCCCAATCACATCAATCATTTTTTTTTCTTCTAAGCCCCTTTGAATGTTTCTCAGTGACAGTGACAGGCTTAGAATAAGGAAACTGACATGATTCCACTGATGTGCATCAACCTTTTTAGCCCCAAGCTTGCAGAGATGAAAGACAGTTTAATCAGGACATGAAGAGACTAGTCTGAGCATAGAAATTAGAGGAAACTGTCACAAGGAGGAGATCCAGGTAGGGCTGTGGCATCCCATTTGCAGCAAACACATACTAAGAACACAATATATCACACAACACAGCTGAAATCAAACATTTTTCTACTTTTATATAATTTTGTATTACAGCTTTGTGCTGCCGATCACCTCTATGGCACCTATTGTGCAATTTTCTGCCTCCATTGATGGCTGCATGGTATCTCTCTAAAGGTGACAACGGTAAACCACAGTGTTCAACTGGCCACTGGTACTAACCATCAAAAACCATTGTGACAACACAGGAGACCAATTGTGACACAGGGATAGTGTTGTCACTCTATAACATGAAGTGCATAGTGGCCGGATCAGCCGGTATGTTTTTAAATAAAGCCGCATATTTATAAATATTTAAAAAAAAGACTTAAATTACAGCTTATATAAAATTTTAATGATTGAGACTATAAAACACACGGCATATATGGATTATTTATTGTGAATCTGTGTTTCACCGACCACAGATTAGTTTATAATGACAGGTTCCCTTTAAATACTGTTTGTAGGAAGAAAAAAACAGAAGAGGCAAATTCGTGTAGATGATTTCAGTAAATACATTCTCATCAATAATAAATAATGAAAGTTTCAGTTCATTCTTTGATGGCAGCCAACTCATAATACACATGGCTTGACAGATTTCCAACTCCAGCCAAGATATGTATTCATAAACTGGTAATAATCTAATGTTTAATATTTCACGCAGGTTGGAGGAGTCTCAGGTATGTTTTTATATCTAGAAATGTACAAGGAGCGAGTAATGGTACAAGGAAAGTGATTTATAACAACAAGGGATAGATTGTGTATACATGAGCCAATTCCCATACATAACACATACCAAACATATACAAAGCCCATACAGAAACCATACAAAGCACATACTAAACCCATACATAGCCCATACAAACCCTTTACATAGCCCATACAGAACCCATACATAGCCCATACCAAACATATACATAGCCCATACAGAAACCA
>NC_092868.1:41339217-41622486 GCF_032062135.1 Pyxicephalus adspersus | reverse complement strand
CATACATAGCCCATACCAACCCTTTACATAGCCCATACAGAACCTATACATAGCCCATACAGAACCTATACATAGCCCATACAGAACCCATACATTGCCCATACCAACCCTTTACATAGCCCATACAGAACCTTTACATAGCCCATACAGAAACCATACAAAGCACATACTAAACCCATACATAGCCCATACCAACCCTTTACATAGCCTATACAGAACCCATACATAGCCCATACCAAACCCAAACATAGCCTATACCCACACATTATCTAGCCCATACAGAACATATACATAGCCCATACAGAACCTATACATAGCCCATACAGAAACCATACAAAGCACATACTAAACCTATACATAGCCCATACCAACCCTTTACATAGCCCATACAGAACCCATACATAGCCCATACCAAACCCATACATAGCCTATACCCACACATTATCTAGCTCATACAGAACCTATACATAGCCCATACAGAACCTATACATAGCCCATACAGAACCTATACATAGCCCACACAGAACCCATACATAGCCTATACGCACACATTACCTAGTCCATACAGAACCTACACATAGCCCATACAGAACCCATACATAGCCCATACAGAACCCCTACATAGCCCATACCAAACCTATACATAGCCTATACCCACACATTACCTGGCTCATAAAGAACCCATACATAGCCCATACCTAACCTATACATAACCCATACCGAACCCATACATAGCCCATACCAAACCAATACATAGCCCATACAGAACCCATTCATAGCTCATACCAAACCTATACAAAGCCCAAACCAGGATGATACCTAGCGATTTCCTTACCCATAGAAAACATATTCTTAGCCAATACCATGCCTTTATCCAGCTCATACATAACCATTACCTAGCCCATACAAAATTGATATCTACCCACTACCTAGCTCTATACCAAATTCACATACAGTCCACACATACCTACTCTATACGCTAAAACACAGCCCATACCTAATCTATATACAGCCCATACAAAGCCAATACCTAGTCATTGTTTAGTCTATGCATAACCATTACCTTACCTATACACAGTCCATACATAGCCCAAACATGTAGCCTATACATAACCTGTACTTAGCCTATACATAGCCCATACCTAGCACATACATGGACCATGCATAGTCCATACATATCCCAAACATAACCTATGCATGACCTGTAGTTAGCCCAAATATAGCCATGCATAGTCTACATATAACTCATACACAGCCCATACACAGCCTGCATTGCTCAGTTCCTACACCTAATAATTTTCCTGTTGCGGTATTGTGGTTAAAGCTGAGAAGTCAATGATTGATGGAACTGCACTGCATTCTTGGGAAGGGGCCTGACTTCTTCATGGGTGGATTATGACTGTTTGTATCTTTGTGACCAAAGTATTTCAGCTCTGCAGACTTTAACTTTTTTTTTTTTAACTCACAATCAGCTACAAGGTGCTCACACACTATGGGGATATTTGTTCTGCTGGATTATGCAACTGGCCTCTCACTCCACAATGAAGTTTATACCTGACATCGGATGGGATTATTCCACTACAGATCCGTAAACTGGACAGCTTATCTGTGCTTATTACAATCCTTATCAAAATTATTCAAAGTAAGAAGGGGACCACAGCTGCTACCTTACGAGATTTGCTTGAATTTGCATTATAGGTGTTTATTCGGTGTTGTTCCGATTTACTTTATAATCTGATTGACTGGCTGTGTGATCTGCCAAAAAAGGCCATTGTGTCAAGCAATAAAAGGGGCAGCACCCACCACCCATCCATATCCTTTACCCATGCCCCCTCCAAACTTTACCCATCTTCTCCCTTCATCCCCCAGTCTCTAGTGCAGTAATATACCTCCCACCTGCCCCTGATTTGGGGGGGGCTGTCCTTCTTTCAGATCTTTGTCCGTTATTCCAACTGACCTTCTTCCTTATCTCCAAAGTTGGGAGGTGTGCAGTAGTCCAGGTTTCACACGCGATATATATCCCTCCCCCCCCAAAACAAAAACTCCATGCAGACTACACAATGATATCATCAATTCCAGAAGGAAACAACATTTCCTTCTCTGAGAAATCCACAAACATTTATCATTCTCTGCTCTCTGTGTGCATTTCCATTTTGTAAATATCACATTGTTTATTCCAAATGATACACTTGTCTGATTGAAAAGGTCAGAATAACAGACACTTGTGTATTTGTTCATATTTCTCTGTCTGTTTTCTACATTTCCTATGGGCTGTCATTATTTTGGTATGAAATATTGCCCCATAGTGACTTTAACCCCTTGCTGCCTATGACATCTGGGAAACATTCCAATCGTACTCAAAATAGATGTAAACCTAAATAAGCGGCACTTTGCCAAAGGGTAACATAGATAAGGGGTAATTAGAGGTAATTAGGTAGATTAGAAATGTCTTTGAGGGTGAGAATTAACTCATCTATTCTATTTTCCAAACTATTTTTTTTCTTTTCAAAGTTTGGAATAAATGTATTTTATGTACAGCGCTGCGTAATATGTTGGCGCTATATAGATCCTGTTTATTATTAATATTAATAATAATAATAATAATATTTTATACATTTATCCATACATGCTGCCTATTAGTGACCTACCAAAAACACGTTCTGATCCTGACCTTTGAAGCCTTCAAGTTAGGGACCCCTGGTTTAGACCCTTCATTAGGTGTGTATTTCTGTCTGTGTCCCCACTTGGGATTTTCATCACCTCTTTTTCTTCTGGAAACTGTTCTTAAAACAGAAAGAGAAAACCCCAAAACATTTGAGCAACGTGGTGGGATATTTCCCAATGGGTCTTTCTTTAACCTGTAACCCAGGGCCCAGTGGTCCCCAACCAACTGACAGCTGAGTCACAAGAGCACAGGGACCAGCGGTCCCCAAACTGTGTACCTGGGCCCCCTTAGCAGGGTCAGCGGACCACAGGTTGGGGACTGCTGGTCTCCGTACTTTTGTGGCTCACCTGTCAATCGGTTGGGGACTCCTGGGCCCTTGTCTCCTGTATGCATCGCAGGCTCAGGGCGGTGGGCCGAGTTGTGTCACTGAGCACAACCCACCCACGCTCCCATGGCGGGGACAGACCTGCGATAAGACAGTGAGTTCTGGCATAATGACATCACTCTCGGGGAAGTTTCTTCTCCTTTGAGTGACACACGGCTCCCCAAACATGCGCGGTTCAGATTTCGTAAATTTAGAGGTTCGCTAGATCCAAAAGGTTGGGGACCACTGCTGTAACCCACCTACAAGTATATGGTCCACCTCCATCAGCTTACAGATTGGGCGAGTCTGATTTCATCTGGCACATGGCGGCTCGGTACATAAACAGATGCGTATAATTGGCTGTCTTAGGACATTTAAATGAATTGCATTAGAGTTGGAAACATTTTTGACAGATTTGCCTGGAGCTGTTTAATCAATTTGAAGGCTACTATGTGTTTAACTACAGCACACCACTGACTGCACTAAAGTAAGATTTCTACTTGTAATCTGTTCCTAGAAGGTATCTTGTATTTTCCAATTTCCTAGAAGATAAAAAAAACTACCCAATCAGGGCTCCAAGCCATTCTGCAAACTGTACACATTTCCCCGTCCATAAGATACATCCCCTCTTATCATTCCAGTCATTGCTCAGTAGAAGCACCCTGGACATCCATCATTGCTCTCCTCTTTGATTGTACAATATTGGAACATCTTTCATTGTGCTCTATCTGAACCTGATAGCATATTCTGCTGGATGTCCAATTTCTCTCCTTCCACAACCATTCAAGAGCTATTTCAGTCAATAGATTAGACTAATGACTGCATTAGGAGCGGCAGACAAAAGCCCAGGAACGGAGTACGAATAATCGAACGTACGGCTTTTATCGTGCAAAGGCCCATAAATCAGGCATATGATGCTGTCTACTCCGAAATAATGTAAAGTTAGGATAGCATAAAAAATACTTCAATATATCTGACAGATGGTGTTTTCTTTTGGAATTGATGTCATAACATCCTGAATTCTATTAGCCTTGGAAAAGATTTTTAATATGGAATACATTAATACAATAATAGGGTGGCTTTACTGACCCAATCAATCTATAGGGAGAGGTAAGTATAAAATATATATGAGATGCATATATATATAATTGCCAGTAAGTGTTAGTGGCATCCAGGTAAATTGTGTCTTGAAACAGGTAGCGTGTACATGATTACATACGTCTGGAAATTAACCTGCACATAAGTACACAGGCAGACTGGGCATACTCCTGCATATGGGTTCACAGGTAGTCTGGGCATGAACCTGCACATGGGTTCACAGGTTGCCTAAGCATCAGCTTGCACATGAGTGCACAAGTAGTCTAGGCATGAACCTGTACAAGGGTGCTCAGGTAGACTAAGCATTTGCCTGCACATATGTGCCAGGTAGCCTAGGCATCAGCTTGCACATGGGTGCACAGGTAGCCAGGGCATATACCTGCATGTGAGTACACAGGAGACTTGGGCATGAGCCTGCACATGAGTACACAAGAAGCCTGGGCACAAGCCCGGACATGGGTGCACAGGTAGCCTGGGCAACAGCTTGACCATGGGCAAAAAGGTATCCTGGGGATAAGCCATGAGATAGGTGCTTAGCTCATCCACTCTGCAGTAATCTTCCCTGGCTTACAGGTAAATTGTGTCAAAAAACAGGTAGGTAAATTGTTTCTGTTGAGCTCTTCTTTAGTAAAGTTCACAAAACACATCTTCTCCTTTATTACGGGTGAACATAATTCAAAATGAAATAGGAAGCCTTGAGATGCATACAGGAAGTACAACCTTCCTGCTCAGTAATTCACAGTCATAGTATACCTGTCCATTCTTTCATTGTTTGTCAATTTTAAAGCAAACCTGTCAAAAATTAATATAAAATGTCCTACAATGGAAGAATCTTTATACTCACCTGGTCCAGTGCGCAGGGGCAGACATCAGGTGGTGCAAAGTGTGCCACTGCACAAGGGCCCTGGAACCTCTGCAGCAAACAGTGCCCCCCGCAAGGGCCCCAATTCAGCTCAGCGGAAGGAAGGGTAAGTTAGTTCTGAAAAGGGGCTCACTGTTGGCTACATTCACCACTTCTGTGCCGATTCCTTACATTTCCCCCCTTCTGCCCTGAGGAATCTTTACGTTCCCCAATGCAATCTGGGGTTACTGACACCAACCCAAGTCCTGTAGCGAGTAAGGTGGGAGATGCAGACAACCCCAAACTTACAAATGCCACAGAAACCTAACAATGAGTTAGAAAATCTTAGCAGCTGAGCCTTCAATGTGTCCACTAACCAGTCACCAATCTGGATTCTCAATGATTTAGATCCTATTCATTTTGTGCTGTTTTCCAAGCTGTCTTTATTTCACTGGCCTAAATTTCCTTAAATTACCAAAGACTTAAAATTTGCCATGACCGGCCCTTACAACAGAACTTTGCCGTTGTTATTCAGCCGTAGTTTAGCTTTCCTGGATGTCTTTCCCTCCACATTACAGACAAAAAAATCCCATTTAGCAGTGACACAATAAATCTGGAATGCCACCAAACAGGTCATATGATAAGTGATGAAGTATTAGAGCCTTGTGTGGTATGCACCCACCATTAAGTACAGTGTATGTCTAGCCAAAACGTTTTGTTTTTAGATTTGCATAGAAGGGAAAAGAGTTAATTTTCCAGCCAGTTTAATTTTTGCTTTTTTGTACTATTGAGCAAATTTTAATTCATCTCCTGCCCCAGACACACAAAAGAAGTCATGGGTGATGAGAATGCCACTCCTATGCTATGTACACATGCCAGATGATTGTCGTATAATTTGACATCTATACAGTGGCCACTCCATGTCGTTTTTCAGTTCGTCCCAGTCAATCACTGAATGGCCGAGCAGGAACACAGCAGGGTGCTATTCGCTCGTTCTTCCCCTCTCCTCTCTACATATAACACTTGTTTGTTCATCTAATACTGGAAAGGATCACAAAAGATTGTTTCCAGCAACTGATCTGATGTACAGTATGTACATGGTCTTAGTGCCTTGTTTTCCCATTAAAAGTTTTCCCTTTATCTCATAATCCGGCGATACTTGGATTGGATTTCTCCTCGCTTTTACCTTTTGTAAATCACATTACTGGACAGGCAGAAATACAAATTATTTGATAGGTAAATCAGCTCTCATATATGTATTTTTTCTGCATATTGAGCTGTTTCCCTGAATTTCAGCTTTAAGAGAAAATCTGTAAAGAGAAACCATAAAAAAAACATCCTCCAACTGGCCCTTCACACTGATCTTTTCTTCGTTATCCTGAAAAGTGTTGGTTTTATTAAATTGCAGTTTCACACATGTAGAGGTTTCATTTCAGGAAAAATCTTCTCATACTGTAAACCATTTTGCTTCTTTCCATTTCATGGAGTCGGTTCCAGGAAATGTATGTGTCAGCGGCATTAAAATGAATGCCTAAATTGGCTGAGCTAATGATGGAATTCCTGTATACATATACCGTATTTCTATACAGAATTATATCATGAATTAAGAATTGTAGTTTTGTGAAACTGATTCTATCTAAATGAAATCAATGGAAGTTTTATTGATGGAAATGGAAGAAGAAAAAATGGAGTGCAACTATGGTAAATTTAATAAAAAAGATATCAGATTGCTATGTACCATGATAAAACTACTAAATGCCACTATTCCTTTGAGTTAATTGGAATCTGGTATTACTTAACTTACTTTTATGAGCCTAGGCTGTCATGGGCCCATCCCATGTGGTTGGGTCATCATACTAGTCAGGTTTAAAGGGTCTACGGCACATGTGTATCGCTCTCATCAAATATGAGTGCAGAAATTTAAATGTCCAAGAAGTGCACCCTCTGATCACATAGCTGGACAAGCAACACCTGGAAAAGGGCAGGTACAGATATTTTTTAAATAATAAGGATAAGGGTCTGAAAATTAGGGGGAGACCTGCAAATATAGGTTGAGTTTTAATTCAATGGTCTAGACCAGCCGTCGCCAACCTTTCAGACCTCACGGACCACAACATTCATAATCCTAAATCTGGCCCAATAATATACATACATTTGTAAAATGATGATCTTCCTAATGGTGCCTGATGGGACTGTGGTGGCTCTGATTCATTGATCAGCTCACGGGTAAGTGAGGTTTTAATATTGTTACTATTATCATTAGTTGCATTATCTTTGGTATTACTAAAGCAATGTAATGGCGAAAATTGTCATTATTATTATTATTTTTAAACAGGATTTATATAGCGCCAACATATTACGCAGTGCTGTACATTAAATAGGGATTGCAAATGACAGACTAATACAGACAGTGATACAGGAAGAGAGGACTCTACCCCGAAGAGCTTACAATCTAGTAGGTGGGGGAATTTACACCCAATAGGAGGGGGATATGTAGTGGTGGGAAGTAGTGAGGGTTTCAAAAGACAGAGGAAGATGGGTAGGCAAGTTTAAAAAAATGGGTTTTGAGCGCTTTTTTAAATGAGCAGAAAGTAGGAGCAAGCCGAATAGGACGAGGAGGACCATTCCAGAGAGTCGAGGCAGCTCTAGAGAAGTCTTGTATCTGTGCATGTGATGAGGTTATGAGTTATTAGTAGGTCATTGGAGGAGCGGAGAGAGCGGCTGGGGGAGTTCTTTTTTACCAGGACAGAAATATAAGTGGGACAATAACTGAGGGGGGATTTGAAGGCAAAGCACAGGAGCTTGAATTTGATTCTAAGGTGAAATGGAAGTCATTCAGAATATAAGAAATTATTAGAATATTATTTTTGTTTTATTATAATTAAAACATAAATCTATCCACTTTGTATGTTTCATTTATTCCATGCCTATTATATTATTAGTTTATTGATTAATTTTTATGTTTAATGCTATTTGTCACATTCATAGTGCTTTGATTGTTTCCTCCTTTATTACTTGTTCTCCTTTAATGTCAAAAACTAATAAAAACTTATTGAAATAAAAAAAAAATCTATCCCAGTTCCCTTTAAGTAACAGACTTTTTTGCCTCATTTTTAAACCTTCACAAAAAAGCAACATTATCAAACAACAAAAAGCAGCCCTGAAATCCGCCTGGCGCATAAATCTCCTTTCTTAATATTTCATCCATAGACAGAGCGGAGCTTAATCTTTAGTTCTGGATGTATGATGCTCTCCGGTGAGACAAATCAAATGTTTTCACACTGACAAGTTATCTGTCCTACAACAGAAGCTGCTGACACCGGGAAGAAGGCGATCTTGGAGCTGGAGATCGATAGGTGAGCATAATCTTGTAATAGGTATAAATCATATGGCTACTCCACACTGGATATGTATCAGTCCACCCGCTGAGGATTCAGTCTAATGACAGTGGAAGAATATTATTTCTTTCCACATCAGCTAGGGTTTACTTATTTCCCAAAATACATTTGTGAGTTAGTAATACCATAGAGGATTGGGAATACTTCTGTTTAAAGCTACCTACACACATCAGATAATCGTACAAAATCTGTCCTGTGTACATTGGTCACCCGATGCCACGTCACAGGAAATTGATGAACAACCAGTCAGGAATTACCACTGTGCAGTCCTAAGGAAGGGAGCAGGGTGCGGTGCCACTTGCCTGTTTTCCCCTCTTCATTGAACTGAATGGCACTGTGTGTACAGCGCTCGTTCATTCATCTGTCACTAGAAATTATCAAAAGCAATGACTTGTACCTGCCAGGACAGAAATGCTGGTGCTTTAGAATTTTAAAGCTGATTTCGGTTGTCATCCTTATCTTCGCTGTACTACTTACTAAGTTACTGACCCTGAACATGCATTTGGGACACCTGGCCTGCATGCATGATTAGATCAGTGACTTTTAGTACTTTCCCATAAATTCCCATATACAGGTAGTCCCCGAGTTAAGGACATAAGACATACGGACGACTCCTAAATACGATTCCCTGCTCGCTTGTGTGCAGGACGAAGGCTTGATGAGGGGAGGTGGGCGGTTCCCATGATTTGCAAAAGAAGTCTTTTGCTAAACACAGCTGAGGTCGTGATCCTAAGGACTCAGCTCTTCTGCAACCTCTTGTAACTCTTTAATGACCAAGACAAACTCTGTAGTTATTTATTTTTGTATATCAAAGCACAGCTTGCTGCAGAAGTTAATGAATGTCTAGGCTCCATAAAGTTTTTTTTTTGGCTTTGTTTATGATTAGCTCACAGTGAAGATTCTATACAGTAACTGACACCACCTGATAATATGTTAAGACAAACATCTGTCCTAATTGCATTTATTAAAATAATGTACCTGTTTCGACTTACATACAAATTCAACTTAAGAACAAACCTACAGTTCCTATCTCGTATGTAACCTGGGGACTACCTGTATAGCATAACAGGTATCAAATCATTTTGTTTAGCTTAGCATGTAGTTCTTGGTATTATTATAGCTCATTTGCGATTTCTTACAATCCTATAGATGCAGTGCTTTGATCAGCTGCCCCATTAGCCATAACAGGGTTAAGGTACTGAAAGTTGCTGCAAGTATGCTTAGCCTCCTTTACATCTAAGCACTTGTCAGATTTGCAGCTACACTGCTGTAACTCTATAACCAGATATATTATTCAGAAAGCTTTAGGAGTCAACCTAAACTGTACTGGCTTTAGAGTATTTACATTGCCAACAGTTTCAGTTGGAGTTAAAGCCCAACTTGAAAAATTAGTTTAATAAAAATTAAAAAGCAGATAAAATGCTGATATTCACTTTTTCCCAGGAACTGTCCTCTGCAGACTCATTGGTCCTTCTCCAGGTTCCAGCCCTGCATAGCCTCCACTGGAAATGCAACAGGAAATCCTTCTAAATTAAATGGAATTCCCATCTTGTAGACAGGGACACAAGTTCTCATTCGAAGGTTTACCATCATCTTGTTCTAGTGGGTCACCAGGAAAATAGGCAATGCATCTTCCCAAGACTGATGTAGTCAGCAATACAAATGCTGCCATTCCATTCCCTATTCAAAACTTTTTAGCTGTACACACATTTTTAACATTGGTTCCAATAGAATTTGTTCTACTTTGCCTTAACCTTAGACGTTCCTAAACAGATCAGTATGTATTTCCAACCCTTGAGCAATCATCGTTGTAAAATATAACATTTTGATGACTGCACATCCAATCCTTACCTCAGGTGACTGTCAAGTAACATTCCAACATACCAGAAACTGAGCATCATTCTCGAGATTCTATCTCCATACACACAGGGTCTGATTTACTGACATTGTGTGACAACACATACATTGCAATGACAGGACATCCAGAAATATGTCAAACTTTTTATTTCTAAACTTTGGTTATACTAAAATGTCAAAAAAGCTTGGGTTACAAAAGTTAAACTATCACGGATAATTATCTACTGATATAGAATACTCTATTCTCATTGCAATGGCATGGAGGCTTCCAAACATCATACATAAAAATTTTATCCAAACATATTTACTAAATGCTACTGCTAGGACAAGGTTTTTGTGTGCAACTGTGGAGTGGTGTATCATAAATCAGGCAATAAGATTTCCCTTAAGTGGGATGTTGCCAAGCTCTAATCATAACAACAAATAACGAATAGACAAGTGGGGGTTTTTTAAAGGCAAAAATAAGTACTGTATTCAGTGATACTTCTCATGGAATACAAAGATACAATGATCCAAGGTACAATATAGTATTTTTGAAGACCTTCACATCAAGGGACCAGTAGTCCACCTATAAGGTTGGTGCTAGACGTAGGTTACCTACCAAATACATGATAATCATCACTTGTAACAGGGCCAAAGAGAACCAAAGCAGAGATGTTAAGCACAGCCAGAAAACCCAACACGTTTCGCACGACGTGGGCTTCCTCAGGGGTAGCTGAGCATTAGTAGTTGCAAATATTGCATTATAAAACATGAGTAAACATCAGCAATACATAGGATTATCTCTGCTTTGGTTCTCTGATTATCATGTAATAAGTAGGTAACCTATGTCTAGCACCAACCTTATAGGTTTGATGTGAAGGTCCTCAAAAATACTATATTGTACCTTGGATCATTGTATTTTTGTATTCTAGGAGAAGTATCACTGAATACAGTACTAATTTGTGCCTTTAAAAACCCCATTTGTCTATTTGTTATTTGTTCCTAAATGCTACTGCTACCTATATAAATCACTGAGTCCCCTGTGGTTTATGGGCCCCTCACAAGATAATAGTTGGCAACAGTTTTCCTACCAATTTCAGTGCAGTGGGTAAACACTCCATTGCAGTATGGCTGAAGCTGACATAAAAGCAGCCCTGACCATGCATTATCAATGTTGGTCTCTTGCCAGCTGTCTCCATGAGTAGAGTTGTCATCACAAGATCTTTATCACCTAATGGAAGCTTTCAAGTTCACAAATATGTTCTGTTATTACATGCATTTCATACACGTCTTTCAGCTTTTCTTCTTTCACAGTTTCAATCCCTTTGGAACTAAATGCCTTTCTTACATTTAAATTTGTAGTGCTGAAAAAAACCTGGCAGGCAATATGAAGAAAAATCCTCTGCCAAAGACAAGGGCCAAATAACGAATTTATTAAACACCTCTTTTTACCTTAAATAGGCAGAGACTCCGGGGAAAACCCAGAAAATTCCTAATTACGGCACAGGGGATATAAAACTTATGAGCATAAGAATATTAGTTGTTGGTTTGGTTTTTGAGTCTAATAGGAGTATACATAGCACCATTGTGAAGAAGAGGCAGCGCTAAGAGTGTGACTTTGGATCCGCACAGTAACACTATAGGTGGATTCTGGGGTTCTGGGGCGCTCCCCCCATGACCTTTATGTCGCTCTTTTTGTCTCCCAGCTGACTATATGTAGGAACTACGGTTTCATGGTTTTTAATTGCCTTTTTTTTCTCCTGAAGAAGTGGACGCGATACACGAAACATGTTGAGGATACCATGTATTTGGTATTTGCATGCTAAGAATAGCATGTATGTATGGATGCATGCTAGGATTTTTGTGTTGGTTTAAATAAAATGTTTTTTTAGGATCATTTGGTCAAATTTCTGTATTAAAGTAAATGTATCAAAATAAATGATAAGAATATGTTTTTTTAAAGGAAAATATTAGATGTATGGTGCCTTAAAAGTCCCAAAAATTACTGGAGTATTAAAATCACTAATCAAAGCTGTCAACCGCAAACAGTTAGAATACATATTTCAGTATTTTGACATCCAGAATTTGACTAGGCACTTGAGGTTACTAGTAGAGGTGAGCAGAATGGAAGATATCAAAGTCAGACCAAATCTGGTCAGATCGATCATAAAATCCAACCGGATTCGCAAATCAAATTCTATATTTTTTTTTTTTTTTTTTTAAAAGGTTTAAAATTACTATTTGGAGTAAAAATCACTCAAAACAGTTTGCTTGCCCAACTTTAGGAACCTTGAACAGAATGGTGGCAGTCCAAATCAATTTTCCTGTTTTATTCACCTTTAATTGTTCTGACAATACAGGGAGAAAATGCCTGTGTACAACTCGCAATAAACACTGTGATTTCACTTGGTTAACAGTCACAAATTGGGACAGAAACTATTAACCATGTAAAGCTTGGAAATTGGTCACTGATGTGTCATCATTGGCCAACTGTGCATTGTCCTTTATAGAGGGTTGGATTGATGTCATTCTTGATGTTGGCCCCAGCCCCCCTGTAGAAGATGAGTCGGAGACAAGTGTGCCAACGTGGCTGCCTGTCATTGGATGATTCTGCAAAGTGTGGGGTAGCTGAGCATGGCGAACTCAAATTTTAAGTTCTGATCCAGTGGAATAGCTCTAATCATACTAGAAATCAACTCCTATCAGTACTATCCAACCACAACTAGTTTCTAGACTGTATACATCACTATTGTTTGCAGAAATGTACCTAATTAACCTAAATCCTAATAATAATATTATGTAGTATGATAAATCATTGAGGATCATTTTTTTAAATTAAATAACTTACTTTTACTTTTTTTGTCTTGCTTTGTTACATCTCTGCTCTTCTGATCTTATACAGTCATATTACAACCACTTCATGACTACATGCACTGCAGTAATAACTGTATGGCAACTCACACATCGGATTCATATATGGTGATAACAATGGTCTGTGCTTGTCTAGGGTGTGTCCAAAATGCAACCGGTGGTCTCCGATGGAACCCCATGTGACGGGTGTAAAAATAGAAGAACAGAAGGCAGGATAGAGCATTATCATCCCAATAAAAAGTGTTGAAAAGTGTCTGAATAAGGGCCATTCCATTTCTCAACAAACCTTATTGTAGACCCAGTAATGTCGCAACAATGTCTGTAAGCTTGTCTGTGCAATGCAGAAAGATTATGGCTACTAGGAGGTGCTGGGTGCTTTACATGGCTTTCTGAAAACAAGAATTAAGGTAACACCCACATGTGATGATGAACCTTTATAAATGAAAGGACAGAAGACCAATAAATCAAATAGGCAGGCCATAAAGATTCCAGGAGCAAGGGACCAGATGGTGATGGATTAGCTAGGAAATAGTCAGGCTCCAACTTGTTGCAGCTTCTACTGCACGTTATGAGAAGCTGACTGTGTGTGGTGAAATCAGGGAAAGCAATTTCTATCCAGAAGGGTAGCATACACAACTGTTTCTTTGTCTTTATTTCTGTGTTTATCACAATATTATGTAATAAAAAAGAGTACTGAGTATACTTTGGTACCCACTGACATCAGTCTCCAAGGATCAGTTGTGTTTTTTTAGATGCTTGCTAACATTCACTTATTCAATAACTTGTCCTTGCTACAACTCCAAGCTTTTAGAGAACCCATGCTTTAATCCAAAGCAACATGGAAGATGAATAGTGGACTGTGATCATTGGGGACACATTCAGCTCGTACTTGCAGATATTTGGATTTTAATAAGCTCCACAGTGAAAGCATCTGGCCTGCAATGGAGAGTGGCAAATGCCAGCAACATTTTTCCATTACTAGTGAGAATTAGCCTCCAGTCAGTGCCTGTGCTGGCAGGCCCAGAATACAATGCATCATTGTAACTCCGGTGGCACAATGACTGGAAGACTAACCCCTTCACTTCAGGACCAGAGAGGGAAATGTCAGATATTACTGACTACACTAGGGAGAAGTGGAGGAGAATAATACTACAATGAATGTAGAAACTTGGATTCATGTAGGATTTTATTTGAGTTTAAAGTATAGTTGAAGCTTTATTTTTTGGAATGAGTTAGAATTAGCTCAAAACTGTGCTAGAGCTTACACAGGGTATAGACTCCATTTGATGAATTTGGACCCATCTGGAGACACTATTACCATCAGGCGGGAAGTTAGTGGGGTAAGTCTCTTGCTCTTTAATACTCATAAGTGCCAGGAGACACAGAAATTCACATTTCCCCTTTTTAATGAAAACTAAAGAAAAACTTTGAGATATAACCCAAACAATGTGCTACCTGTCTACACCCTACTGTATATCATCCTCAATACCAAGGGTATCAAACTCTGGCCCGCGGGCCAAATCTGGCCTGCAACCTCAGTTTTTTTGGCCCCCAAAGGAATCCTAAAAATGAATTGCAGCTGGCCCGCCGCTGCATTGAAATAGCGCCGCTACTATAATTCCCGGCATCACTCACGTCTATAGACAAGCAGGCTCTCTGCCTATGTGTGGCCCCGCATTGGACTGTTTTATAGATGCAAGTAATGCCGGGAATTGTAGTAGCAGCATCACTCGTGTCTATAGACCAGTGGGCTCTCTGCCTATGTGTGGCCCGGCATTGGATTGTTTTATAGACACAAGTACTGCCAGGAATTGTAGTAGCAGCATCACTCGTGTCTATAGACCAGTGGGCTCTCTGCCTATGCGTAGCCCCGCACTAGACTGTTTTATACATGCAAGTACTGCTGGGAATTGTAGTAGCTGTGCTATTTCAACAAAGAGGGAGTTCCAGTGGCGGGCCACTCATACAATTTAGCCTGCCTCGATTTTTTCAATAAATTTCAAGGTTAGCCCTTGACTTTGTCTAAGTTTTTAATTTTGGCCCACTGTGTATTTGAGTTTGACACCCCTGCTGTATACCAAAGGTAACCAATCATTAATACTCAGCAAGAACTGATGATAGCAGTATATATGCAAACTAGACCATATTGTAATCTTTAACATATACAATAAAGATCTGTTTCTGAATCTAATTTTGATCCCTGACCCTCTTTACAGAAATATTTGGAAGAATCAAAAAAAGTAACCATTCCAGTGCACTCCTTTTTTTTGTACTTCAGTTATGATAAGTAATTCAGTATTTTAGGACCATGCCACTTACAGCCCAGACTGCATGCCGAACACCATTCCAACAAACTTATAAAACACGAAGGAGATACTTGTGTACTATATATGACTTGATACATTCCCTAATAGGAAGCTATCATTTAACACAGAGAAGTTCTGGAAAATTACAGCCCATACCTTCACGCTTTGTTCCCAAGCTTAGGGCTGAGGTTCCAACACCCGCTGTTTATATTTAATCAATAACTTTATTCTGTACTTATATTACAGAATATGTTTCTCACATGAGGTTAGCAGTTACCATAGCAGCTTGAAAAATAAGAAAAAGACTCAACTAGATTATAGTGAAATGAATTGCTTCAGTCGATGACAAATATTCAGTTTCATATAGATAATGGCTGCTTAACCAGTAGCTTGGCTCGAACCCAGGTGTCTGGCCTAGCCCAGTTTCCTCCCTCCTATACCCTTCCCGGACCATCCCTACCTACTGAGATCTAAATTTTTGGAGAACTGCTTGGACCACAGAAGAAAAGGTGGTGACCCACAAAAGCTTGTCCTGAAAATGTTCCTTAACCACCTGAGCATTACACTGAGGTCTAGATTTCTGTACCAAAAGAGATCCACTGTTTTTCATGAAATTTTTTTTTTAAATTGTAGACCTGTAACTTACAGAAATATGTCCGAACAGGGGTTCTAGTAGATATTATGAATATAAAAAATGTATTTACTTTTATTTTATTTTTTTTTATTTTTTTGTATTGGATTGGATACTGGAGTTTGTATTCAATCCAATATAAAATAAGCGTTTGAATTTACCAGTTATGTACTTTGTATTAATTTTATATTATTTTGTATTGGATTGGATACACAAGGTTTTATCCAATCAAATACAAAATATAAATTTGAATTTCCAAGGTATTTACTTTTATTTTATTTTTTTTTTATTTTTTGTATTGGATTGGATAGGGAGTTTGTATTCAATCCAATACAAAATGACAGTTTGAATTTACCAGTTATATACTCTGTAATTATTTGAATTATTTTGTATTGGATTGGATACAGGAGTTTGTATTGAATCCAATACAAAATGAATGAATGAGTTTCAATTTGAATTTCCCGCACACGCGCCGACGTCATCACGCACGCAGGGAGGAGCCGTCCGTTTTTTTTTTCTCCGCCGAACGGGTTCTCGTTTCAGAGATCATCCGGCGCTGGAAGAAGAAGGACGTGGACGATCAGCGGGACCAGGTAAGAAGCCGGCCGGCATCTTAGCGGTCCCGCTGGCACCCAACGAAGGCACCCGACGCTGGAGAGGGAGATCGACGGACGACGATCGACGGAGGACGACGCTGGAACACGAACACGACGCTGGATGAGCACAGCGGGACCAGGTAAGTAAGGATGGGAAAAAACTCGGGGTTAACCATCGTAGCCATTTTTTTTTGCCCGTACGAAGGTCGGGCTTAACGGCAAGGAGGTTAATGGACATTTCTCAACACTCATCACCCGCTGTTCTTTCTATATCCCCTTCTTTCCTCTTCTATTCTATATGTTTTTTCTTCCTTTCTTTTCCAACTCATTGATCTCTAAGCTTTGTTTGTAGTACTTGTATTTTATACCCATCGCTGATATGGTGTCTTGACATGTATGTTTATACCTAAATTCTTCTGATACTGTTTATTTAGTTCTTTGTTGTCAAAAATCAATAAAGAGATATTGAAAAGACAATCAACCAAAAGAATCATGTTATTCTTAAAAGACTTGAGTTCCCATCTCCTCTCACTTATTGTGGCTAGGAGAACACTAATTTAAAAACTGTCCATGCCTCCTTTTAGAATCCAAAGCAGCCATTCCCAATCAAGCGTTCTATGGAACTATAGGTTTCCTCCAAAGATGTCTAAGGGTCGTTCGAGTTGTTGACTGGCTACCATAACCATTTTCCCAACCACTCTTACCAACCAAGATTAAGAAAGTTTGATCTAAAGCTATAAAAAATATATTCATTAAAACATAAAAAGACAACAATATTTATCGTTAGTGAAAGCACAAACAAACTTGTAAATTTTAGTTATCAAGAGTTTAATGGGGAATTGTATAACCTTACCAGTAGACTGGACGATCTTTCATGGGCCGAGACATACCACATGGTTTGTCATGGGTAATCTGATGAGAATCAGATTCAACAAACATTTACAAAGCATCTAACAAGCTTCAAGTGGCTTTCTGTAGGAGGTGATGTAAGTGAGAGATAAAATGTAGTTGCCAATACCTTATGGATGAACCTGGCCCATGACCAAGCAGTCATCTCTGAGGACCATAAGACACAATGACTGAAATCAGGTGCATTGGTTCCTACGTTCAAGCTTCCAAGCCCTTTTGCCATATACATTATTGTTGCAGTTCATAAACGATTCCAGCTGCTTCAGAAACATTTTCTTATTCCTCCCCTTAATCTACACATCTTATTTAATGCATATACAGCAAAGGTTTACAATTTTCCATAGCAAAAGTTCGGAAAAACAGCTCTCATTTGTCTGTCCAGTCCAAACTGCTTAAAGTGAAGCAGTATTCTTTTTATTCTCCATAAACTACAGACAGCAATGTCCAGCAGGCATTTATCCTATATTATTAATCAGCAACCCTAACGGGCAAATAGCAATATTGGTTCATGAATTTGTTCTGACCCCCATATCACTATTATTTAGTGGGGTAATTCATCACAAGAACAGAGCAATAAGAGGTGGTAGGAGAAGTTTTAGCTTTAGGGCACCAAGGAAGATGGGCATTGTATTAGACAATGTGTCTGATTTATTAATGCTCTCCAAGACTGGAGACGATAGACTATCATGGGAGAACCTGGGTGATCCAGCAAACTTAGTACAGATCTGGTCCAGGATTGAAAAACATTTGTCATTCAATGGTAAGTGACTTTTAAGAAATCATTTCCTATGATAGTCTATCTTCTCCAGTCTTGGAGAGCTTTAAAAAAATCAGTCCCATTGTTTGCAAGAACATGATTTTTTTTCTTTCCCCCTCTTGTATTAAGAACTAAATGTGCCCAAGTCCTCCTTAACCTCCCTATGCTCCAGTGCTGCGCTCAGATTCCTATACTATCCATTGCTTTTGATCCTCTTCAGGATGAATGATGGTCATTGTTGAGGACTTTGGAGAAGGCAGGGGAGCTGAAGGAAACAGACACAACTGGAGTTCCACTTTAAATCCTTAGTGAAATTACAACCCTTTTGCTACCTATATGTCTTGCACTTCTCCCAAATCCCTGGACATATATTATCTTTACCATAGAGGAGAGCTGGAGTTAAGGCAGAGCCACTAACCTGTAGTTACTGCCTAAAGGTCTTTCAGGTAAACCTCATTCATCTGAGGTTAAATGATTAGTGCCAATTCATTTAATCATATGACTAGCCATTTCAGGAGCTTAAAGCACTGTTGGGTATTTCTGGGCTCCTTTTATGATCTACTACCTTAAAGCATGGTGGACATAGAGGTGGTACTTTACCATTGGCCTTCTTTAGGGGTCCCCTTTACATTCTGCATGTTATGGAATAGCAACACAAAGTCTTTCAGCTTACTACCTATGTTATATGGGCAATATAAAGATATAACTGCAGCCAGAATGGGTGGGATTTTAAGAGTGACCCAGGGCAAGAATGCCACCTCTTGCCATTTTCTCTGTATAGCACAATCTTTCCTCTTTTTTGCAGCACTACACAATGGTTGCACTTTACTGCTTCTTCTGAATATGAGTCAAGAGACTTATTTCAAACAATGTTTCCTCTGTGTGGAGGATATCCCCAAACATTCCCATCAGTTTTTTCATCATAATACTTCGATATCCTCCATCTAATGCCAAACTTAAAATAACTTTGTTAAATTTAGCCATGTCCGATAACATCATTATACATAGCTAGCGAACAAAAGACAGCTTAATCCTTCTCTTGTGGTTCATCCAACCAGGAAACATGGAAAACCATTAGCCAAAGATTCCGCTCATTTTGTATCCATCAGAGATTCAACCCTGGAGCAGTGCTAGCCCTACACAGCAATTCAGCATCCATAGATGGAATTAGAAGTTCAGTTCATTTACATGGTTGCCAGTTACAATAACATCTTGTGGGTGGACTAAAACCGCTGAAAGTAATTAGCGTAACTGAAAAACACAATTCACAAAATGAGTTTTCCCTAGCAAACTTGAATGTTATGAGTCAGGGCCAGGTTCAATGATTCTTTGTTGTGTTTGGATCTTATGAAGCCTCCGGCATATTCTGTTTTATGTCATCACACCCTGGCTTCTGGATAGACAAGCCCGGAATTTTTGGAAGTAATAAAAATTGGACTTTATTGTTTTGTCTTAAAGATGGGAGTAATTTTATTTGGAACATAAATTTAATATCAAAGCAAGGCAATGACAAGTAAAAAAAAATCTACTGGGTAATGAAAAAGAATAATTGCAATGAATTATCTTCTAAAGCACTTGGAACCTTTTAAAACTACATACTGAGACATCTAATTCTTGTAGATAGAAATGATCCTTGGTGATTGTTGGGGTGATAGTGTGAAAAAACGAGCCTTGATGAGTAACCTGTTCTGTTTTATGGAGAGGGAGGAGGACGGGCAGGAGGCGTCACACTGTGTCCTCTCCATTAGAAAACATTAGCTGTCCTTCTTGTCGGTCATTTAGTGTTCTGACGTGGCAAATCACTAAACAATGCCGAGGGCAGCTGTTCTGACTCAATCATGAACAATTGTCCTGGGCAATATACAGTAAATTTAGCATCTGGTGTGGCATCTAAGTGTATGGTTACTTGTCTTTTTTTAAAACACTAAAGAACAAAAAGTATTACATTGCATTTTATGGCACAGTGGGTGCATTAGTTTTCTCACTTTCTTTCTTATTTTGTAGCTATGCAGTTGTTCCGGCCAAAAACTTTAAGTGCACTATGCTCATGGATCTAAGAGGATCCACAACTGGACAGCTAAAAGAAAAGTTTCTAGGCCACTAAAAAAGTTATGTGAACACCTAAGAAGGAACCCACAAGAAGAGATCCTATGCACTGCAATGTTCTATGCATTCTATACTCACTCTCCATTACTTTCCATCACTATCCTAGTAAAAAGACCCACATATGGTTGACTGGCAGGTCCATGATAAAAGCATTGTATGGGAGAACCATAAAGGCTTCATAGAGATCAACTGTTGATGGCCTTCAAGTTTCGTCGGTAAAAAATGATAGCTCCCTGCTCCAGCACTCATTTCTAGAATGATGAGCTATTAGAAGATGCCAGTACCTTTTCACAGACTGGATGACTTGTTATTTGAATAAAAGAGCAATACACTGTGCAGTCATTAGGAACAGAACATACACAAGTCATGGACAGTTATGATCTGTCAGTAGCAGGAGGGTGTAGGCTTCACAAACCATCTGTCTTGATACGAAACAGACCTAAACTCAGACTGCTGCCTTCAAATTGGAGATGAAGACTGACAAAAAATCATTCCACAAACAACAGATCATCACAAAACTGACATTAGACAAACTTGTGTGGTTGTGCATATGTGTGCAGGTGATGGTCCATTTTCAGATGGAAGGGGAACAGAAGTGATTGGCTGAGAAAATTCACAACAGCCAAAAACTTCACCTTGGTAGGCTTTCAAACATTCCCTAATATCAAGAAACCACTTTCCTTATCAATAATAGCACTGCCAAACATAAACATTTCAGCTTATAAATGAAAGGCCAGTATATAATCAATGAACAAAAACCCAATTGTTTAAGCGTTAGACATTACAAATAAACATTTAATTAATAACAAAGGTTTCTCAGAGCACTTTGGTTTAGCTAAAGAGCCAGCAGAACTGCTTGCTTTAGAAAAAATGTAAATGACTGAAACTTAAAATGGGAATTAACCTAATTAACAAAAAATTGGGAGCATACAGATCCTTTTTTGCAAATAGGATTGGCTATGTCTCTTCTGCAATAAAACAAATTTACCTGCCTGTTCACAATATATTGCATAATGTTCACTGAGTATAGTGTACAATACCAGCAAATCCCATGCTCATGCAAGAACTACGTCGAACACCCAAAGTTGGAAGAGGACCAGGTTAAGATGTCAGCCCCAGTAAGATACAAGAGAGGTGCAATTAGTTCCACTTTAGGACATCAATAGACAAAGAATGAGTTATGGTTTAGAAAAGCTCAGTAAATGATAATTTATTTGAAAACCCTGGCCTGTATGTGGCCCTTGAAAACTAGGATTGGACAGCCCTGAATTAAAACCCTGAGTTTAGGTTCACTTTAAATGGGATATGAAAAGAGCAACATAAACGTTCAAAGGGCGGTATTCCACATATCAATTTCCATGTTACACGTCAGATAAATAAAAGATTTATTTGTTAAAGTGGAACTAAGCAAGTTAGGCTAAGTGTCACTAGCCGGGTTCCCCTAGTTTTTTAGATAATACAAAATGAAATAGTTATGTGCCAAAGCCTTTAGCATCAAATGATTGGCCTATACAATAAGCATCGGGGAAAGGAAAAGAGAAAGCGTCTTTTTGAGCACAGATATGTAGATATATGATAGAATACACAAAATAATGTTAAAAATTTGTACATTTAGGTAAAACGACATATATAAAGGTGTGAAATATTCAATCTATTCACATAGTACTGAGCAATTATTGGGGTTGTGCAGAAGCAAAGGGTCACTAAGCGGGTCCCATCCCAACGCGTTTCACCCCTTTGGGCTTCCTCAGGGGATTAGGAGACCCTAAAATGTGTACAACGTGAGGATTGGACCAATTGGGAAAAAGCGGTGTGTCGTTTATTAGTCCAAGATGAACATTCCAATCATAAAGGCAGTTTGGATGCTTTGGATGCCAGTCACAGTGTGTGATTATTTCTGACGTGCCATCTTTGGTCTTCTCTACTTCTTCTTTGCTCTTCTTTTCTCCGTCACCCGATCTCGCACTCCGCAGGTGTGGGAAAGAGAAAAAAAGAAATCCGATCTCACTGCACATGCGTGAGATCGCCATCTTTTTCCCCTAAGAGGAAAATAGCCCTTTATCTTGGGCATGCGCAGAAGGAGCATCCAGAGCCTCCCGAGATGCATGATTTAGGTATCCCGGGGTGCTCTACACTCCCATTAAGTCTTGATTGCTGCGGCAGCCATTGCATCTCATATTGTGACACAGCTAATGGTACTATGGGATGGTATATGGGATATTATTAGCCCAAAACTCTGCACATACATGAATGGTAAGAAAGGAAATACTGTACCATACATGTCCATTGAAAGTAAATTATCAGAATATGCAATGGTCACTTAATAAAAGTTTATTGAATGAAATGGAGTTCTTTGCACTATACGTAGTGATGAAGTGAACAGAAAGGCAAAGGATCTCCTCTGCAACCTTGATAAAATTACGCTAGGTGCTCTTTAAATACATGTGAGTACACCATGTGAGGTTAGGCAGACACATTTAAAGGGACCTTTGAGTTTTGATGCCCCGACACATGCTCACATGCTGTTTCCTGGCTCTCGAGTGTGTATAACACTATGTATATGTGTATAACCCCTGTTTTGGATTCACTATTAATATTTGTCCCTGGGACAGAATGGAAAGTGAAAATTTACAGAAAGAAAGGAGAGAGGGGAATTAATCTAATGGAAATACCTGTTCAGGTATTATTCAATCAATAGGAACACCTCTTCCGGTAACAATTAATGGGAACACCTCTTGTAGTAACAACCAATGCAGACACCTGTCCCAGTGACAACCAAGGATTGCCATTCACTTTGGAAGGATTTCCTCCCAATTTCATAAACAAAAAGTGTGGGATTTATATACAATGTAGAATAAAATATAGCAGAAGACAATATTAATTATAAACAGTATTAGAACCAATTACAATGACCTCTTGTTTCCTATACATGGCACACCTGCTTCCCGTTTCTGGCAATCCCCACACTGAACCACCATAGATCTGACTTTCCTACAAAGTCTTGTATGGAGCAGGAGACTTCATGGTGACTTTATTTCCTTGTCTTGGTGAATGAGGAAGTTTGCTGTCAGTTTATGAGGTCACTTACCTGCTTCTGGTATGGTGTGTCCTAAGGCAGAGCTGAGAAGAATGTGCAGGTAGAATCCCAGGTAGACAAACATAGCAAAGTTCAGACTGGTGATCTTATCTCTACAAGCAAAGCTTCCCCAATCTGGGCATATTCCTCAGCAGACACTCCCTGGTAGGTGGCTCATCCCTGAGCAGTTTGCCCTGAATCTGGCTTGGCACTGCCAGGAGAAGGGTACAAGCCAGGCAGAGGCTCCTGCAGTCAGTGTAGAGTTAACCATCTGATGAGACTTGCTGAGTTCTTGGGGGGTTGCAGGTTACAGCAGCTCTACCAATTCAATAACAAGTTGTGAAGTCATCCCAAACTGTGGCTTCTTCTGCCCCCACGTGTTACACAGCAAGGAAAAAACTTCATTTCTCTACACACCCTCTATAGACTCAGATACTGGAAACTGGATTCCTGCAAGGTCCTAATGCTGCCTGTGTGCACCTTTGTATGCACAGCTGGTAATCCTATGAACTCAAATGTCCCTGATAACAATATAAACCAGATCACACTTTCTCAGATCTTTTTTTTTTGCTTGGAACAGTTTTAGATCTAGGGGAACCAGTGCTAAAAAAGTGTTTAAACTCACAGCATACAAATCATCAAAGTGTGACTAATATATATGGTTTTACAATTAAGAATTGTGTGGCATCCAGAATAAATGGCATTAGATCATTTTTATATCCTCAGCTTTATTACACCCAATAGTCAGTAATAATCATGGCAATACCATAGTTAACGACATTGACATAGTGAAATAATTAATGACAAATAGTACATTAAAAATTTGGCATCAGGCAGATCTTTATTATGTAAAGGGACAGGTGATTTCCGTTCTGCAAAAAGTATTCTTACCTGCCTGATCACCATCCCAAATGTCAGAATTTGCTGAGCTGTGCATGCACTTCTCAGAATAGGTTACCAGAATATTAACACATCCCAGCTTTCCATGCAAATGCTGGGTCTGGATGAGTTTCTAAACACCTGCTTGGGAGTTACGTTATCCTAGTCTCAAGATAGGAGAAGAAGGAAGAATATGGGGGTACTTGTGATGGAACAGAGACAGGTGAGTATTCACTGGGTTTAATTCTACTATAAGAACTGAAAAGAAACACAAACAGGTAAATATTAGTGGTCATTATAGAATATAGCTGTCCTTATATTGCTGGTCATTGTAAGTGTGTGATTTCTTTGTTGTTGGGCATTGTCCATAAAAAACAAAATACCTTGGACCTTCTAGCCCATCCTTTACCACCCCATCAGAACCTCCGCCTCCCCCAGACCCCCCACCTGCTTACCAACCTTCCCCCCACTATTAAATACCCAAACACCAATCTTGGATTTAAATTGGCTGGCAAGCAGCTGTTTATTTAACCACCATTAAATAAATTAACCATTCAAGTAATTAACAAACAAATGTCCAATAATAAATAAATGACAAATAAATAAATAAATACATTTTACACTTTTGATATGCAAGCATACATTAACACAAAAAAAACACTCCATTATTATATTCTTATTATTATTCTTATTATTATTATTATTATTATTAATAAACCGGGATCATATAACACCAACATATTACACTGAATATAACCTAATCAGCAAACATCCTAATTCCCCCCTTTTAATAATACATACCCAAAACCACAATATCCATAATGTTATCAAACTCCCGGTTATACACCCAAACAACCAGGCTGCAGGTCTCAGAAGGCAAAATCCACAACCAACAGTAATATAACTCTTCCAACATGTCCACCTTGGCCCCTAGCACCACCTTGGGAGCCATAATTATTCCTTCACCATAAAGGCGGAGACCCCACCAAAGAGGATCCCCCCCTGCCAAAATCCACCACTTTATCAATGCACTGGATCCTTGCCTTCCAAGACCTCAACCGATAAAACGTACCAAATTTTCAAATTATAACCATAAAACAAGGGGTGGGTGGGCGGGAAACTTTTTTCTCCTCACGTCTGTCTAGCCCCCTTTAACTTGCCCTATGCCTAATCCCCTCTTACCTCACTCGCCACACTAGCACAGCCCCTCCTAGCCTTACTTCATTTTAATAACCCTTAACACCCCTGGGCTAGGCGTAGCACCCGGTCATGTAGGCCCTGCGCCTAATTTCTTACGGCTACGGGCCTCTCTTTATCTTGCAACAATATATTTATAAATAACGCCTGCTGGCAAGCTTTTTTAAGGGCTTTTTAACACTGGCAGTGAGATTTACCATTTCTTCACGTCTGGAAATGCTGCCATTTGCCATTTTTCATCATTGTGTGAAATAGATGGCACTTAATATGCTTTAATAAAATTACTGGTACATCTAAACAGTTATTTCTAACTAGCAAATAAAGCAGAACTATACAAACTAAAAACAGCAATCAGGCCCATCCTTTATTGCAAAGGGGACAGGTGGTATCTCCTGCTCAATAAAATAAAATGACCTCCCTTTTTGCAGTCCTTCTGTCCTCTCCCTGTTGTTGGCACGGCCATCTTCATCTGATCCTTTTCCAGCTGTTACATTTTATTTGTGAAGGCTATTATATCATTAATAATAATATTATAATAACACAGGATTTTTATAGCACCAACATAATACACAGAGCTGTACATTAAATAGGGGTTGCAAATGACAGCCGAATACAGACAGTGACACATGAGTCTGCCCCGAAGAGCTTACAATCTAGAAGGTGGGGAAAGTAACACACAATAGGAGGGGAGATCTCATGGGGTGTCATAGGTCAGCAGAAATTACAGAGCTGAGATCAGGAACTTTATAAATTGGCTCCTATAGTGATAAAATAATAAAAATAGTAAATAAATATAAAAATAATAAAATAATAAAATAGTGATCTCCTATTAGAACATAGTAATACCAACAATGTCTACCCTCCCACCTCATGGGATGGACAATAATTGCTACCGGCTGATAAAAAAAAGTAAAGCAGTTTAGTATCTTTGGATTAGTTGGTAGGGTATGTAGGGCTGTGTATATCGTGTTAATGTGTAATATACAAATATTTTTTTAAACATATTCTCTTCTAAAGAATACAAACACAAAAAATGGGGATGGCAGTGAGTGGTACCAGCTGACGCTAAGTAGTACCAGTTGCTGGGAGCCGTGCTGGATCGGGAACGTATTGCAGAACAATAAAACTGTCCTGGTAAACAAGGGGGGTTATACAAAAGTAGGTAAAGTACATTCATTTAATGCATTGCTGTATTTTATGGCAGTATTTGCCTTTTTATCGTATATACAGCCAATGATAAGACCAGATACTAATTGCCTCGCTGCCTTCAATACTTATTGTGTCATTGACCCAGAACAAGTATGAGGGCTTCTGACTAATAAATGAATACCGATATTGTTCAGCAGGCAAAGGGAAGTTTTCACTGAGCAGAACATTGGGATTTTACACAGACAGCTGGATGCAAAGTTTACTGGAATTGGAATGTTGTGTGTTAGCAGTGCAATGTATCAGTGTATCCTGCAGTCTTTTCAGCTGAGGGTTTCTTCCGACAACTTACCTTTGCCAACCTGGAAAACATTATTGAACTTGTAATGAATTGGATGCAACCCAAGAGCTGTATGTTTGGAATTTATTAGCAAGCTGTCAATCATCTTTCATACACAGTGGATCATTCACTGATAGAGCAAGAATAGGATATTCAAGTGCCAGAAGGGTGCATTGTCTAGGCTTTGCTTGACAGATACTCTTATTCTTATAATTGCAGTACAAAGTATGTATCACGCACACAATGTACACATTCAGATTTAATAAAACACAAAGTGACATTGAGGCTGATGTTTAAAGTGGAGCTAAATCCAGGAAACAAAGAGTCACCAAGAATATGATGTCTTTGGCAGAGGAGCAAAGTAACATTGCAGGAAACCTTTTCCCCAGCTCCTGGTGTTATTTTGCTTGCACTGTTCAGCGCTGGGGTTATGCACTGTACAGTCTGGCTCTGCTCTTGGCACCACCGGAAATAAATCAAGATGCCAGGGACAATGCATGTGTAGGAGCAATACCTGCCTAATGGCCAAAGAGGATCATTGAGAGCTCAGTGATAAAGGTGATGGCTTTAGGGGATGCAGTGTTGAGTAGGTCTTTTGTAGACCCTAAAATGTCATCACAAGAGCTAGGAAGAAGTTTTACAGAGTACAGGGTCAAGGTGATTAAAAAATTTTAAAAAGGGGTACTACACTGGGTGAGGAGAGTTTGAGCAGACTTAAAGTTCAGTTTTAGGCAGCATAGACGTAGAAGCAGGTACCATTGGTTGATCATGTAAAAACACCTTTAGGTCAGTGTTTCTCAGCTAGGGTTCTGTGGAACCCAAGAGTTCCTCCAGAGGCTGCTAGGGGTTCCATAAGCCACGGGCAGTTTGAAAGCCTCAGGTAAGTTTAATGATCATTTGGACTATCTGTAAGGATGACATTCTTATCACTGGCCAGCAATGTAAGAGACATTCTTCCCACTGAGCACCACACTAATATACTAGAAGCTGTGGATATAGAAAGACCTGAAAGTTATTTTACCTGTTCACCCATGTTAAGAATGTTGATAAAGGATGCCTTAGGTCAGGCATGGCCAATTACGGCCCGTGTTCAGATTTCCAGAGGCCTGTGTCATCACAGGGAATCCTCTACATCATTATAGTGGGCGTGTGTTGTGCGGGACCCGCACGGATCACGCCTACTCTGATTCCAAGAACGGGCTCCACACGGAGTCTGCACTGAGACCAGACTCCGTACACAGGTAATCCCTCATGTCACCCTGGTGGGCATGTGCTGTGCGGGACCCCTGAAGACCACACCCACACCTAACCCTGGTTAGTGGTCGGCCCCCATACATATTCACCTCACCAAATCTGGCCCTCTTTGCAAAAAGTTGGACACCACTGCAAGTTTCAGGGTTATGGTATTTAGTTGATAGTCAGTACAGGTTTGGTTTTAAGAGCAATATTTGAAATTTATCTGCAAAACCACCCATGAAATGCCATGTCACCGTCGGAAATTGCATGTTGTGTACAACAGGGACAGACAACATCTTTCTTCTTGTAACTTTCACCTGGGGCGTCTTGGTTGGTCTTTACTATTGGAAGCATCAGCCCACCACCCGAGCTGGTCATTACAAATACACACAAATTACTTAATATAGCATGTTATATATTTATTATATTGTACAAGCATGGCCAGAGCTGTAATTTTTTGTCAAGGTGTAAACAAATAACTCTAACCTAAGTGAAATATTCCCAGAAAGGTAATAAAGCACTTTTCTACATAAACAGTCTGCTTTATTTTAGTAAATCAACCCCATTAGACTATATACCTTCATAGGCACAGAGGCAACAATAATAATGAACTATAGAAATATAGGCTGTTCACTTAGCAAATTAGATTTTCCCTTGCAGAGGGATATTTCACTTAGTGGGCCTGATTTCCTAAAGCTCTCTAAGGCTGGAGAGGATACACTTTTATCAATAAACCTGGGTCATTCATCAAACCTGGAATAGATGTGGTTCAAGATTGAAAACATTTGCTAACAAATAGCAAATTACTTTTAAGAAATTCATTCCAGGTTTGCTGGATCACCCAGCTTCACCATGGAAAGTGTATCTTCTCCAGCCATGGGGAGCTTTAGTAAATCAGGCCCAGTGAATGAGGCAAAGCTTCAACCATCCAGTCCTGTGCATCTTATTTTTCTAGATTTCTTTCCATGTGATTGGGTATAGTTTGCAAAGTGAGTTTTCACCACATTTACTAAGCCATGTGTTACCGTGTTTGCCAGGCCCTGGGCTAAACAGATCTTCTCTCTTTACAAAAAAAAAACTGGCAGTGTTAATTGCTATTGCACTGTTTTCAACAACTTCCATCTCGCTTGTCTTCTTTTATTAATGACGATATGAGTAAGGTAATAATTCTCCCACTTCCTTCTGGAGTCTTCAGATAAAAAAAAAATATCTGATTTTCAATATAATCTTCGTAGAGCAGAATGGAGAGGTAGAATATATGAACTGCATTTTTAGGTTAATATCCAGTGTTCTAGTAAAAATATGACAGTTCATAAAAATGCTGCAATATTTTCAGTCGACCTGGGTACCCTTAACAGACACAACCTTTCCCCAGAAATGAAATTATTGGCAGTTCTTTGCTCCAGCAGTAGCATTCAGTCTCCGAGCAGCCATTGGAAACTGACATCTCTCTGTATTTACAGTCATCATAGACAGCTAATCCTGTTGAGGATTTTATTCCTTCACATATTAGAAGAGACAGTGCTCACAAAGTTCCTCAAAGTACTGGGCAACTTTTTTCTTACCTAAAACAGTGGAATAATCCTCATTCAATCTTGTACAGTATAGGAAAAAAAAATCACAATTCTGTCAAAGAAATTAGAATTTTTGTTGCCACAGATTTCTTTATACCTTTTATTTTCCTTTCTACATATATACTACTTATGGATCAGTGCAATGTTGTGCAAACATGGCGTGCCATTCCATCAGTAGGGATGAGCGAGAATATTAGGTTCAATCTTGCAGCGAACCGGGCCTTTCTCGCTTACTTAAAATGTAAGCAAGAACGGCCTTCTGATTTGCTGAGAGGTCGAGCTCTCACCGGACAGGAGGATTTCCAGGGCTGCATCAGCTGGCAGCCCTGGAAACCCTCTCCGATCCCCAGGTACCAGAGGTTAATTAACCTCTAGTGCCCCAGGGATCACACACTCTTCTCAATGAATGCAGCCACAGCTGCAATCATTGAGAAGATGCCCAGCACAGGAGAACCTCCTGACATTGTAGTATAAACATCTCTTACAAATGATACATTTTTATCTGTAACATATGTATCATTTGTAAGAGATACTTATATTACAATGTCAGGAGGTTCTCCTTTGCAGGGCATCTTCTCAATGGTTGCAGCTGTGGCTGCATTCATTGAGAAGAGTGTGCAATCCCCGGGGCTTTAGAGGTTAATTAACTTCTAGTGCCCCAGGGATCGCAAACAAGAGGATTCCCAGGGCTGAATGCAGCCTTCACAATACTAAAGGGAAAACAAAAAGTCACATGTGAACAAACATTGGTGGAAACAAATGGGGTTCATATTTTAAAGGAAGCCACAAAGGCAAACAGCTAAACACAGAGTTGGAATGCATATGCTTAAAATGAAATGTGCAAAAAAAAAAAAAGACTGCTCAGGCAGTCTGGATCCCATTCCATGCTTAGAAGCACACTTAGGCCCTTGGTCTCAATTTTATCTTCTGCAATGAAGCAATACAGCTTGGTTTATGTCCCGTCAACTTGTGATTAGACAATAAAAGTGCAGCATCAAATAGGTTACCTTATATTTTATTCACCGCTGTTTTTGTGTGCAAGAATAAAAAAATCTTTTATTACTTTTGGCTCATTAAACATGAACATACTGCTCTAAAAATGTTTTAGCTTTAGACATTATTTAAATTTGCTCAGGTTTAGTTTTTTTGCTTTTTTGTTGGATGGTATATTTATTTTTATTACATATTTATTTACACTCTGAAAAAAGTTTGCTAAGGATCTAGTAAACTCCATGGGTGCAAAAGAGGTTCATATATTATTTATATCCCTGTGTGTCAGTGTGATTTCACACCTCTGTTTGTCTACCTCCAGGAATCTTTGCTGCAACATTACTCTTCCATGTTTGTGTTCCGCCTCACTGTGGTTGAATTGGCTTCTCTGGGAGGGGACCTTGTTTGAAGTAGTTTGCTTGCATAACTCTGTCAGCTTGTCTGTCTGAAAGGAGGTTCCTCCAATTAAATCCATGACTCAGTGCAAACTCTTAGAGCAGTACAAAAATAAAACTTTCAAGAAGTGTGTGGGATGGGGAATCTTTGGATGCCAAAATAGGACAAGTTATGGAATGTACAGTATAAGGATTGCTGGTTGCCGAAATAACAGTAGTAATGAGCTAGTCTTTCATTGATGTGGAAAGTTTGAAGCAATGCCTTGTATTGGCAAACTTAAGTTTTAAGGTGTAGACCCATGGTGTTCCTTCCTCGTATATTACACGATTCCTAAATGGAAATTCATTTTTTATCTTTAAGTTTTAACTTTATTCTTTTGTAACCTAACTGTATACTCTATATACTTTGTATATATTTATATTTATATATACAGGTAGTCCCTCGGTTACATATGAGATAGGGACAGTATGTTTGTTCTTAAGTTGAATTTTTATGTACGTCGGAACAGGTACATTATTTTAATAAATGCAATTAGGACAGATGTTTGTCTCAACATATTATTAGGCAGCGTGGTATCAGTTACTGTATAAAATCCTCACTGTGAGTTAATCACAAACAAAGCAAAAATAAAAAAACTTTATGGAGCCTAGACATTCAATAACTTCTGGAGCAAGATGTGCTTTGATATGCAAAAAGAAACAACTGCAGAGTTTGTCTTGGTCATTAAAGAATTATAAGAGGCTTCAGAAAGAGCTCAGTCCCTAAGGTCACCCACAACCTCAGCTGTGTTTAGCAAACGATTTCTTCCGCAAGTCATGCAAACCGCCCCCTCCCCCCATCAAGCCTCCATCCTGCTCACAAGCAACAGGGAAGCCCCATTCATATCTAGGAGTCACCTGTATGTGGGATGTCCTTAACTCGGGGACTACCTGTATATTTATATAAATCTTGTACAAATGCAAAAAATATATATGGTACACTTAGGCCCAATTCAGACAGAAAGGACACCACGGGCCCCCATTCACTTCTTATAAGCAGCTTTAGTTGAGGCACTACATCCAAAGAGAAAGAGGTAAAAGCACCTAGAAAGCTGTCACTGCTTTCTCTCTACATGTAACATTTCACTCACAGCTGCTGTGAGTGAATCCGGGCAGTATTGTGCGTACAAATTTTGACATGCTGGTCTATTAGGAACATCACAGTGGTTGGGGAGGCCAAAGGGCTGACATGGTGCCTGAACCTAGTGTAACACTGGTGTCACAAACCATTATAGCTGTTGGGAGTCCATGGTAGAAGCTGTTTGCTTTCACACTGTCTTCTTCTCTCTCTAATTTAATCTTCAGAATCTAAACAGAAAAAGAGGAAAGGATGAGTTTCTCCTCTGACTTGTTCAGCTTTTTGTAAATTTTAGTTTGAGTTACTGAGTTTTATTAATAATGCACTTTTTTTCTTACCTGGATAGACATCTGGCTAATGCATTATAATGTACAGTAAATAAAAAAAGCGGAACTTTCCCATAATGGCTACAGTGATCAACAATAAAGTCCTTGACTATCCCATTTTTGGATGTTCTGATCCCTAAGATACCAACCAATAGATACTTTTATACCAGTCCCTGATTTTCAGAACAGGCTGTAACATCAATCCTGATAACAAAGCATATTGACCATGCATTGTCCTGTTTGTGCACTATAACTCATTATAACTTGTTTTCTAATTCGCTTTAATTTTTTATGCTTGGTTTTCAGATCATTTAGAGTATGGTATCTGTAAATAGCCTTATCTGTGTACATGATTTACACGGATGTTACAAAATGTTCTTGTCTCCAGTAGTTTTTCAGTAAAATAAAGCTATTTCTTCATCTTGACAACATCCAGGAGCATTGCCAATAACAGGACAAATGATGTGAGCTCATTTGTTAAGACTCCTTGGCGAGCTGTCTTGTCAGATTGCTCTCTGCAATGAATTATATCTCAGCTCTTTGTTTAGTAGGTGTTAGAAAGCAATTTTGCACCTCTTAGCACTGGTTTCCATTGTTCTGACACCTTACACATAGTTACATAGTTCATCAGGTTGATTCCTTCAAGTTCAAGCAATAGACAAAATTAATTGTCTTAACTGGAAAAAAAAACTTTTCCTGGCCCTCCAAGCAACCTCACACTCCCTTTAACTCCTTTACACGGAAAATGAAAATAGAAGGGAATGTCCACACATAGGACCAGAATGGAGGTTTTTAATTGAAGTTTTTTGGTGTTTTCTGTTTTCTATTGATCCTCTGTTCTAAAGGGATACATTTTCATCTTTGGGTAACTTCTGCAAAGCCCAGAGGTAGGCAAACTCCGGCCTTTAGACCGGATACGACCTAGCCAATATTCCAGTTTGGCATAACGCCCCTTAGTTATTTATTATTGGATCTGGCCTAATTGAATTGTCTCGTTATCGCTCCCGTGATATCATCAAGTTCCCGCACAGTAACCCCAATTACTATGGCTAAAGAGCAGAAGCAACGCGCAGCTACCAGTCTCTGGAAGGTTGACCTCGAACGTCGTGTCTTCAACCCCGAATGGACTGGCAAATTATTTTTCATCCAACGTGGCAACAAAGCCCTGTGTTTAGTGTGCAATGACACCAACAGCACTTTCAAACGGTCGAATCTCAAGGGGCATTTCAATGCCAAGCACGCACACACGTACAGAGACTACACAGGATGAAAACTTTTCCTTGGACACCTTGTTTCTTCTGGCCTAGTGTGCCCTCTTGACCTCCTGAAATGGCCTAGCGGTCCAAAAAGTTTGCTGAACCCTGGCATAGCCTATAATAACACCAAAGGATCTCTGTGCAGATTTGCCTGCTGGACATTAAGGCGGACCAGCGGCGGTATCAATTGATCCAGGGTGGCTCTTGGTGGCTGGCACCTTGCCAGCCATTTGGTCACTTAACCTCCCTGGCGGTATTCCCAAGTGTAGCTCGGGTTTAATTTTTTTGAAAAAAAGTCGTAACCCCGATCCACACTCGGAGTGGCATTATAAAGGACTTACCCTTTATAATGGTCCAGACGAGCTTGTGACGTACTGGCATCTGTGTCCCCTGACCTTGCATCCCCAGCACGATCAATGGGATGTGTGAGCGTGCGGAGGGTGGTGCGCTGGGGGCATGACCGGGTGGGAAACTTAAACAGAAAGGAACCGCGTCTCCACTGAGGCACCAGTTTACTGGGATGAGTGGTAACCACACCGTATTCACCGTATTCAGATTGAACATAGCCTAAATAGCTGAAGTTTCATAAAAAATAATACCTTTCTCTTTCATTGTAATTGAAAATCTTCCAACGTACTGACAGACACGGCAGCGGAAGTCACATTAAAAGATGTATGATTTCCAAGCATGCTGGTGATTTGACAGAGTAAATCGTCTATTTTTCATTCATCACTAGCTTAAAAAATTCTATATTATGTATGATTTAAATCCTGAATAAAAAACTAGTTCCTGTTCTTCTTCCATTTGCAATGAATAAATGAGCCCCTATAAATAACTTAGTATTTGGCACCCTAAAAAAATTCTATAGGGACCAATTTCTTTTTTCAGATGACAAAGTGCCTGTTGGTAATTGTATAAGTAGTGCACCTATTGTGTCAGGATATATCAGGATCTCCAACCACCATGTATCCCAAAGCAAATGATTGTATTTTTTTAAAGAGCTCATTTTTAGATATAAAGGATTGATAGAACTGACAAGAAAATGGGTATATCCATCATCACTATGTTCTGCCTTCATTATACAGACTTCTCTTACACTTTAAGCGAGGTTTATTGTACTGTATATAGCTTAACTTTCCACTCCATTAGTAATAGGTGTGAATAGTTTTCACCAGCTACACAATAAAGAAATGAAATTGGTAACAGACTTGGTTTCTTTTCCTTGTACTTATTCTGCAGTCGGCAGATTAGCTGTTTTGTTAGGAAAACCGTGGGAAATATAATCAGCACCAGCCTTTCATTTTCTGTTAATGACAGTCCTGTATAATTACATTCTAATTAGCCAGTCACTTGGAAGCTTCATCCCGCCACTTTCATGTGTTTTTCTCTCGTCTGTAATAATTCAGAGATCACAGGGTCATGTCTAGTGGGAAAAGTGTATATAGAATAATGAAGAAATATATTTAGTATGTCTTTATATTCCCCGTGGCAAATGTTGGTTAATACAACCTTATATAATGATTTAAGAGGATATACACAGAATGATGTACATAGAATTATAGATATGAAAAAAGATATACATTGTAAAATCAATAATGAATTATTCAACTCCAGCTTAACTACTGCCAAGGCAAAGTCAGATTGTAAAAAGCAGCTCGAGCCGCAATATTAACCTTCAGTCCAAGGGTGTTCTTAGGATTTTTAAAGATCTGGGGTACCCCATGGCACCCTGAGGTGTGTAAGGATGAGTGCTATGTCATTGTGGATGTGATGAAATTGTATTAGCAATGGTAGGGGCTTAAAGAGACATGAATAAATATAACATGACCTTACTCACTGTATACAAGGCACTCGTATGCCACTGTCCTTGCACCCACAAAAATGGCACAAACAAGTGTGTCACAAGGGAAAGTCTCAAAGACACCTCGGCACAAAGTATAATTTTTGAATGCTAAAACTTTTATATCGCATATACTTTTTTGCACACATACTATAGACATTGAGCAGGAGTGAGTAGTAATTAATGCAAGGAGCAGAGGTAAATAGTCAAAAGTGATTTAGTATGTAAGCAGTATGTAATGTTGTGTCTGGAAGTCCAAAGTAGGAGTTGCAGAGTTCAGGGGTCAGTAGTCAGTAATGTGGTATGTAAGTAGTATGGATCAGAGTTCAGTTGTGGAGTGCAGAATATTAGTAGTATGTAATGCATAGTTCAGGGGTCAGTAGTATGAAATGCAGGGTGCAGGGGTGATTAATCAATAATGTAGTATGTAAGCAATATATAATGAAAAGTTAAGTAGTCATTAGTAGGAGGTGCAGAATGTCGAGGTCAGTAGTATGTAACATAGGGCCTGATTTATGAAAGTTCTCCGAGGCTGGAGAGAATACACTTTCAGAAGTGAAGCTGGGTGATTCAGAAAATGTAATGTGAAGTACGTAATGCAAGGCACAAAAGTCAGTCATCAGCAATGTAGTGAGCAATATGTAACATAAAGTTAAGTTATCCGTAGTATAAGCTGCAGAGTGTAGGAGTCAGTAGAATGTAACCCAAAGTGCAGGGGTAGGTAGTATGTAATGCAGGGTGTAGGGGTCAGTAGTGACTAACGTGGTATGTAATTAGTATGTAACCTAAAGTTTAGTGGTCAGTGACATCACTGAAGACTCACCCCTTTCAAGGTGGCGCTCCCAATCATGCTGAACCACAATACCAATACTCTTTGAAAGAATAGTATATAAAATAAAGAATACTGTAAACATGTAAATAAATCTAATGTCTCCACAATCTTGAGATTATATAAAACACCTATACAGCTTCCTAAAATCCTTTGTGGTAATGTTGGAGCTCACAAACACCACAGTGAAGCCCATAAATTTAAATCTCAGAATGGAAGACATCATGTACCAGAAACTAAAAGTATAGAAACGTCAGATGTCAATTTAGCTACACCCGATGCATTTCACCTTAGGGGCATCAGCAGGTACTTCACTATTGTGTGGTGTTTGCTGGATCTACCTTATGGGGTACGGCATAGCTGTTTCCTTGTGCCTCTTCAGTCGAGCAATATATGGGTTTATCTGTTTTGATGGACTGAGAAAGCTCCAATGTGACCATAAGGGATTTTAATATGCCAGTGATTTGTCCTGGTTTGCTGCTATATAGTTTTATATAGTCTAAATATTGAAGAGACATTCTATTAGTTTACATAGTCAATAGTATGAGTTGCCGAGGGTCAGTAGTATGTAACACAGAATGCAGGGGTCAATAGGCAGTATTGTTTTGTGCAATTAGTATGTAACATTAAAAGTTTAGGGGTAGTGAGTTTTTCGTATCTTTTTTACACAAAACTTTGAATAGTTCTTCAAGAACTTTACTTTATTTCACATAACATAAACCATAACTTAACAAGTAACCTAACCATAACATTAACTTAACACCCAGATCTTTTTCGGCTGTGGTTTCTGGAAGGCCTCGAATCCCCAAAATGTTAGACCCACTAGGTCTGCCAAGGCTTGATACTACTGACTCCCAGCCGCCAAACCAAGCTCAGGTGCTGATATCCGCCATATGCAGACGCCTCTCGGCCTAGACATAAAAAGCTCTCTACTACCTTTTTACCACCTCTGAGGACATCTATACCATAGATGGGCCCCCCACATTCTCCAGTATCTTCCAAACGACCGCCTTCCAGAAACCCAGCCGCCCTCTATTCCCAAACACAAATCCATGCCCAACCTCAATATCAATAACCATAATAAAATGGGGTGGGCAGGCCATAAACTTTTCCCCTACCTGACCTCAATTGCCTTGACTCACCCCTCACTCTTGGACTCTTTAACCTCTCCTTTACCCCTCCATTTCTCCTCCTTCCTACAAACAAGCTCTTTTTCCACCTCTCCTTCCAGCACTTTCTTTACCCTCCCACTGCCAGGGTGCCCACGACACCCTGTTATGCAGTCCTTTCGCCTAATATTTCTTGTCTCTCCTAAGGGCCTTTCTGAACTTTCATTCAGATCTTTAATTCATGGGCAAAACCTTGCGTGGGTTTTCTCCAGGCACTTCAAGTTCCTCTCACATCCCATAGATGGGGAGCCCATAGATGTTTTTATTATCAATAATAATATTCAGTGTTTATATAGCGATGACATATTGTGTAGCGCTTTACAAAGTCCATAGTCACTTTACTAGCTGTAAAGTGCTGCATAATATTTTGGCACCATAAAAACACTGGATAATGAAAAAAAAAATCTATGTTCTCCCCATCAAAGAAAAAAATATTGTTTGCTTCAGAATAGCTTGTAGTTTGCCCTCTCCGTTCTTCTTTTGTTTTGTTATTGTTTAAACAAAACAGGACCTGGGGATATACTAAAGACTACGTGGGAGTAAAATAAGCTTTATTGTTGGTGTCACTGGCAGCAACTAAGCCACAGCCACATTGTTATTGGTTCCAGCAATAGTTATCTTATGCATTTGACAGGACCAGTAACAAACCCTAGCAAGTGTCATGGCCAGCAATAATTCCCAGAATGTGCGAGGGCCAGCAATTGTCAGGGACTGCAGTATTATCCCCATGCAAGTTTCAGGGCCAGCAAACATAACTCCTAACATCTGCCTTGGACTAGAATAGTCCTAGAAAGCACAAATAATATTTGCCCAGTGTAATACCCCTTCTTGCATGCTCCATTAAGGACTTACCCTATTGGGTGTACTCTGAGTTAGCAGGACAATGCTGTATAATGTGGAGCCTGTCTTTTACCAAAGGCAAGATGTAAAGAAGAAGACCCATGACATAACACAACCAGATTGAAATCACCTGGGAAAAAAGGTATCCATATAGATTTTTTAAATATCCGACACACAACTATGGATGGATGTATATCTTGGTAGAAGTCCAGAGATATGTCCAATGTTCTCAATAGATGCAACCTGCTTTTTCTTTTTCCCAGCATCAGATCAACATAGGCAGCATTTCCAGCATTGAACAATATAAAAATATTTTCCACTGATAACAAAAAAAGTGAACGTTATGCCCAGCTCCAGAAAATGTTTTTTTTCTTACTAGGCTGCGAGCACATGGTATCTCTTTATGTATTGTGAGACCCCTGTGCAGGTAATATGCCTACCAGCCACAGCGGGGGTAGACGTTGGCTGAAATGGTTCATGAAAGGTGGGTCTTCTATCATTCTTTATAATATAGTCAGGATAATGAACCTTATTTTGATAATGAACAAAAGAACAATACCAGTTAAATGCATTCTATTCTCCAAACAAACCTATTTCCCACTGCAAACAAGTTACTATAAAAGGACATTTTCTGATGGCTACACAGTCTTCAAGATGACATAATCTTGCTTATCTTTAATCAGCAGTGGGTGGATGTCTGAATATCTTCTAAGGCAAGCGGTGCCCATATTGTGCTCTTTTATTTGCTTTCTTATCCGATACAAGATCTTATGGTAGAATGTATTAAGCAGCCGAATCTCAGTAAGAGGAACAGGTGCAGGAAACCTTCCGTCTGGAAGAAATTATTTCAAAGACTGTGCATTTCTTCATTTTAAAAAAAGATACCCTTTACAAAGCAGAGGGAAATCACAAATAGAAACCAAGGATCAAAGGACAGTGTTGTGAGAAAAATAATGGGCTGTCATACAATAGAACACACTGAATGTATTATTAGACCAAATGCACACTCAAAAATATGTTTGCCTTAAACGAAAAGTTAAATGATATTTGGTAATTTCTTTGATGTTGATGCATGTAATAATTTATGTTTTATATGATTTTGAAGTATTTTTATTAAAAAATTCATCATAACAAATCCTAGCAATGCCCATAGGTTTGTATGTACCATGTGTAATTGTTGGAGCTACTTTATTGACTTATTTACCCTTGGATTAGGTCCCATTTTCTAGGGCGTTCAGCAAGGGTTTAGTGATTATTTTTTACTAGGGGTAGATAGTTTAGAAAAAAGACATGTCTTAGTCTGGGGGTCATGGTGGCTCTATGTCCCAGGTTTGAATCTTGGCCAGCACACTATGTGCCTGGATTTTGTATATTGTCCCTGTGTTTGCTTCGGTTGCCTCCCAAAATTGTGCTTAAAAGTTAATTGGCTTTTCCCAAAACTGGCCTTAGAGTATGTTTATGAAATATGACTATGGTAGGGGCAAGGGGTGTAGTCGTAAAAACAGTTGAGGGGGCACAGTGCTATCTATGAAAACGTGCTCGCCCCGCTACACCCCTGCCCATGTGTCACTCAAGAAGAAACTTCCCCCAGAGTGACGTCATGATACCAGATACTCAGGTCTGAGCCTACGATGGGAGAGTGGGCAGGTTATGTTCAGAGAGACAACCACCGTCATGAGCCTGCAATTCCATACTGAAGACATGGTCCACGGCTCTAGCCGGTTTGCCCCCCCCCCCCCCCGTGAGGTCCTTCCCCTGACCCTGCGGGGGGCAGACCGACCAGAGCCCCAGGCCACCAAGAATTAAAAGTGAGGGCATGGCATTTCCACCCGTGCTCGCCCCACATCACCCCTGGCAGGGGCATTAGGTTTGAGGTCCTCTGAAGGGTTTTGTAGTATGTCATAGCTATAGAAATACACAATGATAATAATTGTTTGCTCTCCTTATGTCCCTGCCTTTATATGCTTCTCTGTGTCACCAATTTGACTACTGATACCTGTCCCTTGGATTTATTCCTCTTGGGTTTATATACACTTTAAGCAGGTTATATGATATAATGGAGCAGTGGATTACAGTGCAAGCCCAATTAATTTCCAGTCCCATGTTTGGTGTAATGTAGCTATACCCATACCCATTCCATTGTGTTTTGTAAATTGTGCCATGTCACTACTTTTGTGTGAAAAATTGCAACACTCCTCGCCTCATCCTAAGATACCTAATACAAGCCATCACAATGTAAAACCCATCAGTGCAGTTAATATAAAAAGACGCCTTTGTCTGCTGTTTAGAATCCAGTATAATAATGAGCCTACTTCACTATTGTACTAAGACATCTAACAATCATCTTCATGTCGGGGTACCAAGCAAAATGCATTAAGTCTCATGTAACAATGTAAGTGAAGTTCCTTTTTGAAAAGTTTGGACAAGGAACAAATGTATTATTAGAGGAAAGTAAAGTGAATAATGCATAAAAGGAGCAATATATTAACCGTGAATGACTTTCTAATTGGGTTTAAATCTGAACTCTAAAAAATGTGTTAAAATCCACCTGTTTGGATATTATCTTACGGTAATCTGAAAAGCAGCAGTTACTTGGAGCCAATTAGATGTGCTGCAAGCACATGTGCTGGCAAGGAACCTGCTATAGGGGAGTTTAGTGAATAAGCTAGCAGTCGGATTTGCTGGAATTATCTGAACAGCTTTAGGCATTGTTTGTGGATGCTGGGTGCATACATTTCTCATCTCATTTCTGCAGGTGAAAGAAACACTGTAACCAACATTTCAAGTATAGGCAGAGAAAATACATGAATTTGTTAGCAAATGATTATATACAAACTATTTTAAATTTTGTTGTTTACTTGCAAAGTTTTTAAACTTTATATATTCTAGTTAGGGTGGATATTCTCTTTTTCTCTTTACGGTGATAGCCAACCGCTAGGAATAATTTTGTAACAAGAAAGAGACTAAGTAGCAGAGGTTTTTTTGGCAAAAATCTATTTGGTTATATTGTTTGAAATCACATAGGTAGGTATACATTTAGATAAGATACATTTCTTATACAATTACTGGTTTATATCCCTTATCCTCTTGTGGGGTTTTTGGACTCAAAACTATACATTTAGCCCCTGTGATACAGTAATAGTACAATAGTCCCAAGATATGGGTATGCTTAGTAGCACATGGGAGCACAATAAGCAAATTAATAAGTCCTGGTGCCCAACGCATTTCCCCTGTTTGGCTTCCTCAGGGGAGAATGAAACATATACCAGGTACTAGTATAGGAAAGATATGTATGGAATTTACAAAATGTTCTTCATACTGAAACCATTTTAAATATCATATACAAGTAATAAACTGTCCAAGTGATCAAAGTAATTACATGTAGTTACCATGCTATCAGTACGTTGGCTCATGACCTTAACCTCCCAACCGTTAAGCCCGTACTTTTTCGTATTAAAAAAAGTTGCAATTATCGATAACCCCGTACTTTTCTCACTCCCCACTTACCTTGTCCCGCTGTGCTCATCCAGCGTCGGGTCCGTGTTCCAGCGTCGATCTCCCTCTCCAGCGTCGGGTGCCGTCTCCTATGCCAGTGGGACCAGGTAAGATGCCAGCCGGCATCTTGTGGTCCGCCGGCCGGCATCTTGTGTTCCGCCGGAACAGAAGATGCCGGCCGGCGGACCACAAGATGCCGGCCGGCTTCTTACCTGGTCCTGCTGATCGCCCCGCGTCGTTCTGCTTCCAGCGCCGGGTGCTCCCTGAAACAAGAAGCCAGCCGGCGGAGGAAAAAAAAAGCCGGCCGGCTTCTTGTGCGTGCGTGCGTGCGCGATGACGTCGAATGAATGAGTTTCAATTAAAAATAAATACAAAGTATGTATTTTGTATTGGATTGGATACAGGAATTTGTATTCAATCCAATACATAATGAGAGTTTGAATTTTGTTCTCATTTTGTATTGGATTGAATACAAAGTCCTGTATCCAATCCAATACAAAATAATAGAAAATATATTTATGTGGTTTTGTCTATAGGTATGTGACGGACACTAGGGAGGTGTTTTAGAAAAATATATTACTATACAGTATACCGAATTATCGCATTTTCAGTATTTTTCATTTATTTATGTATTCTTGTTTAAGCTGATTTTTGTGTTTTTCCTTTAATTTTATTAAAAGTAATTTTTTTTTACATGATTGTGTGTTTCAAACATTTTTTATATTCATGATATCTACTAGACCCCTATTTGGACATATTTCTGTAAGTTACAGGTCTACAATTTAAAAAAAAAAATTTCATGAAAACCTGTGACGCTTTTGGTACAGAAATCTAGACATCAGTGTAACGCCCAGGTGGTTAACATACAGACCATGTGTACACATTATTTTATAATAGAATCTAAAAAATATTGCATAGAAAGGTTTAACTGTGAGATGATGGTATCCTGAATATTACAGAGTTGATAGTATAAAAAGAGAAGGGTGGTAAAAGATTATTAAATGATATCAGGAAATAAATGGCTGAATGGTTATATTGTACATATCAAGTTAAACATGCTAAAAAATATGACTACTGCAGAGAGTCAATTCCCAAGCCCACTCTGTCATTGAGCATTACAGCCTTCTTTACTTTTGGAAGTGTCTAATTACCGCCTCTGCTATCCCAGCTTCTCCATCCTCCCACGGACCTCCTTAGAGAGTATATATATAGAGAATAATAAAAATTCCAGAGTGTCACAGCTGTAAGTTTGTTGGGACTGCTGATGTCATTGTGAAAATGGCGGTACCCAGTAGCACTACAAGACTACACTGTATGTCTACACTATGGACGATTTTACAGGTATATAACATAAGCATATAAATAAGCATAACATATATTAAATGAATTAAATGGATGTTAAAATCAAATTAATTGTCTTATTTTGTTAAAGAACCATAGCAAACATATTGACATTCCAATATCTAAATATTAAAGCCCACTGATCTGTTTAGCTGCGAACACTATGGAGAAATACAATTTCAACATTTTGCAGAGCAGCACTGAGATTGCTTGGATTTCAGCATTCTACCTCCCCTTTCACTCAGTCTCCATGCTCTGTATTTAAATTAAAGCAGACTTTGCACTAAAACCCAAAACCTGCTTCTTTCCCCCATCTCCCATGTACCACATCATACCAGTACTGGAGAGGGTGGCATCACAACCCTTTAGACATGGTATCCTGAGAATGTTGAGTATCCCAAATGTTGCAAAAAGACCCCCCCGCCGCATCTTGTCTTCTCATTAGATTTGTATCCTTATCTTCCCCAAAATTTCTCTGGAAGAATAGCACAAGAGAACCCTAACACAGATCTACTTTCATGTTATCATAAATATAAATCTGTGTTGCTCACACAGTAACAATTTTCATCTTTCAACCTAAAGGGTCTAAATATTTAATCAGCAGGCACATACCCTGCCTAGGTGACATGGTTGGAAAGTGGGGGTATTTTTTCTATTATTTCTACATAACTGTGGTGTTCCTTTTTTGTGTGCTTGAGTGGCCCAGGAGTCCTTGAATCTTGAATCTAAGTGAAAGGCCTGCTCTAAAAATCAGACTGCTGGCAGATTGCCATGTCACTGATGGGAGGCGGGTGCAGGATGAATTACCCCACATTGCCTGCAGCTACAGAAAATAATACATGTATTTTAAAGCTTGTATAGAAAAATAGAAATATCTAAATATCAATATTTCGGTCACAGGTTTTCATTCCATTTCGTCTGCTAAAATATATTTTATTCCAAATAAATAGTATTTAGCAGAGTTTCATTGGCAAGATGACAGTGAAGTGATTAATATGCTGCTCTGTGGCTAACTGACAGTATAAATCATTTACCTGTTGCCTCTCCCAGGGGACCTGTCGTTAATCAGTTGCTGCCCTACTTGACGCTGTACAGTTTGCCCTATTAAAATGCTTTATGTATCCTCCAGGCCATTAAGGAGGAGACGGCAATTACTGCTAACCTTATTGAAACCTCAGATCAGGCATGCTGCACTAAGATGAGATGAAAATTCAGTCCAAAGCCTTGGGGAACTGCGGTGACAATCAATTATTCAGCTCTTGGCTGATCACAACAGGTTCACAGGAGCGGAGCTGTAGCCGTGAACCATAATGGCACAATAAGTGTGAACCCTGATGACCTGATTGCTGGGGTTAGGCCATTTGATTTCCATGTGTGTGGCATCTCGGCAGCAGCTTCTTTCAAAGTAAATCTGAACTTATAAGGAAATCGCTAAAGATAAGAAATATAGAGTTGGTTATTTTGCTTACATTGCCCTTTTGTCTTTAAGATAGGCCTTCTAGGTTAAAAAAAAACAAATACAGCCATGAAAAATGTTTGTGATGAACAATTATCTATTAATACAGTAGAGCAGAATTATGCATTACTGTGCAATCAGTCAGGTCAAGAATTATATTGGATGCCAAGAAGTCATTCTACAAACTGACCAGCGTATTCATATTTTTGCTTTTAAAAAAGTTTTTTTAAAGTTTTAAAAGTTTTTTTATACTTTTCAACCTATTAGCTATTCTACAGCAAATGTACAAAATAGTAAGTGTTTGCTTATTATTAGCATCATTGCAGGCAGTGCTCGTGAATGGCAAAGCATAACAGAGATTCGGAGGTCTTTGTCATCCTCACATTTTCTTTGCACAAGGACCTGAAGTGTAGCTCTGGCTGTAAATACGCAGAGCAGCTCCATTATAGCGTTGTTGTTTGAATTTGGATTTAAAGCAGCAACTAAAGTTCCACTTTTAAAAACCCAGAATCAGGCTGGTCATTATTGCAGAATGGGACAGGCAATGTCCACCTCACCTGCCTGATTGCTCTGGGTATCTGTCAAAAGAAAGCTGGACTGTGCATGTGCAGCTTTAGATTTATTTCCCAGGACACCCTGCAATCTCACCTTTCCCTGCGCATGCCAGGAATTAATGAACTCAACCAAGATGGCTGAAGATTGTCTCCAGGAAATGAAGATGATGGTGGCGCCCTGCGAGGGAATAGGGACAGGTGAGTATTGTGAGTTTACTTCCACTTTACATGTAACTGTACCTGCTGAGAAGAAACAAACCCATCTAGGTGTATATGTGTCTATTTTCTTCTTAGAGATTTTAACAAGCTTCATTGCAAATTGCTCTTTGTTACTGTTCTAAGAAACCGGTGTTTGTTTGACCATGTCTTTCCCAAACTGACTACTGAAAGTAGCAATGTCTATAATCCTTTAAATTATTTAGGGCTGTTTGATACTTGCACCCTCTGGTTTGCAGAACTTAGGTACTGGTGGTACTACTGTTGTGCACCCAGGAGCGGCAAACCAAGCCTCTGTAACCAGATTTGCAACAGTTGCTTTTGAGAACTGCAATACGACAGCCATATGTATAAAATGGTTCCCAGCATCTAGGAGAGGTTGGGATAGAGGTGGAGCTGCAGCACAACACAGAACTCAAATGCCACTTAACTCTCAGGGCATGACTAGGGTAGCACGGACCCTCTATTGCTCCCATTATTACTTACCACCACTCCCCTGTTACTTACCCTAAATCCCTCCTTTTTCCCCACCTTTTGCTTACCAACCCTTAATCCCAACCATGAAAGACAGAGACTTCAGGCTGGACTTAAAATGGCTGGCAAGCAGCGGATTTATTAACATTAATAAATAAGTTAACCATTTTAAATAACCAAATAAATAACCCATAATAACATGAATAACCAATAAATAACCAAACTTTCACATTTACAATCCCAAAACAGTAAAATAAACAAATAATCCCCATTTATATAACTTAGCTAACTAATAACCAAATTTTCCAACAAATCGACCAATTTTAACCATGAACCAACTAAAATTGTTAACCCCTTGCTAACACCGTCCAGGCCTCCCACCCTGTCATGCAGGCCCTGCGTCTATTCTTTGAAGGCTACGGGCCTTTCTTATTTCACCCAAACTGGAATTTCTATTGCAGGGGAAGCCTAACATCCGATTTCTGTCTTACTGCAGAAAAACAACCATCTAATCACAAGCAGGAAAATACATTGCTAGGGGCGGTGTATAGAATGCTTTCAGGTTGTCATATTTTATTGAATTTTTGAGAGTTTCCAGAAATGGCAACAGCCTCAGAATAAAATGGAAAGGGCATTTTTAATACCATTAAATTAAATTAATGTGACAATTGTACATGCAATATTACTTTTTTAATAAAAGTGGACTGCCTGTTTACAATTTTTTCAAATTTGACAAAAAACATTGATTAATTTCTAAAGGAACCAAATAATGCTGATATTTGGCATTTTTACTATTCTGCTGTTTAAATAGTTATTAGAATGTTTTTGTGTGGGGGGTACATGGGCAAGCAATGAACTGCTGATTTCTTTTGCTGTGGGGATTGGATTGGGAACTTAAATAGGAAATAAACCCAAAACAAAACAAAAAAAAAATCCGACTTACCTTTAATCCCGCAGGGCAGTCAATCCGTTGGGAGGTTTCTTCTATCGAGTCCTGCGTCGTCCCGGTATCCATCTTTGGGCAGACGATCAGACATTTTTGTTCCCCTTTGATGAAAGGGCTCCTTTCAAATTGCTTGGGCATGCACAGAAGGAGCCCAAAGCCTCCTGGGATACCCATGTCACACATCCCGGGAGGCTCTAGCTCCACCTTATTCTTTATCGCCTAGGAGAACGAGCATTTAGGGGACAGTGCTGCACCCTTTTTTAAAAAAAAAAATAACAAAAAACAAACAGAATTTTTACATTAAAGAGTTGTTTAACCTTTTATGTACGCTTTAAAGGTCTATTTATAAAACAGTGAATCCAACATTCACTGAAACATTCCCTGGTGGAGAATCAAATACTGCCATTGAAACACATCCTGGAAGTTTCTCCACCAGGGAATGTTTTAGTGAATTTTAGTTTTACTGCTTTATAAATAGACCCCTTGGCGTTTTGTACTTCAGGGATATGTAGGACTTAGCATTGGGCTAGGTCACTCCAATGGCCATGCACTTCTCATGCACTGTTGTGCCTAGAGTATACATCTTTGTAGTTACAGTATTTTTTGTTGTTAAAGGAGACAATCAAAGAGTTCTTCAATGTGTAATTTGTTATCATAACCTTTTTATCACTGTTGTGAGAAAAAAACCCATAAAAACAAAGGTCGCCCAAAATAAGGGACAAAATGAAGCTGTAAATGGAAGGATTTGTGGCTTTCCCATGGTTCCCTTTAGGATGCATAAAATGGACATTTTCTATCCCTGTAGAACCCCCCCTCCTCTAATTTAGTAAGCACGACATCATTGGTGGTCTTCCCATGTAACGATGGTGCATTTGGCTGCTATACTTACTCACTGTGACACATGAATTGTTTGGTTATTAGTTTTTAGTTGTGATCACATCACAAATCCAGGATTTTTGGACTGAGAAAGTGAAATTTATGTAAGTAACTATTACTGTTTTGTACATCTGCTGTAGAATAGCTTTGGGGGTGAAAAGTATAGAAACAAAAGAGCCAGAAATTGTGTTGGTTTAAATTCAGTTAGCCCCAAGGTAACCAGAAAAGGAAATGATAGGAATAAATGATGGTGGAATGGGGGGATTAAGGTGGACCGGAAACCATTTGGAAAGGTTGCTGGTAAAGGACTGATTTTTTTCTGGTGGGTATCAATAATCAGCTTTTTAAGTGCCCCCTTCATCCTGCCTTAAAGCAGCACAAACATTTTGTATATATTAGATTGATATGCTACTTTTTCTCTGGCATACGCTTGCTGACAGGATCCACAGATACAATGAGCCGTACAGTACTTCAAGCGTCTTCTTAATGGAATTTAGATTGCTCTGCATTTCCCTTATCGTCAAGAGGATGGCATCAATGTGACATGCTCATTTTTAGAAGGGGGGACTAAGTAAGAAGAGAAAAGCAATAGCTGGCTATTATATAACTCAATATATGGTCTCTCTATAGCAGGGGTTCTTAACCTTTTTATCAATCCAGACCCCCAATGGATTGTCCAATATCGTCCTATACCCCCTTTACTGTCGAAAAAATCATCACCATTCCTTATATTAGTTGTCAGTATGACTTCCAAATATGTCAACAGCTTGAATTTACTGTACTTTAGATATGGAAAGCTAGAAGGAGAACATTAAAATCATAAGCACTGATAACTTTATCATATTTGTTTACAAAAAGCAAAATTAAAAAATTAAAAATGATAAATATACAAACAGCTACAACTATTTTACAATATAACTTTGATTCACCTGTTTCTGATTATAAACCAATAATTTTGTTTCTTACAATTGAGTATTTCATAAAAGAAGAAAACAAACTTAAATGTGCAAGTTTTTTCAATATCATGACCACATAATACAGACTTTCACTAATCTAGTGAGATAATTGCTGTTTTTTTTGTGCAATCAAAGCATGGAATCGGGGTACAGGTACGAACAACGCCACTCGCATGTCATCTGACACATCAAGTCCATTTATCCACTTTGATTTCAGATTAAATAATGTACCCAAGTAAAAATAAATACATTAATTAAAAAAACAAATACCAGTACCCAGAGATCGAGTCCCATACCCCCAGCATTTGGTTCCCAATTGAACAAATGTTTCCAAATGGAACAAATGTTTTTTCTTTAATAAGGGACATTTGGCAGGAGTATGGACAGATGAGTAAAAGACTTGGAGGGGCAGGTGCTACTGTTAACATTACATCAAAAACCACATACTGATGCTAGGATGACTTGCAACAAAAACCAGCAGACAATCATTTTCCAGGATATATCTATCATCTGCCAATCCAAATTTTTCCATGCAGATGTTGTGTTAGCTGAGAAAAGCAAAACAACACAAGATATTCTCTTACAATTTCTCAACAGTGTGAGCCGAACATCCCAAAAGTACAACTAAGAAAAGTCTTAGAGGAGAACAAAGATCTCCTATGCTTTTAGCATGCCTCTCATCCATCAGTTATATGAGAATCAGCCGCTAACATAGAGAGAGTTCTTGTTAGGATGGCCACATTAATGACAGTCTTCAGGCCATTTCATCCTATCTACAATCACAGACATGACCAATGTGGAAGTGATGACTTTAACTATAATTGAAAGATTCAACTTACTACAACTTTACCTACAATTGATGATTCAACTTAAGCTACGTACACACTTCCAATCATTATCGTTGTTAAACGAACGACGAACGATCCTGCACGATATCTGCGAACGATCGTATAGCACCGATCCGGTACATACAGATAACGACACGATCGTTCGTAGATATTGTACACACAATAGATACGATCGTTTGAGCGATACAGGGAGTGACGTGCACGACAGGAAGTCGCATGCTCAGACCATGGACGATCAACGAACGATCGTACACACGAACGATGGTCAACGATCGTCGTCCAATCCGATCCGCCGGTCCGGTCGTTCATTTCCAACGACTTTCCTCGTTCGTCGGCGTCGTTGGTTACTTTTTTTACGAACGATTTTTGCCCAATCGATCGTCGTTCGTTCGTCGTTCATTTTGAACGATAAAAATTGGAAGTGTGTACGCAGCTTTACTACAACAGTTTGTATGAACACTAAGAAGTTTTATACAGTGGGGGGTTTTACATCATGTTTGTCCATTTTCTTTTACCATCGTCCTCTTCTGTGCTTGGAGGAAATCTTTTTCTATGAGGCAGTAAAAGGGAGAGAGAGGGGAATGTTTCCCGGGGGAAGGCAAGGAGAGAACACACCTGACATTATCACACTGTAATCAATTCAAAGCTAAAACAACAGAATACATATAAAAAGATAAAAATCATAATTAATAAAAGTAAAATCTGTCATATGAGCTAAACTAAAATGTCTTTCTCAACTGGTTTACCCTAGAGGAGCAACTGAAATAAAATTCAGGTTTTATGGAACCCCTGATATAATTATTTAGGGGCATAACCAATGCAACCCCTCTAGACAGCTGAAAGGATCACTGGTGTAATCTGACTGGCTTTGTCCAAATGTTGTTCATTCTAGAACTGTTGCACCTCAAGATTGCTTATGAATATGTAAATAGATATGTATATATATATATATGTATAGGTATGTGTGCCCGGATATATGTATATAGTACACTGTAGGATAAATCCTAATAGTTAGACTGTATCTAACTAGCATGAAACAATACAGGAATACAGTACAGGAATGCTGTATTTAAACATGAAACCTGTTTTTCTTTGTACTGGCCATCTGGATCACCTAGAGGATGTCTTATCAGTGCTCATCAGGAAACCTCAACCAAGGAACAATAAACAAAACAGATAATAAAACATGCCAGTACACAAGATCTAGTTCCCATAACAAACTGGTTACCAGTAGGACCCTCAAGGGCCAATTAATCCATCAAGCAGAAGACGGATGCATAATCAAACAGATGGGTTGGGTTGAAAACCCAGCTGGACCCTTGGTTGACCCTTAAATTTAGATTCCAGCAAGAGATTCTTATATCAAATTTAGTTGGGAGGTCCATCAAATTACCTTTACCAATCCCAATCTAGTGGGGTGTGTGCCAACTGATAGTCATTGTACAGAACACACCCACTAACCAATCCAAGAGTCCCAATTTTACTTAATGGGGCTTAACTATATAAAATGGGAGCTGGCATAATACCAAGGAAAAAGGGGAATGATGGGAGTTCTTAGGGAATCAGGCTCCTGGGGTACCCATTAACATCTTTACAGGTAGCTATAACACATTCCTGAATTGCATTCTTATATTGTTCTGTATATGTCCCAGTATATGTCTACGTTATTATTGTTATATTGTTTTGATGTATTGTGTACTAAGCAGTTACTAGATTATTACAGGGGTAGAGCAATCAGCGGAGCTTTACTATGCTGACAGCTCTGCTCCACTGATCCTGGAGGCAATACGAGGGCAATAAAGGGTTGAATGGAGATACTGCCCCTGATTCATCAATAAAATCTGCGCTCGCTGGAAGCGCGAAAGTACACGCGGCCATCGATCGCGGATTACCGCGGTCCGGACTCGAGTGTGCTCGTACACTCGCCTCACTACCAGCCGGATTCCAGCCTTCACAATAGGGAGCGCGAATCTGCCAATTAAGGCGATTAGATTTCAGCTGTGCGATTAAGGAGGACTGAATAGCGCGATCGCGTACGATTTCGGATCGCGAATACGAATGCGCGACCGATAATCCAATTCTGCTTGATGAATCAGGGGCACTATCTCCATTCATACCTCTACTGCTCTGTGATTGGCTGAGGAAAGGGAAACCCTGATGATGCTTGAGCTGTATGTGAAATGAGCTAAAAGTATGTGAAATGAGACTTCCCAGTCAATGGTTTGTATTCTTAGGGAAATTCAATTGTGTGGACCACTCCATTCCTATAAATATAGTTAGCATTGGCCGGATTTATGAAAGTTCCAGATAAAATAGACTATAATGGTAGAACCTGGATAATCCAGCAAACTTGGTACAAATTTGTTAAAAGTAATTCCATTTAAATGGGCTTGACAATGGCTAAAGAGTGCCTAGTTGGTTGAGCACTAGGAAAGAGCAGCAAGACAAAGAGTACCTGGATTAGAATTGACCAGATCCAGTAATATTTGTGTTGGGAATAAGTATTACCCCTCTGAGCGGGCAAATGAGGAAAATGGTGGTTATTCGGTGTTTGCAGCTGGATAGGCCCTAGAAGAACCACGATAAGCCTAGTAGAGGCCTGTTCATTAATGGCAGGGAAACACATTTTTGGCAGCCACTGTCTGGTATTCAGGTCTGGAGTGTAAGCTTGTTTTTCACTGTTACAGTAAGTTAACTTACTACACTGGGTTTTGTGATTGAAACTGCCAGAACCTTGATTTATGACCAACGGTATTCTGGCCATTTCTTTCACAATTTTCTGGTTGCCATATCTAAAAAAATATCCGTGTAGTGTTTTACTTTATGTAAAACTATTATTATTTTTACACAGTATTTATATAGCTCCGACATATTACGCAGCTCTGTACAAAGTCATGTCACTAGCTGTCCCTACCATAGTCATATGTCTTTAACACAGTCTAAGGTTAATTTTGGGGTGTAGCCAAATACTTAATTGCATGTTTTTGGAATGTGGGAATAAACCGGATGAAACCCAAGCAAACACGGGGAGAACTTGCAAACTCCATGCAGATAGTGTCCTGGCTAAGATTTAATCCTGTCCTAGCGCTGCAAAGGCCAGAGTGCTAACCACTGAGCCACCATGCTGCTCCAAAACTACATTAAAAATATATTTTACACAAAAATGTAGGGATGGCAAGATTTCTGTCAAAATGCATTTCTATGGACATGGATTCTACACAACTTTTTCTGAAAACTGGGTAAAAATGTTGAATAAAAGTTGCAATTTCCTTGTGTTTGGTCAGCATCAGAGATCTCACGCTGGGAACATTTATTGATGTTAGAACTAGTACATTTCTTTTTTATATAATGGTAATTAGACTTGATCTTCCTTTATTAACTTTTTATGAATTTAAATTAACCATCTAATAGGTTCTGCAGACTATGCATCGTGCACATGCTAACTTTTTAAATAATTTAGTTTAATCTGACATTTTTTATGGGTATTTATAATTAAATAGCTTAACCAAATGACAGTAGTAATCACTCTGTACATTTTCCACTGGAACAGCAAAATCTCTGTTTAAGTGATACGAAGAATAGTGAATTGGAAGTCCATAACTTTACTTTTCACATAAATTACCAGAATATCAGGGGGAATTGAACTGTTCTCTGAATGTCCCATTACATTTATTGTGTCATTGGGTTCCGTTAGTCACTGAGCCATAATAGAATGTCAGCTCCAAGAAATTCTAATGCTGATTCACAGCAATGTTCTGCTTCAGGCAATTGAATCAAATCATGAAAATGGTCATTATACAAAAGTATGGAATGGTCTAATAACAGTGTACAAAGGTTATTTAAGTCCTAATGACAAGAATGTATTATTTGCTATTCAGTCTAGGGTGAAAGGGAAAGTCTACATTACATTAATGATTACATTGTCTGCTATGTTCCCAACGATCTTACAGCTTCCCCATAAAAGGGCTCATTTCACCTTGGAGGTCTTTGGTGTGTTACAAATGCATAGTAATGCATATCTAGCTATATGAAGTATGTTAATGTGCATTGCATTGGGGGAGCCCATCCATTTCAGAGAAAATTCACACCCAGGTGGTCTGTTTTATTGTGGTAATAAAGGTATATTAAGTCATTGGTTTTATTAATATTATTATTATTATTATTAATTATAACAATAATAATAATAAACAGGATTTATTTAACGCCAACATATTACGCAGCCCTGTACATTAAATAGGGGTTGCAAATGACAGACGAATACAGACGGTGATACAGGAGGAGAGGACCCTGCCGTGTTTGTGTTGTATTAAGGATGTAAGATAAAAAATCAGGCAAGCAATTTTTTTTATGAATATAGTGTATAACTTGGCACTGTTGTGCTACATTGTGTGTTCAGATGCACTGCAACATATGTGAAATGCCTTAGGTTCAGACCTGCGGTAAAAAAACAACAGGGAGCTACTTCTCCCACCTCTTAGATTGTAAGCTCCTCTGGACAGGGTCCTTCCCTCTCCCTGTGTCACTGTCTGTATCTGTCATCATTTACAACCTCTATTTAATGCACAGTGTTATTTAAACACTTCCCATGTAGGCAGAGGTGGCAAACCACCCTCGGACGCTGCATTGAGCATCCAGAAAACCGCATGGAAATGCTACCACCTCCTACCGCCTAGAGAATGAAGGGTAATGTACATACCTATTCGGTCCAATGTTAACATTTTTTGTACGCAATTTTTAAAAGCAGTAAAACTCCAAAAACACCTGAAAAAAGCTCAGGTGTGAACAAGCCCTAGGTGTGTTGGAATGCCATTAAATTAAAATAAGACAATAATGTGTGTATGATATTTTCCCATCCATTGTGGTAACCTGCCTATCATTGTACACATTACTGTAATGCATCATAACTAAATAGATATAAATAGGCTTAACAATGGCTACCAATGCATAGATCTGTTGTCTTGATGCACAATGGCTACCAATGTAAAGTTCTGTTGTCTTGATGCACAATGGCTACCAATGTAAAGTTCTGTTGTCTTGATGCACAATGGCTACCAATGCATAGATCTGTTGTCTTGATGCACAATGGCTACCAATGCATAGATCTGTTGTCTTGATGCACAATGGCTACCAATGCATAGATCTGTTGTGTTGATGCACTATTGTGGATTATCGTCCTCTGTGGTACAGTATATTGTAAAGCATTAGGGGTGCAATGGACCTGTAACACGTGAATGCATGCACAATGCGTATCTATGCATCATGGTATGCAACTGATAGGTGTGAATTAGCCTTATCGTTTTCAGAAACTTGGCCTAGGAGTTTGGTAATAAATGGGCAAATGAGGGCAGTACAAATGGGTCCAATACACAAGGGCTTACCTAAAGATAGTTCATAAATGCTAATCTGAAGAGCAAACAAATAACAAAATGGTGAACAGATATTATTTCTATTGAGTTTGTGAAGTCCTTGGGCTCTATTTTTAAAACTGGGAATCTGACTTGTTTGATTCTTCCAGGTCCATGTGTTTCAATAGCAGTAATTGATTCCCACCAGGGAATTTCAGAGGGAATGTCAGATTCCCTGTTTTATAACCAAAGCTCGTTAAAGTGTAAAGCTTTCTTTATTAGAGGTGGATTGGAACCCATCTGTATATATTTAGCAGTCTGTGTCCTGTGGGATTTCCCTACACCTTGGCCCTGATTTACTAAAGCTCTCCAAGGCTGGAGAGAAAACACTTTGATCAGTGAAGCTGGGTGATCCAGAAAACCTGAAATGAATTCCTTAAAATCATTTGCTATTTGCTAGCAAATGTTTTGAATCCTGGAGCAGATGTATTCCAGGTTTGCTGGATCACCCAGCTTCACTGATAAAAAAGTGTATTCTCTCCAGCCTTGGAGACTTTTAATAAATCAGGGCCCTTGTGTCTAGGAGATGCAACCAGAAATGAGAAAAAGTCTCTCCAAATGTAGAATAATTGCAGACTTGTCAAAAAAAGAGGTTTTCCCATTGCAAGATGTTCCATTTCCTCTTGCAACTTACAATTTTTTGACTTTGCCCTCTCTTTTTAGATGACAATGGTCACAAAGACAAATGTAAGGGTTAATCGCTCTAGTGAGGATGATATGGGAAAAGAAATGAAAGGAACAGATGTCCTTGGGACAGAAAGACACAGAGGGAGATTAAAAAAACAATATCAGACGTTCTAACTTTTGCTTACTCTGCTCTTTTTTTTCTTATAAGTCAACCCCAAAAAAGTTTGGGCTTTAAACTAAAGTCATACCATTTGCCGAAATCATCAGGTGTGGCCACACTGTGTTTTTTTATGTTCAGAACTCAAAAAGGCCCTGTCACCTTTCCAATGCTTCCTCTCATTTGTCCAGATAACAGAGCCCTTGGAGATGGGAGGGGTATTTGCTCCTTTATCCCAGCTGCAATACTGTTATTCATGCCAGCTATCCAGTCCTTTGTGCCATTTGAACATCCACAGCTCCTCTTCTTGAACAAGGATATAAAACATTCTCTACTTGTCTTGTGAAATCGTCTCATTTTACAAGGATAATATATACTGTCAGAACGCAGTGATTATGTTCTATTCATCCAAAGGTCTAGCTGTAGAAACCATTTACTACTTTGATGCATTTAAGACACTGATCTGAGTGCGATCTAAATGGCATGTCTTTCAGCGGCCAAACGTTTCTCCATGTGATACCATCACAAAAGGAGCTGCCAAGGCTGCCAATTGCAACTCCTCAATGCTGAGATGAATAAGGGCCAATGCTGCGTGATCTTGTTAAAGCAGAAGGGGCAAACAGGCCAGTCGCTGTAATCAGACTGTTTGTTTAGATGTAGCATACAACTTCCCAAGAGATCCATAGGGCCAACAGATCTACAATCCGGGCTTCCAGGATTTTATGTCTATACATCCAAAAAGAAAAAAAAAAAATTTTATAATGAAAGACAATTGTACTTTGCTTCCTGAGCAGCTGTGCATTTGGCCAGCAAACTGATATGGCTTGCCAATATGACGCAGACCCTTAACTGAGTCATTGGAGCACTGGCACTTTTTCCTAAGGATTGCTATTTCAATTGACTATATTAAATAAATCATTTTTATATCACCCTCCATTTCCTAACTGATGGTTTAGAAAATATATTTTCCAATGGTCTCAGAGAATTTTCTTTTAAAGTGAATCTAAACTCTACTAAAAAAATGCTTTGATTTCTAAAAACAAATATTTTTCTGTTTAATAAGATACTTACTTTCACCATTTTTTTCTTCTTTATTGCATCTTAGTGTAGCTGATCTGCAACCCTGTTAGGGATGGTTCAGACCTGAAAACGGAATCCATACAACTCCCAGGGGCTGGCACCTTGCCACTCATTTGGTTATTTGTACCACGGCGTTACTTCTTAAAGAACCAGCTTCTGTAGATTTACCAGCTGGCAGCAGTGAGCAGTACAGTACCAGTCCCTGCCAATGAACCAGCGCTGTGGTGCAAGTGACTGGGGGGCTGGCATGGTGCCAACTGCCAGGAGCGGTGCAGGATCACTTGATACACCTGCAAGCCTTCATGTCCAGTAGGCAAATCCGCACGGGGGCATTAGATATTGTAATAGGCTGTGCTCAACAGTTAAAGCGGAAGTAACCCAAAACTAACCCAAAACAATAAAATCACACTTAACCTCAAGTCTTCAGATCAGTCTGTCCGTCGGTTTCTTCCATCTTGTCCCGCGTCATCCCGGTATCCGTCTTTGGCTCAGCGCAGAGGGAGCGCCAGATGCGGCCATATTCTCCTCTCTTCTTCTTCTGTGTTCTTCTTCCTGTGTCGAGATTGGGTGAAGTAGATTGGGAAAATACTTGCCGATCTCACTGTGCATGCATGAGATCAGGATCTTTTTTCCCTATTCATGAAAGGAGCAGGCTAAAGCCCTCTGGGATGCGTGGCGTAGGTATACCAGGAGGCTTAACGCTCCCATTCATTCTTGATCGCCTAAGGGATAGAGAATTAAGGGAATGGTGGGGCACCCCCCCAAAAAAGAGTGTTGCACTTAAATACACACAAACAAACTAAATTTTACTTTAAATAAAAGGGTTGTCTACTCTTTTATGTAAAGTGGAAATTCTGAGTTTAGGTATGCTTTAAGTAAAGTTGACACTGCAAAGAACCAGCAGATTAGACAAATTTGACCATAATAATTCTCTATAGGGCTGCAGTGAGGAGAAGTTACATGTAGCGTCTTCCCCCATCAATCAGTTCCCTGGCATTAAGAAGTGGTAACCGCACTGCAACCTCATGGCCAGTGTGAACAGAGCCTCCCAAGCAATGGCTATATCACATTTCTCAGGATGGGTTTTCTGATGGAGACAAAAGTAAATCATGTCTGTATAATGCATGTTGAAATAATCCAAGAACGTAATTAGGAGACAGGGTAAAAATATTATTCCTCATTGCAGGATCACAGGGAGTAAGTAGCGCCTACAGAGCTCCTACAATAGTAAGCAGCCACTGAACTTGGAATGTTAGTTAGACATTAGCTGGCCGTTGCCTTTGCTGCATTATAAATGGGACAGTTTTGACAAATTTGCAGTAGAAAAAAATGTGCTTTAGAAACATTCACCAGCTAATGTCTAAACACACATCCTGGGGTAATTCAAACAGCTCATTGAATAAATAAAAGAAAAAAAAGGGGCGAGAAGAACTGAAGTGAAATGTTGTTTTACTCAATGCAGAAGTTTTCTGTGCCGGGAGAAATATGTCGACGCATTTGGAACAACATATCAACCATTTTCAAAAGACTTAGAATCTATGTGCGGCCAAAATGTTATTCTCTTCAATATGTTTTTATTATGTTTTTTCAAAAAACAAAGAACAAAAATATCCATGCAGGTCAGTATCCACATTTAAAAAAAAACCAATAGAAATGTCAAAGCAACAAACCACATTACCTTATTCCCATATTTCACTTATAATATGCACTAAATAATAAGAGAAGAAAAGAAAAAGAAAAGGAACCAAGAGACACGGGATGAGCGGAAATTAAAGGCAGAAAGGGACAGTTGCACAAACTATCTATATTCTGAATAAAAGCACATTGGATTTATGATTTCAGGGTGATTCAATAGATTGTGTGTGATCTAAAAAAGGCTGAAAAAAGTACTTATGGGGAGCAGATGTGATAGAACTTGGACATAATGTCAAACCCCATTGCTCATAGTTTTTCATTACATAGAAACCATGACAGTTTTAGTTTAACTTGAGAGACCCTTGGAGGTTGCTGTCCACCATCTTTTTGCCAGCACCATTTTGGCTGCTGTGAAAAGAAACGTTAATAAATAAATTATTGGTTTGTACGTTGAGTCGGTTGAAGGTTGAGTAGTGCTTCAGCTGTTCTTTTAGGGAATGATCTCCAAGCACTGTGTAGGCCAATTGGTATACCCCTATCCAATATCTTCTAATCTTTGAGCCCCACCATATGTGTAGTAATGTTCCATTCATCGGGCAACCACAGAAGCATTGGCCTGGAAGATAAGAAGATATCTTTTGCAAGCGGTGTGTTACCATATATCAGCGCATGAGTATTTTATAATTATCTTCTATAGCAGATACATTTACACTACAGTGGGCTACTGTGTCCTAGATTTGCCAAAACGTTTTTATTAGTATTATGGTTGTCCTGAAGAGGAGATTTTCCTTTACTTTTTGTCCTTTTGACAGTCGGAGTTGATTTCAGTGAGCTAAATTCCCTATTTGAATAATTGTCACCAAAAAGGGGTCCCCATTGGAAGATTTACCGTTACTCTCTGTTCTAGTGACAGATTAAAAATGTTGGATTTCCCATGACTTCCATCTGTTTCAGTGATCGTGGTTCCATACATCCCCTATATTCCATCCCAGGTTTCTCCTTTCTCCCTAAGTACCATTCTAAAAAAAATCTATTTTAATTACATACCTTTTTTCTGACCTATTGACACGTGATTACCACGTGATCTGTTTTCCATAAAAAGCAGTCAGATCATGACTGGAATGAGAGGTATATAGCTTCCTGAAACCAGAAATATGTGGGTTATCCCCATTCAGAGTCCCTCTGATTAAAAAAAAACAAAAGAAAATCAGTCTCTATCCTATTTGCTGCAGCTTCTAGTGCACACAGTAGGATGATTTCAATGTGTAGGGAAATGAGTAGAGTCAAGGAACCTAAGCAACTGTGCAAGACTGAAGGTAAGGCTGGAGTTCAGCTTTAAAGCTTTCATAGTTTTCTGTTAATAATTATGGAAAAAGGGAAGTAGGTAGAGAAAACGTATCTGACACAAACATTGATCAATATTTAATTAAAATGTACACATTTATCTGGAAGGCTCCATTTTATGCTGAATGTGACCTCTCCCTATTGTGCTGGGGGCAATAGGTGATACAAGTCCTTTGCATGGGGAGTAGGATGAATGCCAGCTCATTACCTCCGCATTAGGCAAACAATGTACTCCCCGACCCAGGAAAAACAGCGCTAGGGGCTTCTATACAATGTGTGCTCACCCAATCGCTTGAATAATCCTGGCAGCCGGCACAGGGGAGATTGCTCACATAATTCACTGTGCCAACTAAAAGGAAAGGTGCAGCCCCTCTGGCAGGTAAACTTAGATTAATGTGCGATGAGGCGTATCACGAAATTCCAAACCTGCGGCAAGAAAAGAATGCAGTCAGTGACATTGCTGGGAAGAAGCAGAAACCTGCACGCTCATTATTTTCTAAATAATGTTTATGTAACAAATGATTTTATTTTACGAGCTACGCTTTGCCGGAGGCAGGTTGCTTTATACACCTAGACTTTCTTTGAATGCATGTAAAGTGATATTGCGCCTAAACCTTTTCGGCTTCAAAGGCAAGGATTACTATCTATGTTAGATATTTATTGCAGTCTGTGTCCCCAATTGACTTTTTTCTCCCATTTTCTGCCCAGATGATAATGAGGTTTCTATAAGACAATGGAGAAATCACTCCCACAAGGACTATATCTGTTATCTGTAAAGGTGACATTCTTCCCAACGGCCATCAATGTAAGAATAATAAATATAGAAGGGGTTCCCTGAAGATCTGAAAGTTATTTCATGGCTTCCCTCTTGTTAAACAGGACAAGCTTTTTATTGACTTTTGGTCCTTACTTTTTTTTCCTATGGCACTGCAGAGGGAAGTTAAAGAAAAATTAATAGTAGGCCTATTTTTAAACCCTCCATGAACCAAAGGATTTGCTTGATGTGACTTTTGAAACCCACTTGAACCTTAGTTTAAAGCAAAATACATTCCAGCTGTATGAAAATAAAAAGTGCTTAATGTCTTAAAGTCTTTAGTTTCCAAAAAAAAGCCACAGCTTGAGAAGAAATGCTCAGCATGCTGCAGAGAAGGAGCCCTGTACTCTGTGAGGAAGCATTGGTCTTTTTTTGGGTGGAGTAATGAAGGTTTAAACCCCATCAGTTTCTTTGTGTCATATGGTAAAGATTTTCTATGTCTTTATATTCTCTACACCAGGGGTGCCCAACATGTGGATCGCGATCTACCGGTAGATCTCAAAGGCAACTCGAGTAGATAGTGGAGCCCTGCCTTTCAAAAATAAACTCTACTGCGCACAGGAGTTATTAGGTCCAAATACCGTTCCACCATGACTGATGATCATTTGGAAGTCCGTTTGAGGCTGGCTACCAATAACTACTGTCGGGACTTTGCAACTTTGGCTGATTCCATTCAGTTTAAGACATCATCGGAGTAAGGTAATGGCCAAAAATGTACAGAATTTTATTGTGCCATACATGTTCATGCTGTTATGCAAAGTAAACAATATACATTTTAAATATTAAGTATACTCGGTATATATAAATATGTTTAGCATTTTTATTGTTGGTAGATCATTTTGACTTGGTCATTTTAAAAGTAACTTGCAAGCCAAAAAAGTGTGGGTACCCCTGCTCTACACCAAGCAGAAAGTGAAATGAAAACAATGCCATTGTTACCAGATCAAGTATTTTCTTTGAGGTTTCTACAAACTCCAATTTTGGATTTTTTCCTACTTTATTTTCACCTGACAATGGTAACCAGGACAAATGCAGAGGTTAACTCTCCCTAATGAGGACACAGACAGCAATGTGAACCAGAAAGGGGTCTTAAACCATTCCCATTCTATTAAAAAAATAGTAAGAGGCCTATTTATATTGGGGCAAGCTTACACTTTTCAGTTATCAATATTTTACCATAATTGACCTAAACATTTTAGTACCATACACCGTATTTATAAAGCAATGATCAGACCTGACAACAGCTTTCCAAGGGCTGTTGGAGTTTGCCAGGTTGATAGTGGGAAACCTTTTTAAGAAATATCGGGGGCAGGGGTGTTTGTTCATGTTTGCCACTTCTGCTGCAATGAAAGTCGTTGGGCCAAGCATAGTCACTAGTGGCGAGAACTTATTTTTTTAAGTAAATGGAGCTTCTGATCACCACTTTGGGGATATTATGATACCTAATTGTTACCTTTTGAAGGTTGTGAAACAGAACTGTAACAATTAAGATGTACATTCACTTCTTTCCTATTTTTTTGAACTTTCTCTTTAGGCTTCACCCACTAAGCCCTGCACTGTTAGCAAACATGGCAACTTGTGAGTGTGGCTGCTTTGGATGAGTCAGACAATACAATGGCGTTTTACAGACCACACTTATTTTATTAGAAGTAGCTCATGTTATTACCATTGGACTATTACAAAAATAAAAAAGTGACCTTTTAAAGTAATTTGGGTATATTCTGGCTTTATTTTGCCTTTATTAAAGCTTTAGTCATCAGTTTCATATGCTTCCAGGAAAAATATCATGCCACGCGAAATCACATATGTTCAATAAATGCTTAAGGAAAGAGCAATGGCAAAAACAGATGTGAATGAACAGGTGCAGACAAAATGCAACGTTACATGGAGGGAAATGCCTGAAAGTATTAGAGCAGAAGAGTCTGGATGCAATATTTAGGCATTAGGTCTTATCTTCATGGACTGGTTGTAATCTCTATCAACCATGACATAAGTATTGTCATGGGTTAGGAGGACCATTTTATTTGACATGCTTGGTAATTAAAATGTTTGTTTTTTTTGAGGGGGGGATTTGGCTTAATGATCAAGGGGTACAACAACAAATTGTGTCCTATACAGCAGGGGTATCAAACTCAAATACACAGTGGGCCAAAATATAAAACTTACACAAATTCGCGGGTCAAACATGAAACTGAAATAGCACCACTACTACAATCCCCTGTGTCAAGAAAACAGTCCAATGCGGAGCTTAATGTTATCAGTGGCTGAAACTCCTTCTTCACTGAAATAGCACTGCTACTACAATTCCCTTTGTCTATATAACAGATCAATGTGGGGCCACATATAGGCAGAGAGACCGCTGGTCTATAGACGCGAGTGATGTCGGGAATTGTAGCAGCGGCGCTATTTCAATGCAGCGGCGGGCCAGCTACAATAAATATTTAGGATTCCTTTGGGGGCCAAAAAAAAAAGAGCGTTGATTTGGCCCTCGGGCCAGAGTTTGACACCCCTGCTATACAGCCAATATGTAGCAGATATGCGATGGGCTCCTATCAGCATCTGCAGAAGGAGCACTTGCATATAACAGCATCTCCTACTTGTATATAAGGTCAGAGGACTTATTGAGCTCCCTTTGGTTTACTAACTCTAAAAGTTATAATAAAACCAAGTTCCTAATGCAATCATGTAGACTTGTGTTTTGTAGAGTTACACTGTAATGCAGGGATCCTGGAAAATGTAGTCTGACATCTATGGTTCTTCCTACTTTTGGTTTTACATGATCACATCTGATTGACTCTCCCACTCCATTAATTAAATGATGGGAAGAAAAAGCAGTAATGTACTGTGTAAACACATCTGACTCACAAAACAGATATTCTGTCCACTACTTTGCTTCCATTTTATTCCATTTGTACTCACTTATCAGCCTGATTGCTACCGTAGTAGAAGCTGTATTTTATATTTTTTTTAGTTTTGCGTTCAGTTGGACTTTGAAGGTACTATACTGTACTTTACCCTATACTTACTGGACTTTTATTCTATATACCCAATGTATTGGCCTATAATTATTATTATTACACAGTATTTTTATAGCTCGGAAACATTATGCAGTGCTGTACAAAGTTCATAGTCATGTCACTAGCTGTCCCTTAAAGGAGCTCACAATCTAATGTCCCTACCATAGTCATATGTCTTTATTACAATCTATAGTCAATTTTGGGAGAAGCCAATTACCCTAACAGCATGTTTTTTGAATGTGGGAGGAAACCCACTTACCCGACCCAACCATCTTCTCTTCCCATGTTGATCGTCTTTGCCAGTTGTGTGGCTATAGATGGTGAACCTCTTCTGTTAATTACAGACTCTGTGAATGAGCCATAAGTAAATAGCACTCAGGTCTCTGCTGTGCACACCCATACCCTAATCAGTAGTCTGACGGAAATGAATCCATGGTTCTGATGGATCCTCTACAGTTTATGCATTAGGAGTACCAAACCTGTCCCCTTCCACATCCCCACCCACAATATTATTTTACCGTGAGTGGCTTTGACGTCTGATCTTGTTGAGGATAATTTTACCTCAACTAGAGTTGGGGTAAAACAAGACCCCTGGCCTTGTGGGGTAGAAATAATAAACCTTGCTCATCCCTAATTCAGCGTTTATTACAATACATTTTTTCCATATTAATTTATAACCATGGCTAGAATAAATACCATTAAAAAAAATCTAACTTGTCTTGATTAAATAGCGTGGGACATTTTGACATTTGGCAAATTGGACTTTTTTGGCACGTTATGCCGCTGTTCATAAACAGCAATATTTTTTTTATTTTTCCGCAGCAACAAACAGACTGAAGTGAGGTGATTTTTATTGAAACGTTTACATCTCGCACTTTTCAAGTTATTAAAACGTCACATTTTTATATGGGAATAAATTGTTTTGCTTGTTCGGCAGAGTTTTGACATTTCGCTTTTGAAATTAAATACACAATGCCATGAAAATGAAATAGAGTTCGATAAAACACTCCATTAGAAATTACAGCCTAGCTTGACTCTTGCATATGAATATATTACAGCAAGAAGAAAATTGGCTTTGGAAAAGTTTGTTGCAATCTCCTATCTTGTAATGCTAATAAAGGCACAAGTTCTTGCTATATAATATGAAATTAATCCTGAGTAGTCTGCAGAAGCTTTGTTAAGCTTTCACATGCTTTGGATTTTTTCCAATATCATTTTAGATGAAAGCAAAATATCCTGTTATGAAATATATGTCAAGGGCATTGCCAAATGAGACTTTGGAAGACATAAGCTAGAGTTTTTTTGACAGGATAAATGGTGGCTTGCAGTGTTTTTTTACTTAAACAGTAAATGTGAACATATTGTCATTTCATAGCTTGAAGCAGAGGAGGTTATCGTTATCAAGGAAATGTTCTGTTTAACAGCTGGTAGAATTTTTATTATTATATTTGCAAAAGAAACTTTAATAAGAGGACAGGTGGTTGGGTGGCTATTCCTGGGTTGGTTGGCTGTTCTTCATTCCATTTGCAATTAATTCTGTTTCAAAATTGCACCTTTAGTATTGCTTTCTGGTTCAGACTTTCAATCTAAACTCATCAACAGCAACATCAAGTTCTAGGAGCCAATGTGACTTCATCTTCCACTGATCTTGCTATACAAAAGTGACATCTGACTAGCAAGTAGTAGAGTTGCACTGGACTTGTTCTGAAATATTGGGAATGATTTGCTGTTCATCCAAGCAACTACTTAATGTCTATTGAGTGACAGGAGCATACCCAGTGTTTATATCCACCTTAGTAACTCAGTTCCATTAATCCACCCATCATGCAATAAGTCAAGAATTAAATGAGAACCTCAAATACATTAAAGCCCCATTTAGGGTTTTGTATATACATAAGTAAAGACCCCCCACCCTCAGCCTGGTACTACAGTCTCCCTAACAGTTTCTGCTGTGCTTGTCGATCTTTCCTATGCTCAAGGTATGGGTTGTTATTGTCTGCTTCTGCTGTCTGCTGAAAGTTGGGGTTCCCCCAAAAAGGTTGAGAAACACCGACCTATAGCATGGGCAGTTATGGCTTGGACCTAAGTTTAAGCTGAGAATCAGTTCCTCTGCTGGGAACTTTGACCAAGGGTATCAATCAGGGGGTATCTAGAAAAAGCTTGGAGAAAGCTTCTGCTCCTGGACTCAAGAAATTGGCGACATATTGGAGAGGTACACTGCTATTAAATTATGTGACTTGTTGGAAATAGTCTTTGATCTTTGCAACGGGGTTAATGTACCAGGGGGGGTTGCTTCTAAAGGCCCAGATCTACCAAAAAGAATGGAAAAATTAAAGCAGGAGTCTTTGTAATCCTGGAATCAGAGATGGCGATCTATATCCTATTGTTGCTGTATTTATGTTTGGGGGTGTCAGGCCATCCTAACCATTTTTCCCAAAGTGGCTGTAAATGGTTTTAGTCCCTCTGCCGCATGCCAGGAACCCTCAACTCCTGCAGAAATGAGCCACATGTGTTTCTTAGGTGTATTTATTGGTAGTAATACAGGTTGTCTTTGCTTTTATTACCTCCAGAACTGCAGAGACCCTAAATCACACAGATAGTGCCGTTCTATCCTCAGGGCAAACGACTGAGCCCTGACATCCTCGACTCACAGAAAGAAGGTTGAATGATTCTAAGTGTCATTAACTCTGGAAAAGGAGCAGTGCAGAGTTGCTGGATTAATGAGTCTGTTGGAGAGTCGGCAGGGGCAACTCCAAAAAAGAGGTGATGACAAAATTGGATGCTGCTATTTTTTTATGAGCTATCAAGGGATCCATTTTTAGGTAATTTGCCCTAGATGGATTTAATTATTGCACTTTAGACACCATCATTGCTTTCAGTCTATCCATAAAAAAAATTAGACTAATACAGTTTTGCCAGTAAAGGGCAAACTGGAAAAGATGATTGGTACTCATCCAACCACACAGCCCTGGTAAAGCAGGGAACATTCCAGAGCTATAAGATAGAATCTGCTTTTGGCTCTATGATATCAGTTGGACACATTGTACAGTTGAGTTCCTTGCCATCACATTTTATCATTTCCAAAGAACAAAAACTGTATTCTCTAGTGAACAGAGACCAACTGTTCTCAGATTCCATTTTCTTTTATGAGGGCACTTTGAACTTTTTTTTTTATTCTACTGGAACTTTTATTTCCACTGGGTCTTTATAAAAGATGGTCACATACAAATAAACCCAAAATACTTTATGTATCATATCAACAACCATCAGGGAGCCCATGATGTTATAAATATCTAATAAATATGACCACAAAATAAAAATTTTTTTTGTGTGCAAAATGGTCTATTATTTTATTTAGTTGACTGAAAGAGATCCCGTTACCAGTTTATGAAATTTCAGGTAAAATCACAAAGAAATCAGAAAAGTTAAAAAAGTTAAAAGTTTGCTTGCAGTGTTTTTTTTCTATTACTATTTTTAATTACTTGCTATGTGCCTTTGCACATGCTAGACAATGTGACTAGGGCAAAAAAAGCCTTCCTTTTCCCTCCTCTTGTTCAAAGAATGTCTAATTTTTCTGTGCAGTCTCAACATCTCTGCTCCTCACCTCCATACAAAACCTTAAATCAGCTGCAGGGGAAGCAGTATTGAAGAATACTTTAGTGACAGCTAGATGATGGTCGCTTGAGATGCATGATTGTGATCATATTGGGTGAAAATCTGGTACGTGCACAGCTGTCCCCGGGCATCGTTCACTGATCCATCCTGGCAGATCATCGACTCAATGGGAACAATCACTGTACTTTCCTAAGGAAGACAGCACAGCATGGTGTCAACCGTACAACCTCCCCTCTCCATAGATCAGGTCATTGCTGTGGGTACAATGTTGGTTCATTCTACTGTCACAGGAAGTATACACTTTCCAGCAACAGAAATCTAATGCGTGACATATGTCCGCTTGAGTTACTCCAAGATGGCAGCACCCAGCAGAAGTCCCAAGGTTTTTGCACATCTATCAAAGGAAATCCTTGATTGCCCGGATTTTTTTTTTTGTTAAAAATAAATGGTCTGGATAGAGGTTCTCTTTTACCTATACATGTATCCATTCAGTTCCCGAACCTCTTAGTAGTTAAAAGATGCAAATTTCAGCATGTATGTTATCTCCCTCTACCCCCATCCTTCTTTTGGATAGATGTGGGCTGCCACCTTGAGCTAAGCATGTCATGTGTTAATGCGATTTAGAGATTGTGGAAAGTTACCAGCCAACAAAACATTTTAATTTACTTTGTTTCTGCTAGCCTTGGTCTTTGAACTTTTACATGTCTGCAATTAAGTGAGTTTTACACCTTTAGGACATCTCAGCCTCTTGGGATATATCAGGGAGGGCAAAATAGAATACCCAGGCCAATTCTAAAAGCTGAGGCAAAGCAGCAATGAAGTCTGTAGTGTGTCATTTATCTTACATATATGTTTTTAAAGCACAAAGTCAAAGGAATAAAGGTCATCAAAAAAGATACTTCCTTATAATCTACTTACTCTGCCCTGTGTCAGTTTCTTAGGCCTAATGTTAAAAAAAGAGAGCAGTATGATGGTTTAATATGAAATGATTTATAAGATGGTATAAGACTGCATATGTACTAACAAATAAATAACCCATAATAAAATAAATAACCAAATAAATAACAAACTTTTCACATTTAAATTTTAGCAAAATTTGACATAAAAATTACCCCAAATAATATAACCTAACTAACTAATAACCTCATTTACACCATTTAATAAAACATAACTATAAACAACAATACCCCCAATATTATAAACAACCCTCAGGATAAAAACCCAACAATCAGGTAGCAGGTCTCAGAAGGCAAAATCCGCACCCAACAGGAATTTAACTCTTCTAACAACTCCATCTTGGCCCCTAGCCCCCCAGCACTTTCTTGGGAGTCATGAACACCCGTTCACCATAAAGTGGGGGGGGGGGACCCCACCAAAGAGGATACCCCTAGCCAAAATCCACCACATATCATGCATTGGATCCTTGACTTCCAAGACCCCAACCCCCAGCTTACTAACACCCCCAAAACTACAAATAAATAACCAAAGGTGTGAGCGGTTGGTAAACTTTTCTTTCTAAAAGAGGGCCTCCCACTTCCGTTTCCCCCATTTTATACCCACCTGAACCTAATTTCCTCCTATCTCCCACGCAACACTAACCTTGATCCCTCCCCACAGCTAGCACATTTTTTTTTAACCCTTACCGACCCTGGTCAAGGCCTCGCACCCTGTCATGCAGGCCCTGAGCCTAATATTTATGGCTACAGGTCTCTCTTTCTAACAGGGTCCCAGATAACAGGAGTTTCCATCCTTATCAATTTTATGAATATCACAAATGTTTTGGATGAACAGTTTAGTTGTATACTATTAAAATTTTGGGGTTTTGATTTCCAGCCAGGGTACCAGAGGCCAGTGGTAAATCCAAGGTATGCCTTGCGTTTGCTTTTATTTTGAACCTAAAATATTACTAAGTGCAATATTAAAATTTACAAATGGGCTACAGTTAACTGCAATACTTTAGAAAGGGTTGACTATTGCACAATGTTATTGGCAATACCGAAGATTCTTGGAATTCTGAAAGAGAGACAGCTGTATAGAAAATAAAAGGGATATGGTCCACAAGGGAGGTGTTTTCCTCCAATATAGGGCCATCTGGAACCATGTACATTTCTAGTACACACAGATATGTAACTCTATAATCTTTAACATATTTACAATTACATATTTTACAATACATATTTTACAAGTAAAATGTCTACACAGACTTTTTCTATGTTCCAGGAGGTATTATATGTGATTGGTTGGCATTATTCATGATACTCATAGAAGTAACTTATAGTGACACCATCTTAATTACTACCTTTAGTATAACTGTAATTTAATATCCTTACCTCCTGAGTACAGCCTACTGTATAAAATCTTTACATCCCTCTCTAATCTGAAAGGAGAAAACTAAGCTTGGTTTCTGAGTACAATAAGTGGAGTGACGACATCTATCTGAACATGACCTGCAATACGTGAATGTTGGCATATTATAAATACTTGCTGGCCTGGGATTACTGCATCTGGCAGGACCTCATAAAAAGGAGGATTGCACTATACGGGACAGCATCATGTCAGACTTTTCATGTGCATTTTAACTCAGAGAAAGGTTGCGTTCGCCCACTAGGCTTCCAGCTCTCCAATGTGTTTCAGAGCTATTGTTAGGGCTGCACCCCCTGGCAGGTAACACGGGATTACCTGGGGTGCAGAGTCTAAGTGTCTCCCGGTCTTCACCAGAGCACCCCGCAAGGGATGATGGGCCGGTGACCCTAATGGCCATCATACTATTTTGCTACGGGGAAAACACCAGGCCGCGCACCCAGGCTCTACCCACCAGGGGCAAGTGGGACAGGGGGCTCCAGTGTAGGGACATTACAGATCAGGTACTCAGATGACAGCAAGAGGTACAGGCCAGGCGGATTGATGGACAGAGCAGGTGGCAGACAAGCATAATCCAGGTACAGGTCAGGGCAGGCTGCAGACAAGCATAGTCCAGGTACAGGTCAGGGCAGGTAGCAGACAAGCGTAATCCAAGTACAGGTCAGGGCATGCAGCAGACAAGCGTAATCCAGGTACAGGTCAGGGCAGGCTGCAGACAAGCCTAATCCAGGTACAGGTCAGGGCAGGCAGCAGACAATCGTAAACTAGGTACAGGTCAAGGCAGGGATCCAAAGGGGCACGAAATGGCAGAGTGTGACTGAGCAACTCACAAGCAGCAAGACTGAGGATCTAGCAACTACAGCCTGGAATCAGGGAGGTATAAATACGGCTAGCAGACAATTACATGACAAGGTTTTAACCAGGAACTACTCTGCTCATTGGCTGCTCGCATTATCCTGAAATCCCCAAAGCTTTGAAGAGCCTTTAGAGAAAGTGCAGGGGATGCTAAAAAAGGCACATCTTTGCACAGCTAAAGCTGAGGATGTTGCAGGCTGCTGGACAGATGATCTGCAGGCGGAGTGGTAACAGCTATTCACTATTCAGTTCAGCCTGACACCAGAAAGCTTTACTTGGAAAACGTCTGCAATACTTCCCTTTCTTCCACTGCAGCCCCCTTCTTCAATAATGACGAGCCATTCTCTCCTGGAAATCTAGATGACCCTAGGAACCACATGTGAAGTAAAAACAGGATCAAATGTGGATAATGTGAAAGTCAATTATATGGGAAGAAAGCTAATTATTTTATTTTGAGGATTGATTAAAGGATACCTAACAGTTATCCTACAATTTTAAGCAGAAGACCCATAGTTGCAAATTATTTTTGATAATGGAGTCTACTGTCAATAATCTCCATTTCATGCACAAGTAAGAAAAATATTGTGGCTGCCATACTTCTCCTGGGTTAGAAATGGAATTTTCACAGAAATGGAAGTTTCAGTGCTTCTTTGATACAGGTTTCCTTTTAATTCTAGCCAAAATCTGTGGAGATTTCTTTTAAGGTTACAGACAGTATTAAAAAAATTCAGGGATTCCAACCAGTTCTTGTGGGCAGGGACTGCCTATAACTTCATGGTCCTAATCCACCAAAGCTTAATGAAAAATAAATGACCAAAAGGCGATGTCCCAATCCTAACACTAACTATAAAGAAAGGTCATCTGACTGATTGCTATGACCAACACCTTCATAATACACAAGGCCTATTATATTGAAAATGATGTGCCCGCTTGAGTTAGCATTACGTAATGACTTTCCGATAATGCTGGAACTGAGATTGCTTTGTACGTCCTAGAAGCATCCCAGTATAATATTCATGTGTTGTAATTAGTAGTTATTGTCTGCAAACACAATAAATGTATATGTCAGCCAGAGTCACTCTACATTCTGTGGGTTTATATATGCTCTGGTTACATAGTTGGCATTCTCAGCCCTGAGTAATAAATTAGAACAAGAACAGCCCTTACACATTGCAAACTGTGAGATCCTGGCATATGATAATACAGCACTTCTTTACTACACAGAGCCAACCTTACAGACATTAGAATGATCTATGCTTTCCTTGACTTTACACATCTAAACAAGTATGTTAATTTGTGAATCAAACTAAAATTGTATCCTTCAAGATTACAGTCTTGTTGTGTCTTATTATCGGATGTTTTATGGTTCATTGGGGTAGTTAGATGCAAGGTGTGGGACCAGGGTGACTATGAAGATGGTATATATGGGGGGTAGGTGAAGGAAGGTTACAGGGAACAATGTTCTGGGCACAAGGGCTAGTTTGAAGATTTTCCGAGGTTTAGACTATTAGATGCTCAGGTTGGGCCTTTTGCCTTTTGCACCATGGTTGGCTCAGTGGTTAAAACTCTAGCACTAGAGTCCCAGGTTCAAATCTTGGGCTCACACAATCTTTGTGGAGTGTGTATGTTCCCCCTGTGATTGTGCAGGTTTACTCCTAGCACTCTGGTTTCCACCAAAACCCCAAAAACATGTATTTAGGTTAATTGGCTTTCCCTGAAAAATTAGCCTTAGTCTTTGTTAATGACAAATGACTATGGTAGGGACATTAGACTCTGAGCCCCTTTGAGAAACAGTTAGTGTTATCACTATGCAACTTTGTAATATGTTGGCACCATATAAATAAATATCAATAATAATTATTATAACCAAGCTAAAGTTCAGGTATGGAGGGGTAGATATACATAAGGGGGGCCTATCTCCTTACTTTGCTATAAACAAAAAAATTCTGTATCTCTGTGGTTAGAATGGGGGCAGCAAAGGTAGAGGCATCTGTAATTATACTTAGTCTAGAAACTAGTAAGTGATACTGTCAGACTGGCTTGCTGGAGGTCCATAAAAGCCCTACGGTGACCCCCCCCCCCCCCCCCCGTGAAATGTACCCCAGATTAGTTTTTTGTGCCATAGTACCAAAGCCAACAGAGCATTAGGAACTTTTCAAGAATACTCTTATTAAGCAGCGGAAAAGCTGCATTGAGGGCATAACACTGCTTCAGAAATACCCCCTCCTCGATATTCTCATAGTTCTGGGTTAAATGGCATCCAGAAACTCTATCTTTGTTCCCCAATTATGCTTTTGTGTTGTTATCTTGTCACGTAAGCTTCAAGTATCCAATATATCACAAATGACACAGCCATCATCCGCTGTTGTCACCCTGAGAAATGTCATGCAGCCGTCATTAAAAAGCCTCCATGTAGGCAGGCAGTAGCTGTTAAAATGCTAAAGAAATAAACAACATTTGGATGAAAAAAGATGAAGAAAAGCATTTTATTAAATTTATTTCTGATACACAGTGCTTTCACAAACAATATGTCATTCAGTGAAGGTTTACATCTACTTTAGACTGTTGTGTGTGGGTAGCAGCAATGATGTTAATATTCTCTTCTTACCCCCACGCCGCAGCATTGTCCGTGTTCCAGTTCCTAAGAATGGTCACAAGGGAAGATTTAACATTAGTGGATTCATCGCCTGCTGGCAGCATTGCATCAGCAGCAGACTTTCAGGGTTGTATATTTTCAGAACTTGCATTAAATATGCCACCCGTTCATCTACCTTGCGGAAATGTTCCCATTCCTGGGTGAAGGCTTAGCTGGGGAATGATAAATGGCAGCTCCAATGAATATGAGGCCTGCATACATTAATAATGAAGGATTCTCTACAGGGAAAATAGCAGAAAAGAGAGAGGAGAGCTAAACTATGCTTATAAACACAAAAACACTTTTAAGTGTTACTCCAGGCAACAGGTAGAGACAATCAATAAACGACCACAGCTACACTGGAAATTGGATAATTAGCATTCCAGGATGGGAGTGTGGCACAAGACAGAACGAAGAGAATGTGCAGAAGAAGGGTTATATTTATACAGCTGGTGATTAGCATGATCACCAACAAAATGCCTTTTTTATTCTGCAGATCTAGCAATTGATAAAAGTGTTCATCAGATGGCATGACTGGCATTTTAATCAATGATTACTAGCACGTGTTACTACCACCATCGCAGTTATAAAGTGACAATCAGCAAGAATAACAACAGTTTACCACACAGCCTTCCCTACTTCAAAAGTAGCAAATGCCATGGGCCCCAATGGGTGTCAGTGCTTTTTCCTTTAAAGCAGCGGTCGCCAACGGGTGGTCCACAAGAAAATTTAGGTGGTCCACGGCTCTGGCCCGTGCACCCCCCAGTGGGGTCAGAAAAAAGACCCCATTGGGGGGGCGCTCCGGCCAGAGCCGCGGACGATGTCTCTGGACAAAACCCACCCACTCTCCCATTGCAGGCTCAGACTTGCGATGAGAGAGTGGTCAGGTTCTGGCATCATGACGTCATTCTGGTGGAAGTTTTTTCCCCTTTGACTGACACACGGCTCCCTGCGCATACGTAGTCTGGAGTCCGTGGTTTTAGTGGTCTGTAGGACCGAAAGGGTTAGTGACCACTGCTTTAAAACACTTTCTTCAAACATTTTAATTGCCACTATTGCCATTGTGTGCTTGCCCTAGAGCCATTTGAGAATTAGGTAGTCCCTCACTGTTGGAAACAGTCTAATTGATCCAGATTTAATGCTGTTATTGGTAAACTTATAAATCCGCAACCTTAACACAATTCATGGTAACACGTGAACAACTTAATCTATGTAAACAAGCCTTAGGGTCCATAATACTTCTTGAGAATTCATGCATTACACTCATTATAAATGGCACCCCATTGCACCTTCTCAATGTACCAATGTGCTGCCAAAAATAGAGTAGGTACAAATTCTGGTGCATCAGTCAGTACATTAATGGTCTGCCCTAAAGCAGTGCAGATTCATGCACAAGATATGTTTAACACACTGTACTGGGGAAATGTAAACAAGTCCTTAGGGTCCAACCCTAGCTATTTTTTTTGGCAACAGCTGGTAAGGTTAAGAGCTCGGCCTTGTTTTTAGGTTATTGTACTCTATTACTAGGTATATTTTAGTAGAGAGAAAAAGTTAGATTTACTGTTGATTATATTTTTGCTGTGTGTGACAACTGCTCCAATTTCTCCAATTTCTTGTACGGGTGGCACAGTGAGGTAAGTGAAGGAAAATCTGTCCAGTTGGGTCAGAAATAAAAATCTAAAAATAAATGCTACCTCTATCCTACTCTTTTCAAGTCGAAAAGGTAAGCACTGTTGGTAAATTGTGGTATGTTCTTATTAATTTGTGAATTGGAAATCTGCCAAACATAAATCTAATGTGGAAAATCCAGTTAGACCTGTCCCAGGCTTCCCTCTACTAGAACCTTGGAACCATTTATCAACAATTTCATTTTACTCAATGGTGGGATAACATAAACATCTGATACCCCACACATGTTACATACTTGCTCCTATGTGTAAACAGAACTCCTGTCTCAACATGTATTATGTACAGAATGGGGTCATTATGAATAATGAGCTATTGGAATGTGAAGTATGAGGTAGGTCAGGTTAGCACAATGCCCACAATGAATTTACAACTAAATACAGATACTAATGGTAGTTCAAATACGTTTCGCAAGAAAATCTGTGGCTGCCTTTTTTCAATCTTTTGTTGTCAGTGACAGGCATGGACTGCAGAAGGCCCTACGGTAAAACATGGCATTGCTTTAATATCTTACATAAATCCTGGGTATGCTCTAAAATTGTTATCAGCACTGACGCCAATCACCATGTATTATTTAGTAGATTTATACAGTATGCATATGCTTTGTGGTTTGGTTAAGGAGCCTTTAAAACTTTTAAAGAGCTGCCCCCAGCAAGTATACTCCAAAGTGTCCAAGTGATAAATATTAAAGTATGTTTTATTGGACTCTCTACATGGCACAACTAGCATTTAGGCATCATTGTATTTATACTGAAGTCAGAAGGTAGACATGGACCCCCTTCTACCTTCCTCTGTCTCTCTCTCTTTTTTTCCCCTTCCATCCCTGTACCTCTTCACCCCCATCCCTCTTTCTCCTGCTGGCAGCAAATTTAACATTTACAAATAGCTCCATCAATGCAGCTCATTAGGGGAAGGACCGACACAGAAAAACCATCTACTCTGTGATGGGAAATTCTGCTACTAAATCTCCCTGTAACATTAAAACATGAACGTGAACACTGGCAGGGCAGTAGCAAACGCAGTGACAATGATGTTATACTACTGCACCAAAATTATATTAACAGGTAAATTACAATTGGCAACAGTTGCTCCACAAAATTAGGGGAGCAGAATATTCAACCCAAATCTGGCTTTAATGAGCTCCAGAGATCTCTAAGAGTACATTGGAAATTATTATTAATTGTGCTGGAGGAGAAACAGGGTGGCAGCTGCTCCAACTGCTGTTCGGTTATCTTAAGAGTACTATACTGTGGAGAAGAAAAGTAAGTCTGCTGACGACCATTAACATCCTTCCATATTGAAGCCATGTATCTCCTATGATTGTTTTTTCACAATACAGATCACACAGCAAAAAGCATGAAATGCATGAAGAAGCATCACTACGGTGCATGAGGGAGCACTAGGGGTCATCTGGTGGTGCCTATTCTCTACCTGCCCAGGAAGTATTTAATTTCGGGACAAGAAGGGGAGGTTCTTAGTAAAGGGTGGATGGGCCAAAAGGATGCGGGGGAAAAGTTTATTAAAGAGCAACTATATTTTTACTTTTCCTTTCCATCCCTAAATGTTCCTCAACTAACCCTCTCACCTTTCCGTATCCCTATCTCTTCACCTACTTCACCTTGAGAACTAAAGTCCCCTTTTCTGAGTTAGCATGCCATTGCGTACATGGCGTGGAAGTTCATTGGAGAAGCAATCCAGTTGTTAACCTACAAAGATTTTTGCTCTTTTAGGTTTCAGGGTAAAACTACTGCACAAGTATGGAATGTTTATGGGGTGCAGAAGAAGAGGTTGGGCAGGCAGGGCATATTTATGAAATACAGTGGTCATTTTAGAGGTGCGTTAGGACATTTAGAGGTGAATTAGGAGCCTACAATTTACTCCTACATGACCGATTAAAAGCTTTTTGGTAAACCATTTCAAAGTTTGATTTAATGCTGCTTCTGCGTATAGATAACAAGATGTTTGATAGTACAGTGTCATATTACTTCTATTGGCCTTTGCCATGGAGTATTGTTCATTGGACTTTACCTTGAAGTCAATCGTCCAAGCAATTTGAAGCCAAGGTTTAATTGCAAATCTATATATATTTTGTTTAAATTAGTCTAGGGTGAAACCACTGCACAAGCAGGGGATGTTTATGAGATGCAGAGGAAGAGGTGGGACAGGTAGGGCATAAATATTTTACCAAAAATTACAGTTGGCATTGTAAAAATGCATTAGGACCCATAATTTGCTGCAACTTGACTGATTAAATGTTATTATTGTAAATTAGTTTGATTTAATGCTGTTTCCGAGTATAGATAATGTGATGTATGAAGTACAGTGTCATATTACTTCTTTTGGCATATGCCAGCCTGCTAAAACATTAGACATCGTCTGAATATTTATGAACAAACACCTGCTATGTACACAGATGAAGTTGCTTTGAGCTGAGTTTAAGCCAAGTTTTAGCTTTTAGTCATGGTTAGATGATCACATATTAACTGGAAATCTTGGCTGTTTTGTGAGAACTAAAACGGTAATGTCAATTACGCCAGTCCGTTTTTAAACGGAATTCTGGATTATATTTAAGAAAAACCATATGTTCAAAAACAAGGAGAATTCTTGTTGGACAACCAAGAGTGTTATGGGGGTGCTGGAGGTCATTGTTTTTAGTGGAGCAAGGAGAACGCTCCAGTCTGGTCTTCTTTCCTCCTCTTTTTTTCTTATCGAGTATTTTCTTGGGTGCCCATCACTGTCCATCTGATGTGGACACTTCATATTGACTTTTTGTCGCTAAGTTCTCTTCAGAAAATGGGCAGGGGCCGGCCATTGCAGCAGTGGTTTAGATCAGTGGTACTCAAACTTTTGCAGCTCATGAACAACGGAACGGATGACGTCATGATGCCAGAACCTGCCCACTCTCCAATCGCAGGTCTGAGCCTACAATCCCAATAGGAGACATGGTCCGCAGCCCTGGCCGGTGGGCCCCCCCCCAAAGTGGGATACTACTCCTGACCCAACTGGTGGGTGCACCGGCTAGAGCCATGGCCCACCTGTCAGACAGCCGTGGCCCACTAGTAGTTTAGATGTCCACTTACATTGAATTGAAGCCATCAAGGGGCTTGGATGGTAGATTTAGATAGGTATCTCTTCCCTTACAAGGTGGGGACTTGGCTGACATTTTAGTGCTTCCCACTAATGAGGATTTAGCTCCCTCTGGAGAGATTTTACTTCATGTTGTGACCAGAGGGCAAAATGTGAAAAAAAAAATCACTTTCAGCCCTTTTCTGGGCAAAATTCAAAATGTTCTCATCCCTCAAAACCCATTCCAGAGGATTAAACCAAATTTCAACTTGTGAGTGAAGATATACTTATCTAAATCTGGCATCCATATCTCTTGAGAGCTTAATTTTCATTCATTTCAGTGGACAGCCAAACCACTGTTGCAATGTCACCTGCAATAGCTGTCTCCTTTCCATCTCCCAATGATATTATCAACAGGTATTTCGGCTAAAAAAATACCTTGTTAAAATAAAACAAAAAAGTTTAATATTTTTTTTTAAAATAAGCAGTGGCGCTCTCCCAATAGCAGACTTATTTGGAATTCCATCACCACGGGAAATGAATGTACTACATTCCTAATACCCACTTGACAGCAAAATAAGTGTCCTCATTGAAATATTTCCTCTTTGTTCTTGAATTAGTCCTGAATAGCTGCCAATAGTCCTGGGACAAAAGTTTGCTTGGCAGGGTAAAAACTGCCAGCCAACCTCTTATTTACAGCTTTCCCAATACGTGGATACAATGATGAAAAAATGACAAATCCATTATGGTTTTTGGTTTGTCTTCCCAGAATCTTCCGTGGCTCAGAGACAGACGTTGCCAGCTGTTTTTGTGAGATTCTTCCTGTTTAATCAGTGTCTGAGTTTATTTGGTATTTGTGTTCATAGCCAATGCAAAGTACGCCGTTTCATAGAAAACATTTTCACCAATCACCAGCTGCACCTAAGCAGGCCTATTTGCATTGGCCCTGTGGTTGGGTCTGCAGCTGGTGGAATGCAGAGCTAGAAGGATGAGGGATTTGGATGGCTTGGCACCTTGGCTCAGTATTTAATTGATAAAACACCTGCTCTAGCTGGGAATGGCGCCAGGAATTGACAATAAGCAGTGGGTAAAATTGGCTGGCAGTGATGGAAGAACTCATTCCCAACAGAGAAAAAATGTTTCTATCGCCAGATACACCTTAAATCATCAGGACAGATGGACTGTTTTTCGTGTTTGCCGTGTGACCAGAGCTCCTCATGTGTATAGAGATAAAAGATTTATTGGGACCACATAGGTAAAGCTTCTAGATAAATTCTAAATAATACTTCACACTGGGAAAATGTGTTTTTGGGATAGAAAGAGGTTAGATTTGGAACTGAGTGGCCTTCTTGTTCAGTTTTTAATATTTTTTTATGACTACAGTCTGTTTTTTTAATTGCTGTACAGAGTGTCCCATTTCAGCACTCTGCTTTACAAGCTGGACTCCTATGACCACTGCAGTTGTGGCCTTTATATCAGTTTATTCAGAGATTATTATTATTAATGTAGAAGATCTGAATGGCTGAAAGATAGAAGTCTAATTTTAAAGCTGTGAATCAGACATTCACAAAACATAACATATAGATCACATGAATAATCCTCTAGGTCCATGTGTTTTTATTGCCAGTGATTGATTCTCCACCCTTGTTTGTGTTGTGTAATGATTGGTTAATGTCAGATTCATGGCTTTATAAAAGACCCCTAATGTCATTTTTCTATTGCTCCAATTAGTAACCTTTAGTTAACCCTAAAAAGATGGAAATATCTTCCATTTTTTGGGGGGTTGATTGCAAACTTGTTGCAAGTGCCATTTTTCACAAAAAAGGAAAATATACAAAATCAAAGTTTTTTTTTAATTTAAATTCCTTTACTATGCTTTTTTATCTGGAGGAACCTCAAAAACCAATAGCTGTAAGGCAGACAAAAAGCTCAAAAGACATCAACATGTACATGCGAACTCCCGCTTTGAAGTAAAAATTAAAAATATTGAAAGTAGGCAGGGAGGTTTATTTTAGTACAGAAGGGGCATTATCTGTCACTTCTGCAATAAAATAAACAATTTTTTAACCATATTCACCTTTACTTGCTCCTTCACAGATGTCAACAGCCTCACCTGGTCCTTTTCCAGGTTTGGAATATTTAGCCATCTTGATTGGCCAGGACTAGGGATAGGCGATAATGCCTCTGACATTGTCGCAAAAATTTCCCCGAACTTTGGATGGGTCTGCGAAATTTCAGGGAACCGATTTCCCAAATTCCATTGATGTGCAGGTTCCCACGCTCCCTGGGTTGATAAGTACAGCCCGGGGGGTGTGGGAACCTGCAGTCACGGCTGATTGAAGGCACGCGAGTGCCTCCAATCAGCTGTGACTGCAGGCGAACTCCAAATAAACTCTCAATGGAGTTTCTCCATTGAGAGTTCATCTAAGTTCAGTTCCCACGGTCACTGGGCTGTACTTATCATTGATAAGTACAGCCCAGGGAGTGTGGAAAACTGGGGTCACAGCTGATTGGAGGCATGCGAGTGCTTCCAATCAGCTGTGACTCCAGATGAGCTCTCAATGGAGTTTCTCTATTGAGAGTTTATCTAAGTTCAGTTCCCATGCTCCCTGGGTTGATAAGTACAGCCCAGGGAGCGTGGGAACCTGCGGTCACAGCTGATTGGAGGCACGCGAGTGCTTCCAATCAGCTGTGACTGCAGGCGAACTCTCATCTGAGTTCGGTGAGAACACAACCTGTTCTGTAAGCGAGAAAGGCCCGATTCGCTGCGAGATCGAAATTAAAAATTTTGCTTGCTCATCCCAAGCCAGGACACAATGATGTAACTCCTGGACATGTGCACAGAAGTTAATTTATCCCTGCAGCCAGTTATGTCCTGGGATTTTACACTGTACATGTGCAGCTCAGTGTGCAGGTACTCCCCGGGTAAGATACGAGTTAGGGACTTTAGGTTTGTTCTCTAGGTTAGGTACAATATTTAAAAAAATGCAACTAGGACGGATGTTTGTCTCAACATATTATTAGGCAGCATGGTGTCAGTTACTGTATAAAATCCTAACTGTTAGTTAATCACAAACAAAGCAAAAAAAAAAAAAAACTTTATGGAGCCCAGACATTCATTCACTAGGTTTCTGGAGCAAGCTGTGGTTTGATATGCAAAAAGAAACAACTGCAGAGTTTTTCTTGGTAATTAGAGTTACAAGAGGTTGCAGAAGAGCTCACACCCCTAAGATCACCCACAACCTCAGCTGTGTTTAGCAAAAGATTTCTTCTGCAAGTCATGCAAAGGGCCCCCTCCGCCCCAGCAAGCCTCCGTTCTGCACACGAGTGTGCAGGGAAGCCCTGTTCGCATCTAGAAGTTTTCCTTATGTCGGATGTCCTTAGCTCGGAGTCTACCTGAACATTAAAGAAAAGATTACAGGCAGGTAGTTTGTTTTATAGCGGAAAGGACATCACCTGTCTATCCTGCAATAAAGACCCTGCTTGCTCGTAATTTTTATTTTTAAAGTTTATTTCCAACATTTTTACTGACTCTTTTTAACCAATATGTAAGAAAAAAAAAACAAAAAAAGCTAAATTAAACAGATCATAAAATGATTGATTAGGTGAGTAGTCCAAATCCATTTTAATTATAATGAAATTAATTTACAACAATCTGGCTGTGGCCATTTGTCTGATAGCCCAGCACAAAACATAGGCACTAAAATAGTAAATGTCTTTTTATGCCATGCTTATACTAACACCCACCGCTACGTTCACAGAATGAGGAAGACTGGCAGCGGTACAGATCTGCTTGGCACTGCTCATTGAATGTTATGGGGTCAATTCACTCAGCTGTCTGAGCTATTTTAACTTTATTTATTATTTAAGATGAGAATTTTCTCATCATGATAATAAATTCACATACGTAAATGTCTTGTTGTTCACTCCTTTATTAACTATCACAAGCGTTTATTTAGCATGAATATTTTCATGCAAAGTGGTAAAGGATTTCTAAGTTTAATAAGTTTCCTATCCATAAGACAAATACATGTCCCATTGTCCTTGCATTGTGTATAATGGATGTAGGTGGTTACATATGTGATCTTGACTCTCTACACCTCAATGGGGTGGCTACAAATGATGACATTCTGAACGGAGCATGAATTGTAGCCACTGTCAGTAAGCACATCTCGGCAAGGGATATACACTACTTATCATGACAGACTGAACACATATTTGTAGAACAACAGGAGTAAACTATGTTTCATTAATAATTAATATTATAACTCTATATTGTAATAGTCCTGTCCGGGACGAATGGTTGTGCTCTCTTTGGGTGAATATTTGATATGTGTACAGCAGTCCCCAAGCTTGCTCATTGATCCATTCCTGGTGGAACAATGAATGAACGGTCAGGAATGATCACTGTGAATGTCAATGGTGGGGAACGCTGTTTACTCATCCTGCCCAATTCATAGAACAGAACAGTGTTGTGTGTACAGCACTCAATTGTCCATCTGTCACTTGAAAAGAACATTTCCAGTGACATTCATCCTATATGTGTACATAGTCTTACTTTTCTGATGGTAAGCAACTCTGTAAGCAAGCAATACGTCCTCCAACAAATTCTTCATCATTTGTCTCTTCCACAATTGTCTGGATCCCCCTGCTGCACAGTTTGGTTCCTTCCATCAGCTGTAACATCACTGCAGGACAAATAGTGACAAAGGAGCTATTGGAAGGAACCATTGGGTACAGTGGGGGACCCAGAAGTGTGATGGAAATTAGGAATTTACCAGACACTCTTGCATTAACACAGTACTTACATCCTTATTTATTGATCTTTTTTTGAATTGGCACAAAAACTCGCATTGCCTTTGTTGGCATTGGCTAAGAATCGCCTTTTCTGCACTTGTAAAGATTTGAACATTCTTGAATGTCACTTACACATCAACAATGATCAATCGTTACAAAAAATCAATTCTAACATTTTTAACGTTAAAATACCATGTTTTACCATGCACGCTTTTATACTGACCTAGCATTTTCCTGCACAAGCCATCTCTTTTCTAAGTTTATCCTCTAAGTGTAATAAATCCTTGTTCCTCCTGTCAAGTAATTTTCTTTTAATCCCCTCTCTACATACCTTAGTTGTAGTAAGCTCATTTCAAGACTGGTTTTCATTGTTCAGGCAAACACTAAATGTTCTTCAGCAAATTGATTTGCTTTAAGAATTTTGATGATGTTTTTTTTGCCTTAAGTGTACAATTTATCTGTGCAGAATCTTCTAGCTGGGGCTCTTGATAGATTGGCCTGGCTCTTATCTGGAGTGGGCAGTGTTGCAGAATGTATAGAGTCAGCGGAGTCATATATTACAGAGAATGTGACTGGGTCAGATTGCTAACACTGCACCAGGTACCTATCATGGAGTTATATTCTCGGAATCATTAATCATACAGGTAACAGATAAACTCTGCAGTCAGGAAAAAAGCAAATTATTTATTTTTATCATTTTATATGCACATTTACAGCATGTATCTAGGGCAATCCCATTCAATTCCTGCGTCAGTAAAGATTGCCTATTGGAGATTTATTAGGTGCCCATTATGCAGCTCCTTGCCACTAATTGTGTGGCCCTCATGGCCCTGCACACAGCAATCTAAGTTTTGGCTCTTATTCATGTCAAGCTTTAAGGATATAACCAGTTTGGTAATTTTGTTTACACCAGGGGTCGGCCAACTTTTTGGACTACTAGGCCATTTCAGGAGGTCAAGAAGGCACACTATGCCAGAAGAAACAAGGTGTCAAAGGAAAGGTTTTTTCCAACCGTGACTGCAAGCGAGCAGCCTCAGTCTTCCGCTCATCTGCGGTGTAGTCTCTGTACGTGTGTGCGTGCTTGGCATCGAAATGCCCCTTCGAGATTCAAACTCTTGAAAGTGCTGTTGGTGTTGCGTTGGACGAAGAATAATTTGTCAGTACATTCAGGGTTAAAGACATGACGTTCGAGGTCAACCTTCCAGAGACTGGTAGCTGCACGTTGCTTCTGGTCTTTAGGCATAGTAAAACAATTAAAATAAAGCACCCCCCGCAAATAAGACATCCTCTGATACCTGATACTGTGTGCCTCTGTGTGACTCCTCGATGCTGGCTGCAGTACAGGGTGAAACTGAAAGTAACTTCAAAGGACAAGCAAGTTGCTGATCCCTGCCCTAACGGAGTCTGTTACCCGGCTGTAGAAGCCAAAAAAAAGTGAGTCAGTGATCAGAAGGGGACAATCAATGGCACATACGGCAGGACAATCAATGGCACATGAGTGATCAGAAGGGGACAATCAATGGCACATGAGTGATCAGAAGGGGGCAATCAATGGCACATGAGTGATTTTCAACAATAAATGTGTACTGTAGTCTTCTTCATGGAAAAATAGGACATCCCCCTGAAAATAAGACCTAGGGCATATTTTGACAGTGCCTTATTATAGGGGAAACAGGACAAGAACCCCATCAATGGTCATTGAACATTGACAGCTTGTCAATAGACAAGCGGGGCCCTGACTGTCCTTTGCTAGGTTGAAGGATAGCCCACTAAATATGTAGTGGGAGGATGAGGTAGGTGAATGAATGCCTGTGTATAATGCTAGTAGAGTTAGAATTCCATGAACAGTAATGCAAATACTGCACAATCTCTGCTTAAGGGAAACAACATGTACAACAGTGCTACAGAGGTCATAAGGTAACTTAGACATTTTGCAGTACTAAAGGGAACTAAAATCAGAATTATTTAGGAATGGAAGGCATAGTATGTTTTATATAACTTTGCATTTATCTATCTAAGCATGGCTGTTTATAAAGTTTTATGTTAAGATTGAAGAATAAATCTGCTCTAAGCACGCAAAGAGATTCAATCCAAAAGAACCCAACATCCTTCGTATAATACCAAGTCGTTATCCATAGTCATTTAACCAATGGGCCAGGTCAGATATAACGAGCCTGTATTGTATATCCATTCTGTATCTATTACAGAATTTTGGCATCCTTCACAGCATTAATATAAGGATTTCATATACTGAGGATGTGCCGCATTCTTAAATAGGACAAAACTAATGCCTCTTAATGAAGCGTCTGAATTGATTTATTGCACACTTGTGTGCATGGGAAAGTGGTCTTCAAAGTGGCAGAAATCTGGCAGGAATTTAAAGCTATGATGATCGTTGATGATTATATACAGCAAATGGTATTCTCTAGAAAATATCCTCAGCCTTGAACTGTTAAACTGGGAGGTAAGGGAAGGGAGGACAGTTAGTAATGACAAATTTAACCTATTCACGACTGTCATTGTAATAATTAATACATTGTAAGCTTTGTGAGATAATACATGCTAATTAAAGCTAAACTCCAGGAAGATATTAAAAAACACACTACAGCTATGCATTCAGTGACAAAATCCTTAAACATATTTTGTCTGTACAACCAGAATAACTAGCTATATTGTATTATATTGGATTCTTGCACTGCAGGGTTTGAGGCTTCTTTAGACAGGCGATGGGAACAGGGGTTCCCGAGAGGCCTCTTGCAGCTGATACCTTTCCAGCTGCTTGGCATCCCAATCACTATGCTTGTTCTTAATTAAGAATTTGGCAGTATTTAACTTTAGGCAGCAGGCGGTACCAAAGCACTTATTATCGCCCCTATTAATCCCTGTGGGTGAATGATCATTAAGCATGTTGTGTATCCACCAGGCATGGTTTTCGGGGGTCGCACTGCAACCTCACCGTCCTTATAGTGGCCACATTTTGATTTCATCAATCAATTAATCAATCAAACACCACTTTGCTGTGATGAATCTGATAAAATGATAAAAAAAGAAAGGAAAATAGAAAAAAAGCTCTTCACTGAATTGATTTAGCAAGCTCTTGATTGATTTCCACTTTGTCAAGTCAATCGGTCATTGTAGAGTATTGTTGATTGCTTCTGACTGATCACTCAATATTATATGTATGTATATGATCATAGTACAGATACAAATGATCTCTTGAAAAAATTATGCAGGTCTCTCACTAATCCATTTCTGAATTTAGAAATAAATCAGCAGAAAGTGCAGAACACCACTGTGTGTGTTGTATGGTTCAATATATTGCTTGGGGCTTATTTCAAGTTCTTTTCTGGCTCCTGAATTATAAAAGATTTGTAGAGCTTTATGTGGCGTAAAAACTCCATTCTAGGTCTAGGTCTTACCTATTAGCCAGACTTCATGAACAGTCGGTGTCAATTAATTTTTGTAGAAGGCTATAGGAATGCCAAATTAGAGAGGAAAAATATACAAAAATGGGACTTTAAAGACATCATGTAATTAATACCAATCTAAACTGCCAGCAAACTTTATTAATTATACATTAAAAATACAAATTTAACATATTAAAAAGCAACATAAAATCTCAATCAATTTGTTGATATGATGCGTTTTGTAGAAAAAAAGACAAAGTGTAAGAATGTTTTTTCCTTACAAAGGGGATATATATCTTACTGTAGAACAGGGCCAAAATAGGAAAGAAATAGCCCTCATTATCTTAACTTTCTATGGGCTGGAACTACATTAGAACCAACAAATATAAATTGTATCCTTAGTAAGTTTGGGTATGATCCCAATTCAAGGTTACTCACCTCCACTCCCAATCACTTTCACATAGAAAGGATAACATGCGGGCATACAAACCAACAAAATGCAATTCACCTCTGGTATATAGAAGCAGCCTCCTCACTATATATATATATAGATATATATATATATATATATATATATATATATATAATAATAAGGGGGAGGTAGCCACTGCAGCAGTATGCAGAACAGTTAAAAAAAAAAAACAACACAAGCCTTTATTAATGCCAATATTGTACAGCTTTCGTCATCCCAAACAAAACTTAAAGATAGCTTACATCAGTCACACAGTCCCCTACATTTTGGCAAATAATTCAACAGCCCTTTGATCAATAATCAGCCAGGCCAGAGTAGCCCCTTAGCAGAACTCCTATCGAAGTTTATCTGCAGCTTCCCTGCTGCTATTCTACATGGACACCATTAATAGCATATTTAATGTACAGCGCTGCGTAATACGTTGGCGCTATAAAAATATTGTTTATTATTATTAATAATATTAATAATAGCAATAATAATAATAATATTAGCAATTATAGCACACCTATGTTACTTGTGGCTTTGACCTCCTATCTGGCTGGAGCCAAATCCAGGTGTGCACCCGAGTGGAATCAGAAGGCCCTTCCAATTTTTCTTTCCCATTTTTTTAGTCCCCAGCCCTGAAACAGAACTAACTAGCAGCAACCCTAGGATCCTTTCTTCTACTTCTATACTCCTTCCCAGAATGCACCCTAGTTTTCAAGAGCTCATTCAATATATAGGTGAAAACACACCTTCCCTCCAATGCCCATCCCTGCTGTCCTGTACAATATATATAGATTTCACATTTTCCTGGTAAAATAATGTAATTCAAAACATTCCCTATGTGGCAGCTGTGTGTCTCTGTATATCTGCGAAGGCAATGTTAGTGGAAATGGATTTAACACTAAATTAGCAGTTTACTGAAGAATCTCAACACCTTTTGCTTCAACAATTAATTGCACAATTCTGCATTCATTACTAGAAATAACACTTCCCTCCTTGTTATCTCTCTGTGGGATTTCATTTCTCATTTTGTCTATTATTGTTGAATATGTTTTTTTAGAAAGACCTTCACCATCCAACCAATCCAAGCCATCCAAGCTTTTTCTCCAAGCTGTATGGCTTTAGTAAGTGACAATTACAAAAGTTAAAATAAAAAAAATACTGGCACTGGAGGGGCCAACAAGGCCTTGGTATCAAGTGAACCCACAAGACTCCCGGCAGCTGTCATGCTGCCAGTCACTTTGTCACTTGCACAGCAGCGTAGTCCTGGAACCGGCACCTGCAGATTTGGCAATGGGTGGCAGTGCCCCAACCCAACTACAACCTCAATACTGAATATAGCCTTACTCCTTGTAGTACTCTTCAGGTGCATTGGAGGTTATTGGTGTGCTTTGGGGTTATTTACATCTCACCAAACTGTAAAATGAGCATGCCACAAACATTTCTGACACGAGCAGCGGGTGCAGCTTTGTCTACTAAACCCGGAGAACCTTAGGATCAGACTGATAATTAGACATCTATGACTCCTCTCTTTCTTCCATCCTTTCCTTTCATACCATCTCTTTCCTTTGCTGATTGGCGCTCTGTGGCAGTAGTCCCAACCGGTCACTATATTTATTCCTGTGACAAGTATTTCCCAATTTCCTGAAGAAGCCCCACGGGGCGAAACGCGTCGGCCAGAAAAACCCAGCCATGATTCTACATTATTATTTGCTGAAACTTATTGTAACTGATTTTTGATGGTAGAATAGCACACCTATGTTGAGTTAGGACTAGCATAGGTAGTCTTTGTTAAGTTTTTAGGTTTTTAAGTATGCAAATAAAGTCTAATTTTTTATGATAAACCACTTGGTCCTACAAAAGCCCGTCTTTTTCCTCTCCTAGAAACTGTTCTGATATAACTGGCACATGTCCGTTGTACATCACCACATAGTATGATGGAACTATAGGAAGTAATTCCAATTTTTTTGGCCAGGCAGTGATCATCATATTCTGGTAGTGTGATGGGCAATTGTTGCAAGAAAAGTTGAGGTTTGATTTGACATATAATAAAAATACAATACAATACAATAAAAATGCTTCTGATTTGCCCAGCCCTCCCAGTGTCAGTTGGGCACTTCTACAGCCATGTTCAATTTAATGTGAGAAGGAGCAGTGGCTTGTTTTTGGCATGTGTGTAAACCTTTTGCTAGAAAATATTTCCTCCTCTTGGTGGGACAAGTTTGGAGTGTGAATGCACACAGCACATAAAGACATGACAAATGAATGGCCCATATTGGTATTTTTTACCATACATCAACGACAGCCAGGAGGTTGGCAGGAACAAATCATTAGGTATTAGCAATCTATTATAAAGCAGTGAATCTGGCATTCACTTATAAATATACAAACACATGCCAAGAAGTTTGTAAAGAGTGGACTTGAACTTAGCTGCAATGTTTCCTGGAAAGCATCACCAATTCACCATCATATACCTCTCTATATAATAATATAAATATAGGGCACTGCTAGAATTGTTCTACTATATGAGAGCACTTGGGAACCAATCATCTGATGTCTGTATGGGGCTTAAATCGCAAAACCTTCAATAGAAATGTCAGACCCCTCCGATTGTGTGAGACTTCCGCCACCTCCTAGATTGTAAGCTCTTCTGGGCAGGCTCCTCTCCTCCTGTGTCACTGTCTGTAACTGTTTGTTATTTGCAACCTCTAATAAATGTACAGCGCTGCGTAATATTTGGCACTATATAAATCCACTTTATTATTAATAATAATAATAATAATAATAATAATACCATTTGCTGTGCCCACCGCTGTCTCTCCATGAATCTCAGGAAGCCTCAGGTACAGTAGGAGACCAGACAAAAATGCATTCAAAAAAAGGAAACATGCAAAACACAGCAATGGTAAAATAATAAAACATGCAGCTGTGCAGTGCGGGGGTTACACATGGTCATAAAATAAATTGTAAAAACTGAGCTCCAGGCAAACAGGTAAATGTGGAGAGGGAACACTCATATGGGAGCCGCTTTAGCTGCCAATAGATTTAGATTTCTGTTCATAAAGTCCTAAGAATTATAAAGTTCTGCTGCATAGCCCAGCCTAGAGAAAAGGGGACCTGAATGTTCTCTGCTGTAGTTTATCTTTCACTTCCAGGTCTCCACCCAAATTCTGTGACTGGTCAGTGAAAGGAGAAGAAGAAAAAGAGTTTTTTTTGTGACTCAACTTTATCTCCCTTCTTCTTGCATTGTGGCACATTTATGTCTCTTTGTGCTGGTTACATTATACCGGATTGAGCTTTGCTGTAGTGCGGGCTGAGCCACATTCATATACAATATAAGATTTAAAGTTACACTCCGGGACAAAAGTGCAATACATTCTTACCAGCCTTAGATGTGGTGGCCATTTGCTTTTACAAGTACAGAAATGCATGCTGATCCTGCCAGAATTTCAAGGCCCTACATTAGACTGAAATCACAAACACTGCTATCTGTATTTCCAGCTATCCTATATGAACTACAAAACACCTTCTACTTACATAGGTGAGGTGTTTGCAGTCCACACCAGTAGAGCAATCTTTAGGGACACTCTACCCATAGATATGGCAAGTAAACTAGAGTGGTCATTCTAGGATGGGCAGGATTACTAGGTGACAACAAGGCTGAAAAAAAACTAATGCGGCCACCACATCTATGGACTGCTAAGCTGCAATATACAACATTTTAACACACTTTTCCTGAACTTGATAGAGCCGAGGAAAATAAAGCAGCAAAATAAGTTAAGTGCATCGAAATGACAGGCAATTTTAGAACTGACCTTTATTAATAGAGCCCCCGAGTTGTTTTCTGCTAAGTCAGTGAACGCGCGGCGGCTGGACCGTACCTCCGCCTCAGAGGGGCATTTTTTGTGCCTGATAGAAAATCATTGGCGGCGCAAATTAAAAGCATTCATCTGTGCACGTTCCACGGCAAAGGGAAAACAAACACAGTTTATTGGAATGATAAGTTTATGTTAAGCACTTACTAAATTTTGACTTGCTCTTTTATTTCCAATTAAATTGTTCTAAATTCTACAGCAGCAGCAGACAAAATCTTCCAAATCATTGACGAGGAATATGAATGATGTTCATTAATTAAAGCACGGCTATAAAAATGGAATTGTCTGCTATATAAACGCTGAATATCACAAGTCATCGTCCAGGCAGAGTCAGGGAATTCTAAAATATAACATATGAGGGGCACTTTAGTTTTTAGATTTTTTATTATAAGGTGCATGTCCTGAACATTTTATTGCTTTATCATAACAATAAAGACAAACCGGACACTTATCTAAAAATATTGCAGTTTTTTGTTAAAGAAAGGAAATGCAATAAAATATTCTCACCTGCCTGATTGCAATTTGTTAAATGTATACACCGGTCCTTGTTCCATCGCCATCTTCCTCCCCTTCTCTCCAGGATACCTAACCCTAATCTTGGTTGGCCAGTCCGGGAAGATGTAATTCCCACACATGTACATTGGAGTTCATTCAGTCGGGGCATGGTTAACCTAAATCAGGGGTGCCCACACTTTTTTTGGCTTGTGAGCTACTTCTAAAATGACTAAATCAAAATGATCTACCAACAATAAAAACTTGGACTTATTAACTGCTGTGATCGGTAAAGTTTATTTTAAAAGGCAGGCCTCTGCAATCTACTCGCATAGCCTTTGCGATCTACCTGTTGGGCACCCCTGACCTAAATGGTTTATTTATACATATTAGATAAAAGTAACTTTTTCTTACCTGTTTGTAACTTTGTATTCTTATATTGGGCCTGATTTAGTAAACACATCAGGGTTAATCAGGGTGATCCAGCACATCTGGAATGGATTTCTTTAAAGTCATTTGCTATTAGATTGCATATGTTTTCAATTCTGGACCACATCTATTGCAGGTTTGTTGAATCACCCAGATTCTCCCATGACAGTCTACCTTCTCCAGTCTTGGAGAGATTTAATAAATCAGGTCTATTGTGTCCAAGACTTAGGCCCTGATTTATTAAAGTTCTCCAACGCTGGAGAGAATACACTTTCACCAGTGAAGCTGGGTGACCCAGCAAATTTGAAATGGATCTGGTCCAGAACTGAAAACATTTGCTAACTAATACCTAATGAGTGTTAGGAAATCCACTCCAGATTTTCTGTATCACCCAGCTTCACTGATGAAAGTATATTCTCTCCAGCGTTGGAGAACTTTAATAAATCAGGGCCTTAGTCTACAGGGAAGATGGTATAGAGTAAATTGGAAAACTTTGCTTACAGGGAAGCAACAGTGGCGGAATGTGCATGTGGGGATTCACTAACAGCTCAGCATTAAAAGAAAAAAATAAAATAATTGGGGCTCATTTATTGCAATAATGCATATGTTTTAATGCAGAAATGAATGAATTTGTCTGCCAACTGCAGCACATTGCAATGCATGCCATGCTATAGTGTGAATAGGAAGAAACTAAAGTGGAACCAAACTTTTTTTATCTTCAGCCACCTTTATTTTCTGGGTCAGGATGACATAAGGCCAGGTCTGCGTTAGAGTTTATTTAGTCCCAGCAGCCACAGGGGAAGCCGGGATGTACAGGGTTCTATGGTTTCCTATGGTGGGTTACACATGCACAGCTCTTTTTGACAGGAGAGGAGAGCGATCGGGCAGATATGTTTGTTGGAGAAGACTCATCACCTAACGCATTCTGCAATAGCGCTGCCTGATCACAAAATTTGCAAGTGGAACGGTAGTTCTGTATTAAGTATGGCTTGTTGATATTTTCTTCCGTATGATGAACACATTCATAGTCTGCTAGTGGTAGGTCTTGGGCAGGTGCATTTAGTGGCTTATCTTTGCTTTACCACTGATGGAAACAGTACATCTCTGCCTTGTATGGCTTTCAGCAGCTATAATTCTGTTATCTTATAAGTGAGAAGAAGGCAATTCACACTCTTACTTCCTGGATTATATACATTACCATACCTTTAAAATGAATCAATATTGCATTGATTGTTTTTTTTATATCAGCTTTATTGAATTTTTAGACATACATAGTTTAGTGTCTACTTTACAGGTCTTGACATCAGCCTCCAGTGGTCTTGTATACAGAAGCAGTGGGGTGCAGAAGGTCAGTAATAGGACCCAATCAGACTTATTAATGAACCATGGCTCCTTTGTTATCTAATTGGCATGCTAGGGCTGTGTTTATCACCAAACTTTGCTGTAGAGAAGGTTAAGGGTCATGTCAGATGGGACATTCTGCTGAAATTCAGCAATAAAATGAACTGTGGCTTCTTCACCTTGGTAAATATTCCTTTGTTAATGTGTCATCGGCATATTTCCCATGGCATGGCATGTATGGTATGGCGGTGGTCACTTGCTATTCTGGAATCTGGCAGAATTCTACTTGCTATGATATAACAACACAAGAATTAACTCTTACTGGTCCGCCAAACAAGGTGGCAAATAATACAAAAAAATAAGTTGTTTTGGTTGGTTCTGGCCATTTGCCAGAAGCAAGATCCCACATCCAATTTTGCCCTGCCTAAGCCCTTCGGGGCAGGGTCTTGTCCTCCTGTGTCTGTATTCGTCTGTCATTTGCAACCCCTATTTAATGTACAGCACTGCGTAATATGTTGGCGCTATATAAATCCTGTTTAATAATCATAATAGGCTTCCATTGTACCTGACCAGGCTAGTATACCTTGCGGGGGTATCCAACTTCCAAAACTGTCAGAATGGATTTACAAATCACAAAACTTATCATAGTTGCATTTCATTTGTGTATTCAGAAGCTTACCTAGCTTTAATTAAAAAATGGAAATATTTGAATTCAGCATTGCTTCATCTACCATATGACAATTTAAATGTTTTAACTAAAATAATAATCCTGAGTGTTTGCTGGAAGTAATGTCTGGAAAAGAAAGCAATTGGATATCTGTTATATTAATCTTGATCCTGTATTGTGATTGCTGCTCACGCTGCCTTGAAGGAAATTTGAAAACTCACGGCAAACTTTAATGAATATCAAAGCAATTAAAAGCACTTTCTTATATGAAAGCCAAACTGCTGACTTCACTTGCACGGCGGTGCTGATGCTGAAAGGTGATCTATTACTTTGTGTTTGTCTGCCAAAACGTCGGAAAATTGTCTTATGTTTTTATCCTCCACGTTCATTGCTTTCCGAAGAGTGATGTGTTCCGCTGATTAAATTCCCTTTAAATGTTTTTCTAATTACAGGAAAGTTACAAGCCATCTATTTAATTACAATCTAGTCTACTGAAGCAATAAGAGGACAGCTGGGAAAAGTCAACTTTCACTGAACAATCGAATGTCCTCCCTACATGGAAATAATTATCCCCATCTCTAATAATAAGTAAAATTCTACCTAAGGTGTTGGAGAAGTTGATGACTTATTTATGCTTTAAGACCTGTTCACTTGAATGCTTTAAAGTTAAAAACTCAGCATGTGTCCCTGGTGCCCAATAAGGACCTCCTAACTTTGGGGACTTCGCAATAGTCAAGAATGGATCAGTACTCTGTAAATGGTTTATTTACCTTTGTATTACATTACATTGCCGTAGACCCCTTCTTCAGTGTCTTGATGTCCATATAGAAAAACATTTTATAGTATATAATCTATTTATTGTTTTCACCCAAGTTTCAACCAACCTTTACCAAATTTAGATTCAAAAATAAAATGTGTGAATCAACCTTTACGTATGATTCATACATTTTCTGGTTGAACCCAATGTGTGTATTTTAGGAAAAAGATGGGTTAATGTTGGGAAAAATTATTTATTAACAGTCCTCTATGTGTTTTACTGGTATAGTGTGTGCAGACCTGACCTGAATTCCTAAAGAGAAAGCCCAGCACTAGCTAACTGCTTCTGCTGACTGAAGACTCACCACTTTTATTATAAGAGATGATAAGGTGGTATTCCTAAACTAAATTATTTGAGTTTTTGAATTTTATTCCCAATGAAGATGGAGCACAAGCATCTATTTATTATTATGCTGATCCTCATTTATTGGGCTTGACTTATTCAAATTCTCCAAGCCTGGAGAAGATACACTTTCATGGGTGAAACAGGGTGTTCCAACACACCTGGAATGGATTTCAATAAAGTAATTTTCTGTTGGCAAATGTTTTCAATGAAGGACTAGATCCATTCCAGCTTTGCTTGATCCCCCAGGTTCTCCCATGATAATCTGTCTTCTCCAGTCTTTGAGAGCTTTAATAAATAAGGCTCATTGTAAAGCCAAAAGAAACAAATTCCCATTCAGTAAAAAGAACATTTGGGGGGGCAGGTCCCGATGTTGGACAAGAAGACCTGGCTTTCAATAATCAGCATCCTAAAGAAGTCCAATGTGGTTAAGATCAGGGATCTGTAAAGCCCATTCCCGATTCCCCACACCAAACTCATCAAAGCCCCATATGAAGCTTTGTGGGCAGAAAAGTGTCTTCCCCATACTTCTATAACAGGGTTTTTTAACCGTAGTTCCATGGGACTCTAAGGTTCTTACAAAGGTTTCTATGGGTTCCTTGAGCAATTTGTGCCTCTCAGGTCAGTTTAAGTGACATCACTGATCTTTTTGGATATCTTTAACGGTAATATTCTTCCCACTGGCCAGCAATGTAAGAGGCATTCTTCCCACTGACCATCATGCTAATATACTGTGAGCTAGGGGTATCGTAATTATTACAGGGGTTCCCCTGAAGATCTGAAAGTTATTTAAAGGGTTCCCCCTGTTACAAACACTGAGAAAGGCTGTTTTTTTTAAAGTTCATAACATTCTAAAATGTCTTTGAATGCTATTTTCACATCACTGGGAAAACTCAATATCGTGGAGAGGAGCGCACATACGTATGATGGTCAGGTGTCCCTACATTTTGGCCATGTAGTATATATCAAAGCAAAATAAGTCCAGGGTAGATTTCCCTTATATTTCACCTATTCCTGCCTTGCTCTATAAGAATTCAGCACAGATAACAAACAATTACTGTTTGGGGGGGAAGCATGCAATACTGTATATGTTTTGATAGATTTTAACATTTCATTTAGTACAATTTAATTTGCCTCCATAATAAAAATATTTATCAAAATGACTTGATTTTAACACGCAGTAACTATAAATGTACTCATTTTACAGATGATTAAAGATGCAAGTTTATATTAACAACTGTTACTCATGTACAGAACGCACTCCCAGCAATGATCCATCACTGCTAGCAGCAGCTGTTACCAGTGCACAGCAAATGAATGTGTAAATCCCTTTGGAAAACTGTAAGACACGATTGCAACACTCCGGGATTATAACATATCAAGGATGGGGAAAGTAAATATTTGGAAGATCCTTTAATAACTGCAGACAAAATTCTACTTCCAGAAATGAAGGTACAGCAAGTAAAATGTGTGTTGTGGAACAGAAATTCTTAAATGTATTAACTGTATTGTGCATGAATTTTGTCTATGATAGAAATTACATCAAAATGCATTAAAATGGATCTGCTGTGATTTGGGCCTTTGACCTATTTCCCAATATTAACACTTGACATTTGCCAGCACTAAAGGCTTATGGTGGTCTAATGGGCGGCTGGCAGAGTTTAGGGTTAGGTAAGAGCTTGCAACCAGGGCTCAGTAGGATAAAGGCAGCAAACATTTTGTTTGGAACCTAAAGTCTGCTTGGCTGTTATCCGTGACCATTGTGTTTTTCTAAAAGGTGAACCTTGGAGGGTTAGTAGTGTAGCCTCCACTACATTAGTTGATGAAGACCTAGGGCTCCAGGGTTGGGCTGCAGAGGTATCTAGATCAGTGGTCTCCAATCAGTGGTCCATGAAATTTGGACATTATTTGCAATTTCTATGTTTTAATAATAATAAAAAATAATATTATAATAAATTCTTATAGTCTGAATGACAACTTTTGCCTTTATATTGCACTAAATTTTCGAACTGTACTAGAGAAGGAAAAACAAGGTAGGCGCAAGTAGTCTTAAGTTGTATGGGGCAACCGTAATTTTTTGTATTTGTTTATTGCTCAGATGCTTTTTTAGGTAAGTATGACCTGAAATGTGTAGTTTCTTTAACTGGTATATTTAATGGCATCAAATAGTTTGACTTTGATAACTATCATTTCTTGTTTGGTCTTAGAATGGAATGAAATAAACCCATAATGAGTGAGAAAAAGCAAACAAATATTTAGCATATCTTTAGTAATACCAAAGATAATGCAACTAATGATAATAGTAACAAAATTATTCTTCACTTCACCATGAGCTGATCAATGACTCAGAGCCTCCACAGTCCTTGTCAGGCACCGTTAAGAAGATCATTATTTTTTAAATGTGTTTATCTTTTTATAAAAAAATCATTTTAATGGTCCCTAGGATTTAAAATGATGAATTTAGTGGTCCGTGACGTCCGAAAGGTTGGCGACCTTGGCCTAGATGTGCAATGTACAATAACCCACAGATACAAATCAGATTTCAGTTTGTTATGAACGGTTTGGTTAAAAACATAGCTGTTAAGTTGTTATGAGTTGCTAGCTGTAGAGAGGGCTTACAATTTGTACTTCTATATTAAACCAAGGTCATTTCTCAAAGATTCCTCTTTTCATGCTCTGCGTTCTAAATATTAGTTTTAGATCTTGTTTAACTTTATGTGACATACACAGGTACTAGTTTACTTTTAGGATTTATAACTGAAGGTTCTACAAAAGGACAGGTTTATGATCCTCTCTATTAATATAGTTTAAATTGACGATGTGCAGGCAGAATATCAATAATTAATTTGTATGGTAATAAAGTGTCATTTGAGAGATTAAAGATGTGTCAGGGTTTGTGATTTATTACTTGCAAACTTGAGCATATGGCACCTAATAATGAAATCAGAAACAATGTCTAATCTGCTTTTACATTTGATCACATTTTCAATAAATTCTTAAGTCTGTTCTTGGAAAAAATGTGTTTTTATCAGCAGTTTGTAAATATACAGGGGCTAAACTATTAGCACACCAGAGTGCTAATAAATCCTCCATGAAATTGTCCAAAGAGTTGGGGGGAATACACCGGATTCTCAGGTATAAACAATTAATAGGCACACATGCTAAAAAAAATGGTTACAGGTCCAGTAAGATAGATAACAGAACATGAAAATCCAAGATATGTTTAATAGACTGGTGGAAATTCTGAAATGAATGTTCTTGTTAACATGAGTAATTTATAAATGAACTCCAGGATAAGCACACATCGGCCCTGATTTAATAAAGCTCTCCAAGATTGGAAAATATTTTCATGGGTGAACCTGGGTGATTTCTTCATTTTTATTAGTTGGCAAATGTCAAGATCCATTCCAGGTTTGCTGGATTGCGCATGTTCTCCCATGATAGTCTATCTTCACCAATATTGGAGAGCTTTTATAAATCAGGCCCATTGTCTAAATACTAATGTTTTTCCTAGAGATACACTTTAAAATAGAAAAAACTTACTCATTGGGGACTTAAGCTGCGTACACCCGTCCAATAATTATCGTTGGAAACGAACGACCGATGAACGAGCGATTGGCCAAAAATCGTTCTAAAAAAAGTGAACAACTGTAATGTGCCTGGGCACACAAACCATAGCCAACTCCAAGAATCCTTTTATCAAAGCTTTATTGTGTCGTCATAAAACAAGGCAAAGGTCATTCACAGAAGATCAGTCCGATAAGCGAGGTACATATGGATAAGGCAAAGACAGGTCAGGAACAATCCGAGGTCAGGGCAGGGGGAGTTTAGGCCGAATCAGATATCAGATTGGGTTGCTATTAGTAATGACACAACAGGTTTTTATGAACCAACACACAGAGAACGTACCCAAGCACACTGTACACACAGAGGCTTATAGCGGGCAATGGTGTTCAGGACAGGTTCTCCTTAAATGGCCAGAGTGCCCAACGACCTTGCACTGCCTGGCACCATTTGATTGGAGAATGTCTGAATCCCCTGCGGCCGATTGGCTGCAGGGAATTCAGACTACATATGTCCCACCCCGGCAGTTACAAGAGGCACGCGTGGTAGCACCCGCACCTCTTCCCACAGCACCCCTGGGACGTGCCCTACTTTGCACGTCTGCAGGAGTGCTGAGAACAAGAACATCTCTGTTCACGTTCATAGGGATGCTGGGGATGCTGCCTGGTCGAACAGTAGTTTGGCCAGAATGGATCCCTTCGCTGGCAGGGAGAGATGCACTGTGAGCAGGGCAGCAGCCTCGGCCACGCTGCCTGCTGCAGCAGCATCTCCCTCGATGCCTGTGATTCCCAAGGACGCTGTGGGCTCGCTGGACAGGTAAGTGCCTTACACCAACGACGCTGACGAACAAGGATTGTCGATGGAAATGAACGAATGGCCGACTATGTGTTTCATGTGTACAGTTGTTCATTGATCATGCATGTTTCTGCAATACGCTTTCTCCTTTACATGTCACTCCCTGCATCGTTTAAACGATTGTATCTAGTATGTGTACACTATTGGTGGATTATTTTTGAACGATTGTAGTTGGGAGTGACAAGTAAACAGGTAGTTGCTTTAACCTTTTTTACAAGGACATTAGGCTTTGTATTGAAAATATTGATTTCTTATATAGGAATATGAAGGGGAAATCAGAGACCTGGGAGCATCTGAAATTAGCTATTGACTTCCTGGCAGAGATGGACTAGGTGGGCGAAGGGTGGACCAGGTCAGGGTGGTAACTCATTATTTCACAGTTCACAAAGCTCTGCAATTAAAACTGCAGGTTTGTATTAATGAAGACTGATGTTTGGCAAGACTATTACAGAAGCCATCCATCAGGTCGGAAGAAGTGTGAGAGAGAGGTAGGGTATACTAAAAGTTCATGGAGTTAAAAGTTGAGACTTCCTTTGGCAAGATTAAGCCAACATTGAGTGCAAGATAGTGAACAAAGGGTTTGTGGAAGCAAGACTGTAGGACTTTGGAGGGGCCAAGATGTAAAACATCAAAGGCAAGTTGATTTTAGGTGTTACCACAAGAGGTTATCTATGGGAGTTTTCAAAAAAACACCTTAGTCTTCCTTGTCAAGATCTGAATCCCTCAGTTTCAGGCATTTTTGTGGTGTTTGCAAGCCTTTATATGGCAATAGAAGCTTGAGAGCAATGTTAGGGTCATCTTATAAAAGGGGGATGAGATTCTATTATCTTCTGTTCTTGGTCGAGAAGGCCTCAAAGGGATTCATCAAGGTCTAGTCTTCCCAAATGATGAAACCATCATTTCATTTAGTATATAAAGGCCCTTTTTAGTTTTGGTTGACTTCCTGGATGCATCATTACATGTTCCAATAGATTCAAGTCATTAAAATATTTTTATGATTCACTCTACTGGACTGATACTATCAATTTTGGTATCTGAACAGCATCCAAAACCTTTTCCAAAGCTTGTCTTCCTTCACATCAATTATGTGCGTCAAGGTTATCAAGAAACATTACTATCTACATGACATCTTAATTCTAACAAGATCAGAAGAGAATCTAAGCTCCAAGTAACATTGACTTGTGAGGCTACAGTGCATTTAAATTGGCTAGTCAATTTGGGAAAACTCAACTTCAACTGCCTCCAATCCTTTCTATAGTTTTCTTTTTACACAACAACTGTTTGCAACCTCTTGAACCTTAGGGGCTATTCTTCCCGACAGGGTGCAGGGATCACAAGTCTGGCTGAACAAATCCCTCTGGTTTGTAAGGTTTATTTATATGCAATTTACCTGATTTTTGCTTATTGGCCCAGCCTTCATCTAAGAAAAGTATGAAACAAAATTTAACAATAAAATTTCAGTGTAATGTGTTTGCACACAGTTCTAGTATTAGCTAAGAAGCCTGGATAAGTCAGGCAATCTCTTATCCTTGGTGTGAAGTCTCATGTTTTAGTGTTGCTGCTCTCAGAAGATTAGGATGATACTTACAATTAGGCGGCACCGCTTGGAATAAATTGCAGTGATTACCAGATTGTCAGGACACATTAGGAAGGATAATGTTATTTAGGACCAGAAACATTTCTTCCATACCCCTTGGATACTGAGGTCCCTTGTAGGTGAGAGGAGGTGTCAGTTTTAATTCACATCCTATAATAACAAAGTACCATCATCTTGCTACAGCCCAACATTCCTCTCGTCTGCTGAAATAATAGAAAATAAATGCGTGACAAAAAGCAAATCTAATGAAGCCATGGTACGGTAGGTAGACACCTGCTATTTCTTGTTTAGGCTGTGATGATATTGGCATTTCAACCTTGTCTGGCCTGGATTCTGAGGGTTACATTATAAATCTAAAAGTAATTATAACAACCAAGATGATTTAACTGTGTGCAGCAAAACCACAAAAATCATCAGACTGAAATTGTTTCATACATACATGAATGCATTGAACTTCAATAACCATATTACTTTCGTCTAGAGCGGGGGTTCTCAAACGTTTAAATCAGAGGACCCAAAATAAGATTTTTTTTCTGTAATTGTACCTTAGAACCTTGACTGTGATAATGTCACGGGACTAGACCTCCAAACTAGAGAGAGGGAAATGGTCACCACCTACAGAAACCCTAAATCTAGCCCTGACTCCTGTCAGTATGAATAGACCCTGAAGGTGGGAGGATTCTCACACCGGAACCTAGGCCCTAGGAGCTGAAATGCCCTAGGAGTAGTGACAGGGTATGAGACTACTGGTTCCTTCCCTGATGAATAAACCAGCATGTCCCTGAGGCTGAACACAAAGAGAAGTAAACTTATCTTCAATAGAAAATGGATGAGCAGGAACTCAAGAGAGGACCACACATCAGCTCTTCCACCTCCAAGCAGAGAATATCAACCGCATGACCTGAAGTGAAGGCCAGGCTAAAGAGAGGAATAGTAATGCTAATAAGCTGCAAAGTGATTGTCAGATAACCTCACGTGCAGCCAGTCTCAGATCTTCAAACCTCAGTCACGGGAGGGACCATGACAGATAATCCCTACCCCTTCCCCCCGCAACAGCACAACCCCACACATGCTTTAATTCTCTATCATGTTTGTGTTGTCAATCATAGTACCCAAAAAATAGAATAATGTGCATGAAGGATAAGAGTAAGAGGAGGCTTTGATAGAATTGTGGCATTACGTTAGTTTTAGAGATGAATTGCCCCCTATAGTGGTATCAACAAAGTGCCTCTTTTGTTTGTGTCAGTGCATTGTGGGGGGCATAACGCACTCTGCAGGGTTGGGGGTGCTGGGGTGCTATTGTAGAATGCTAGGAACATTGTGAGGTCCTTAAGGCATTGTATGGGCTGGGAGGCACTGTGCTGGAAGCTGTGCTGGTGCTGGAAGTGGTGCTGGAAGCACTATGTCGCACTGCAGGTACTGTGAGGGTCAGAAAGGGTGGGCTGTAGGTGCTGAGAACACTGTTGGGATTTATGAGGCTCTGAGGGAGGCTGTAGGCACTGCTAAGAACTGGGGACACTTTGAGGGGCTCAGTTGAAAATGTACAACTTGCTAAGTACTCTCGTTGGTGCCCCCAGGTTCTGGATGCAGCTTATTCTGAGCTCTGAGAACAAAAGACGTCTCACTGCCACACACTGCCCCAGCAACAGTGTTTTATGATTACTCAATGGGGCAGACTGGGGTTGAGCTATGGGACAACAGTGGTGCTTGAGGGAAAGACAAGCAGACATTTAAATATGAAATGTAAAAATGGCAACAATAACCACAGGTCTGTATCACAATATGGGTCACAACCCAAAGTTTGACAACCACTGTTCTAGAGGTTTGGTCTTCCCTTAAAAATTAATACTAATGTCAATTTGAGATGTTGACTAGAATGTCATGATCGTAGATATACCATATAGCCAAGTGTTTTTGGTCGCCTCGATGAGCTTGTTGGACATCCTAATCAGAACAAAGGCCACTGTGTGGCTACAACAGTTTTCCAATCATTTGTGATGGCTTCTTTAGGATTTTGAAGTGTGCCCATTTAGCCAAAAGAGAAAAGGTCAAGTGATGTATGAAAAGAAGACCTAGCTTGCAATCTGCATTTTAACTCATCCCAAAGATGTTCAATGTGGTTGATGTCAGGGCTCTGTATAGGACACTTTAGTTTCTCCACACCAACCCCCTCAGAACATGTCTTAATGGACTTGTTGATCTTTTTTAGTGTCCAAAAAACATTTGTGAAATCTGGTAGGGACGTTGGACATGTCCTGCTTCGTCCACATGAGTATAGTCGTGCTAGAAAAGACATAGACATTCCCCACCCTGTTTTCACATAGTTGAAAGTAGAAAATTGTCTAAAACATCTTTGTATGTTGCAGACTTAACAACACTCATCAGTGGAAAAACCTGAACCTAATCATTTAAATGAATCATATTACGTTCATACATTTGGCCATATGGTGTACTTGTGTGTATAAGAGGCCTGGGATGACTGTTACTTTTAGAGCAAAGAACAGATAAAAAACAAAGTACAAAGAATGTAAAAAACATTTACTCTGTAATCACTGCACAGCTTTTAGGTTGGAACTTTAATTCCACAATTAAAAATTGCAGGCAGGCAGAATTTTTACTGCAGCAGGAACAGGCAATGTCCCTTTTGCAAAAAAAAAAAAATACCTACCTGTTTGTTCATAATCTTTTAATTTAAAGCTGCTTATCCCGGCATCCCAGGGTCTGCTGGAATTTGAATGAAATTTTGTACCCATGTCCAGCAATTACATTAATCATTCCAGCCAAGATGACCAAAGATTGGGAACCCAGAAGAAGATGAGTGAAGATGGCAGTGTCCACAATGGAGCAAGGACAGGTAAGGGTAAATGAAAAATTGAAATCAGGCAAGTACATTTATTTGATTACAGATGGGACACCGCCTATCCCTTCTGTAATAAAGGACCTGCCTGGTCACTTTCTTAATTTTTATGGTTTATTTCTGCTTTGCTATTGTGCATTAGAACATATAGCAAGTCAAATAAAGCCTACCTCATTTCTGGAGGACATCCAGGACCATTGAGCCCTTTCCTCTCTATCCCTAACTTTACTGCTTTGGCCCTCCTTTGCATGCGCAGGATTTAAATTTGATAAATTGTGAAGGCTCGGCACTATATCTGCGTGTTATTACAGCTTCTTGCTTAAAGTAAACAATGTTGAGCATCCTGCAGGTTCCTCCCTAAAGCCAGGTGTTACCTTCATTAAATGCAGAAGCACAGATAGCTTGTGATAATATTAAAAATGCAAAAAGTATATTTAATAAGTTCATTAGCCTGTTGAAGATGGGAAAAAGGGAAATTACAAGCTGATTAAATTTCAGTTTTAATGCAATTTTCTTTTTTAATGATCCAGAAGGTAAATTGGTCTTGACCCATATCTTGTACTGTGAAAGACTGGTAAAGATAAAGGGACCCTATTTCCTATTTATAAAATATCTATGGTGCTATAAATGTGGGTTAGTGTATTATAAGCCAATAGCTTTTCACACAGTCCCTGCATGTAATTTATTCTCTGTATGCCATTGAGGAAATAAATCACTTCTGTATCTACTTTGCAGGTCAAAAGAAATTGACCCCAGCTCTGCGCTGTAAATAAATGTGATGGCAACTTTTCCATCCATATTTCAAGGAGAATAGAGCAGAATACAAATATACCCATGAATGATATGTAATGAATATTTACATAAGGATCATTTACCCTGGCAGCATTGTAAGTGCACCTTGGAACACATCTGTAGCAATTGGATTTGCAGAGCCAGGTTAGCAGTGCAGGATGGGTAATGAAAGCTAACACCAGATTGGTTGCTTTTAGGCAAAATATTGGTCAGGGAAAGTCAGGCTGTAGTATCATAGGGACTCCGTGGCTTTAAATGTAGTTGGGAATCACCCAATAACACTGCTGGGAGACATTAGAACAAGTATTTTTTGTTTATTTGTCTTAGACCTCTTTGCAAAAGAAACCTGTACCTTTGACTACCTAAAATATGTTAGTTGGATTTGGACTTTTATTGTTTTCTATCACCTCAAGCCTATTTCAAGGTAACTGTTCATCTATACCCACTATGCTAAAGTGGGGAATCATAAAACAAAAACTGCTGTATTAGTCTGGGTTCACATCAGTGTGGCATGGCACTACATAGAATACTCAAGCAATAGGCAATAGTTCTCTGCTATTCATTCTGCATGGCACCCTAACCCACCTTATTGATCACATTATAATATGTGGTATTACATTTATCATGCATTGTAGTGTAAAAAGTAAACAGAAAGGCGCATGGACTTCTTTTCATTTGCTGCCATGCCATTCAAATGACCGATTGGGACACAGAACAATTCACATCTATGTAGCCATGCTATCACAGACACACAGATGAGAAGATGGTCTTTATGCTATAGACAGACTCGGCCTGATTTATTAAAGCTCTGCAAGGCTGGAGAGGACACACTTTCATTAGTGAAGCTGGGTGATCCAGCAAACCTGGAATTTGTTTGCTAATTGTTAACAAATTTTTTTAATACAGGACCAGATTCATTTCAGGTTTGCTGGATCACCCAGCTTTAATAAATCAGGGCAAATGTATCATACGCAATGTAAATTTGTTTTTACTTTGCCTATAGCAACACAAACATGTGGCAGGCTAGCCATTCCAATGCACAGCTGGCCTGCATTATGGCCAGTGGCAAGTCCATAATGCAGGGTGTCAGGACTCATGCAAACATCTACAATAGTGGACTGAAAGGTTGTTCACATTTTTTCTTTGCTATTTCTCAATCTCCCAGGTAATTCCAGGAAGGACACAGTAAGTCCAACATTAGTTTTGGTTTACATATACTTTAATCATATATGGACCTTGGATGTCCATAGCTGGTTAATGCTTCAAACACCCTGACTAGGGATGAGCAAGCGAGTTTTTAAAACTCGATCTCGCAGCAAATTCGGCCGTTTTTGCTTACCGAATTTGTAAGCGAGAACAGCCGGTGTAAATTCGCCAGTCGAGCTCAATTTTGATTAGGAAAATAAAAATTTAAAAAAAAAAAAAATGCTCGCTGCAATTATTGATCAGCTCAGTGTGGGACCCCCGGTACTAGAGGTTAAATGGGGGCAAGTCTGGGGAGACTTGTCCCCATTTACCCTCTAGTGCCTGGGGATTGCACACAGGATTCTCAGGGCTGCATGAACCAATGCAGCCCTGAGAATCCCCAGCAATCCCGGGGCACTAGGTTAATTAACCTCTAGTGCCTGGGGATCGAAGTGGAACTGCAGATGAACTCTCAATGGAGTTTCTCTATTGAGAGTTCATCTGCAGTTCAGTTCCCATGGTCACCGGGCTGATAAGTACAGCCCAGTGACCGGGGGAACTTTGCGGTCAAAGCTGATTGGAGGCACGCAAGTCCCTCCAATCAGCTGTGACTGCAGGCGAACTCTCAATGAAGTTTCCTAATTAAGAGTTCATCTGCAGTCCAGTTCCCACGTTCACCGGGCACTAGCCTACTTATACTACTTATCAGCCTGGTGACCGTGGATTGAGATTGAGAGTTCATCTGCAGTTCCACTGCGATCCCGGGGCATTAGAGGTTAATTAATCTTCCGATGGTTTCGCAAAATTGGTTCGCCGAAATTTGGCAGACCCATCAGAAGTTCGAGGAAGTTTTCACGAGAATGCCAGTGGCATTCTCGCTCATCCCCAACCCTGACATATCGCAAAATTGAACAATAATGTGTCTTTATAGCAAAGTCCCTTTAATAAATAAATGATTTACTTATTATTCCACTCTGTTATTCTGTATTCTAATTTCCATGCATCACCTGCTCATAAAATAACTGATTCACCTGTGTTTGTAATAATGCATGGACCGTGCAAGCCTTTATTTAATCTTTAATTAGATACCTCTGGAGCGTGAAACATGTCCTTCCACCCTACAGTATAGCGTTATTTCTGCTATCTATCCTTCTCTACTCTTAATGCTTCAGTAAATCAGAGTTTTACTTGTTTAATATGGCAATTCATGGTGATGCTCACTGTCATACTGTAGCTGTTTTCTAAAGTATGGGTTGGCCTGCCATTACCCTGGAGCCTCTTTCAAATGGACATCAATTCTTGTTCATTATCAAATCCCTTAAAGCAGAGTAAAGTAATATTAAAATGTCTAGTACATAACATATAACTTTCAGAGATAGAAAAGAAGGATATTTTTTAGTACAAAGTGCTTTGGAAAAGGACACAGCCATAAATCAGGAACCTCCAGCAGATTGCAACATTCCTGACTTGTCTCTTTGCTATATAACATATATTAAACATATATTATGCTATATAAATATATTAAAACTGCAATATTGGTTCTTTCATTAAAACCAGCATACTAGTATTAAAAATTGAAATGTTGTTTGAGACACTCATATCATGTTTTCCTAATTATGCAATACATATTTGCAAAATGTTACAAGCTGTTCATATCCGATAATGATGTGTTAAAGATATTGCTGGTGTTTTTCAATGCATTTCACTGAATATAGCCTACTTCTTCAGGTAAAAATTAACCTCCAAACAGACAAATGTTATACTGTAAATATAGATCACCTTCATTGTTCTCTTTTTGAAGCCAATAGGCTTCTATTCTTTATATACAATCCCTGAGAAAAACCTCTGGTGTGCCACTGAAAAAAGGGCCCTGACCCCTGGTCCCTGGGGCCCTCAGCAGGTAGAGAACAAGCCCCCTTTACCTTTAGGTAGACCACGCAAAATGAATTGATAACTAATGATATTTTAACCACTATGTTTATTGTATACTTGCATTTAAGAAAAACTTAGTAGTATTTTATAAAAGCAGTGAATATGAATTTCACTGCAGGTAAATCCATCACTGTCATTTGAAACATATGCACTAGAAAGATTCACCTACTGTAAATGTTTGGCAAAAGTCACATTTACTGCTTTACAAATACATTTTAAATGTATGCGGTGCCATAAAAGTGATCTGGTCAAGTGCAGAGTATATCAGGGTTTGTGGTGCCATTAGTAGACTGAACTATCAATCGTACCTGATTTGGCAAGGTCAGGTGCCAATCTGAAGGCATTCCACACCAGCAAATGTCCCATCACTCAATGTCACACGTGCACAAAAAAAGATTGGGGATCATAAATTTACATGTGCCCGATCTAGCTCTGAAAATGAGATTCTGTGGTCATGTGTGTCAACAGGGGAGGCCAAAAGACAAAAAAATGGCAGCACTAGGTTTCACATGAAGCCAGGAAAATATGGAGTAGATCTAAGATTTGCTTGGGGTATAAATACAGTATGCATATTGAAGACTATGGAAAAGAAATGTAAGCAAGAGCTTAAGAGAAAAAAAAAAAAGAAGTGGAAAATGTTGTTTTCAGTTTAGGAAGCCTTTACCCATCACTTCTGTATTCTTTCTCCTATTTGATGTAATGTTGTAAATAATTCAGACACAAAGCAGACCCCCTCTGATGCATAAAACAGCGCATCCTACTAATAGTTTTTACAGAATTATTCTTGTGTCACAGGAGGTGAACCTTGTAATAAAAGTCCACCAATAAAGGTTTTCTAAGGATTAATACTAACTTTTACTGGAGGAAGTGAAATTTCGGAAAAGTATTTGCAGGTAAATCCAGCTTAAACTCGAGCCTTTCCTCACACATTGCATGAGGTTTGCTTGAATAGACTTTAATTGTGCAATCAAACACGATGGCATAAAACTTGCAGGTCAAAGAAAGGTAATGCATACAATATCCAGGAAAAAATTAAATTCCAAAAGACTAAAACCATAAACAACTCTTCCTATTAAAGACAAGGAGACCTCAATTTAAATACCCAGTTAAATCCCTGGTGGGCTATTCATTCAGCCTCGGGTGATAGAAAGCAGCAGTCTTTTTTTAAGCACATCTCCCTCCGAGGGGCCTTTTGTATATCCAAAAGTTATATTCTGGCAGCAATACATTAAAATCACCTTTACGGCAAAACTCAACTATTCAGCACAGTGGGCTCAGAAGTAACATGTTCTTGGCTTCTTTTACTTTGATCTGTTCTGCAAAACTTTTTAAATACTTCTTTCCTGATAGGAACAGAAATCCCACTAAATATCTGCAGAACAAACCTAATATTGTATTGATACAGGTAGAGGTTTATACAGTTCAGAGCCTTGGAAATGCTTATGGCCATGTCATATTAGTGATTTTGTCAATGGCAGCAACTTGCCACTAGCAGTCTAGATCACTAAAATGAGCACCTATCTGCTGATAAAGCAATGATTGCTATATAAAACGATGAAGAATCTCATTCTCCAGTGAAGGAGAAATGACAAAGTAACACTTCACTGATTCTGCCAGCGAGGGAACCATGCAGGTATATTAGGTGAATATAAGGTATGCTTTCTCGGCCCTTGCTCATGGTTCCTTTTCAGCGCTCACAGCAGCTGGCTACATACTTTCAGGTTTCCATTCTTTTCCAAGGTGGCAACAAGCATCACCTCCCTCGACTACACAAATGTCAGGATGAGAGCAAAGACACTCAGAGACGAATTTTGTTGCCCATCTTGGTACAGAAGGTAAATAAAAAGCAGGGGTGTAGTCATAAAAAAAAGGAAGAGGGGGCATAGTAAACGTGCTCACCCCACTACACCCCTGCCTATGTGTCACTCAAAGAGGAAGAAACTTCCCCCAGAGTGACGTCACGATACCAGAACCTGCCCACTATCCAATCACAGGTCTGAACGTGCGATGAGAGAGTGGGCAGGTTGTGTTCAGAGAGACAATTTGTCCACCGCCCGAGCCTGCAGTTCCATACAAGAGACATGGTCCGTGGCTTTGGCCAGTGCACAGCCCCAGCTGGGTCCTCCTCCTGACTCCGTGGGAGAGCCGCAGACCACTAAATAATTCTTTGCAAAATAGGATTGGGCATGTGTGCCCATTCCCAAAAAAGTGAGGGCACAGCGTCTCCACCAGTGCTCGCCCCACTACACCCCTAACTAGTGAGCTGCTGTAAAATCAGTATTCCTCACATTGGCTACTTTCCATCATGAAGTCCTGGCCTTTTCTCCTTCTCTAAAGCCTACATACATTATTCCATAATCACTGGCATCTCTTAACCTAAAGGCCAATAAATAGCCTAAAAATGCCATCTAAGGGGCCACTGTTATAATAGCCTGCCTAGAGGAAAGGGGGGCATGGGTTCTCAATAGTCCATAAGGTAAAATCTGCAACACTTGTAAAAAGCAGCAGCAGAAGCAATACTCGGCACACATGCAATGCTTGAACACACAACCAGGTCAAAATAATTTGTTCTAATGTGGAAATATCTTCAGATATTTTTCAAACAGAACAGATGAAATTGCTACATTCTGGTCAGCACTTCTGAAAATGCTGCTTTCTTACAACCTTATCGTAAAACTGGTTCAGTCTTGGACATTTGGGATAAGCTGTACTGCTGCTGCAGCAGTTGTGTTCGATTTTACTGGCCCCAGTGGATGCACAGCATAAAAGCTCAAATAAGCACACTAATTACTGAAAAAGTTTCAAGTCCTAAGTTGTTTATGAACTATTGGAAAGGGAAGCTGAAACTGAACCTTCTAGCTGATAAAGCAAAAAACTGTGACAACATATTTTCCATTACTGCTCTTTGGGGCTCCATAGACACATCAGATGATTGCCACCCAATATGAACAGCAGTGCTCATCTCTGGCAAAAATCTGGCATGTGTACAGCGGTACCACAATGTTATTCAACAATCCTTCGAGAGAGGGACGCTGCACATATCCTCTCCTCATAGCAGCCTCATAGAGAATAAATAGGGGGGGGGCAGTGAGCGGTACATTACTAATCATTGCCACCATTACTGAGCAGTGTGAGTCACCAGCCTCCAGGAGCCATATGGGATCACTCAATCTTGAGGCAGGGCTGAGCCTGCCCTAAACCTTGACTAAGGAAGTTCACATGCCCCTCACAGGCTCACCCTTACAACTCCTTACTACCTCTTCCTGCCCCAACTCAATAAATACAATTCCTTATGGTTCAAAATGGCTGAATGGCCACTTTATTAAAGTGGAACTAAACTCAAAGCAAAAAAACACACTTACCTTTAATCCTGCAGCTATGTCTATCCATCGGGAGGTTTCTTCGTTAGGGTTCGTTTTCCTCTGCGCCGGGCACCGACATCTTTTCTCTTCTTCCGGGTTCTTCTTCCTGTGTCACCTAATCTCGAACTGCACAGGCAGTAGATCGGGTGACATAGACGGGGAAAAAAGATTGCCAATCTCACATCTGCACATGTGTGAGATCGGCAATTTTTTTTTCCATTAATGAAAGGGCCCCTAATCTTTGGCATGTGTAGAAGAAGCAACCTAGAGCCTCCTGGGATGCGTGACGAAGGTATCCCAAGAGGTTTTGTGCTCTCGTTTTGTCGTGCTCGCCGCGGCAATCAAGACAGAAAGGGGAGCTGCAGCACCTATTTTTTAAAAACAAATCTACCCTTTTATGTAAAGTAAAAATTTTAAGTTTAAGTCCGCTTTAACCAATATTAACCATATTAACATTTTAACATCTATAACAATAATTATAATAATAATACCCAAACTTTTAATCTCCCACTAAGGTTGCAGGTGCTCAAAGCTTACCCAAACATTCTTAACATGGGATCTGCCCCCAATGATACGTTGGTTCCTAGCCGCCCATACCACCGATTTAGGAATGATATCTTCTACCAAAAGACTATCCCATCACCACAAATCCATCTCCAATCACTGTTACCTCCACTCCTGAGGTTCTATACCAGAGAATGCCTCCTCAGCACTTTTACCACTATCCATACACTGGAGGACCCCAAACCACCCCTGCAATCCTCCAACATTTGGGAGACAGTGGGAAACTGTCTCCTGCTATTCACATCTGACCCCCCACCTCCTGTACCATCCTTATACCGTGTTTCCCCGAAAATAAGACACTGTCTTATATTTTTTTGGCCTCCCAAAAACACACTAGGTCTTATTTTCAGGGTAGGTCTTATATACTTTTTTTAATGAAAAAAAACACTTACCATATTCATGGAGAACAATGTACATTTATTGTACGAAACCACAAACAAACAAACGTAACAAACCTATTCAGGTGCAACAGTCTACATGTACTCATGTATAAGAATGTGCGTTTATTCAAATACAAGAACGTCATCTTCTTTCCTAGGTCTTATTTTCGGGGTAGGTCTTATATTAGGGCAGGTTGAGACAATAGTGATAGGTCTTACTTTCGGGGTAGGTCTTACTTTCGGGGAAACACGGTATATATCTCCTATCTCCCCACTATCTACTACTACTACTACTCTACCACTCAACACCTAGGCCTTGCCCCTATTTTATTTGCATAATTGTCTGCTCCCCTCTTCCTCCCAGTCATGTGGACCTTCTGCCAAGTTCACTTTGTTCCCTGGCTCCTGGTTCCTCTAAACAGTGAATGAAATTGCTGCACAGTGATGAGTGATCAGTGACCGTCAGCTCATTTTGACTGCTTCTTCCTCTTGAATTACAGCTTTGCTATGCACAGACTTTCCTGGTCCCCCAGATATGCAGGTACTACAGGTAAACTGCTTGTAATTAAAAAAAATATCAAAATGTAATAATGTATTAATGATTACAGAGCTGCATTCATATCTGCCTGGAGTTCAACTTTAATTCTGGTTTGGATCTCTGTTTTAACAATAGATGTAATATATTGATTTGTTTTGTTCCAGCGGGTTTTTTAATTTCGTTTTCAATCATCAGCAACAGTTGGTTACAGGCCGACTGTCTCTTGCTGACAGCTCATCACAGGTAAGATTTAAAAGCCAGAACTGGCCCTTGGGATATAATCTTTGCAAAAATGTTTTTCTACAAAGTGAACATAGCGATTAGGACAGACATCTTGCTGCAGCTTACAGTATTGAGCGCTTATAATAAACTCTCCCAGGAGTCCTCAGCCAGCTATTAGCAAGCGGCCAGCTGAGCATTCTCCTGCATTGTAATTCCCCATTCTGGGCCCAGATTAATGAGTCTTCAAAGAGGAATGAAAACAGTAAATAAACAACTGACAAGGAATCAATATTCTGTCCCCTGAAAACAGGAATGTGGGGTGAAATGACACATGCAAAATTAACCTTGGAGTTTACCTGATTAATAATTAAAGTCTACTTTGGGACTAACATCATTCCTGGCAGTGTTAATGAGTTAAATGCCAGATTTATCATCAGTGCTAAGTATCCTTCCATTCACTATAAATAGAGGACACTTTACAAACACATACAACTCATAATTTGGAAGAGTCCAGAAGTGGTGAGTTTAACAATTTCACATTGTTGTATGAAGGATTATTAAACAAAGCAATGTGATGTCTGGGGAAACCAATGGTGCTTTGTAAGATCTAAATCGAAATCAATCAAAATTCTCCACCATAAAGCTGAACTCAAGATCATTACTTTTTAAGGTTTTGATATGAGCAGGAAATAATTTCAACTTGTATAAGGTTTTTAAAGTCTGTCTATAACCCCATGGTGTAAATTGCCCCTTATTCCCTATCCCAGAGATACTAGTGTGAAAACTTAAAGGTTGTTACCAGGACAGAAAGGTACAGACAGCAATAAAATTGTTACTAGAGATCAAATTCCTTCCCCTACAAGTGTGTTTTTATCTGTATCCCTAATAAAGAGTTTTCCCGTTACTTTGTACCATGGTAGGAAGTGAGGAAAAATCTCCCCCAATAGGGGCAAAAACAGAAATACAAATCTTCCCCTCCCTAAATAAAATAAAAGATGTTGGCTGGTGATGAGCATTATTTTTAGCGTAATGAAGTTTTAAAACCTAGTTATTAGGATAGGCTTGTCTGGCCAGTTATTCCAAGCCATACGCAACCCCAGTCTAGCATGCCCTGGTTATTTCTCCCAATGGTGTTGCTTGCAGCAACAAAGAACATCAAGCAATTATCTGTCTGTCAATTGCCCTGAATTTGCAGCATACTCAATTTCCTTTAAACCATGCTTATGTCTCTCAGAATTCATGTACAAAGTGCTACAGCTAAGGACTGCATTAGTTTTGGGATACAATTCTGCCCTGGCATTACCTTCCAGCCCTATATAGCTTCTCAGCTCCCAGTCATTGCCTGTTGTATCGTTTAATTTGGCTGAGCTGCTAGTGGTGTGACTACCTGCTGGATTGCCTATTGCCACCTGTTCCTGACTCCTGTGACTGTTTGCTGCCTTGACCCACCTTTACCTGTGACTCCCACCCTGTTTGTCTTTACCCTTGGACACCTTGTTTGGCAGCCTGACTACCTGTGTATGACCCCTGGCTCTGTTTTCTGCACTTGTCTCTGATGGACTGTCCTGTACTGTGTCATCTATGGATTACCTGGTTACCAGTCCCCGGACTGTCCAACTTCCCCTCGTGTCCCCTGTCCTACTCTTGTGGGCTCCTGGTCCTCTACCAGTCCTCTGCCCAATGCTATCCTTTGCATACAGGGTGCAATTATGTGCTGCAACGACACAGCAATAATTCCAAAGCTGATCAGGGGCTTGCTATTGGTGAAGGAAGTTAAATTGGGGTCTGGTGAGCACTGATGTTGAACCAGGGTCTTTTGCCAATGTTATCTGTGAATGATGAGCAAGGTCAAGGTTGGTTTTGATCTGGGTTTGGCAAACATTTTGGTGCTGCAAACCTTAATTGAGCCCAACACCAATTAATGTTAATCTTGCCATGGTCAAGGCATACAAAGCATAGGTTCACAGAATTAGCAAACAGCAAATGGATGACATTTGCACTGAACCCATGGTAGGGTTGAACCAAAACCTCCTTTCTGTTGGCTCTATATGACCACCTGTCCCAATGAGAAGGAGTTACATTTCTGTAGTTAGAGATTCAGAAAGGAACAACACATGGCAGATACAATGCTCAGACATGTTGAACAAAACTTCATAAATCATTTATCTGCAAGATAATCTGCTTTGCTTCTCACTTGCCTCTGATGGTATGTGAATCAATACAGCAATCAGGATGCTTTGACATTACAATATATGAGGCGTCTCGGTTAATGCAGTACTTCTGAGAAAAGCAAATAAACTAAAGAAGAACTGTAATAACTTGTGCTGGAACACATGGATATTCACCAAGAAATTGCTAAAGTCATTTCAGGCATCTCAGGCTGAACATTGGATGACACATACATAGGCAAGGGTTATCTTCAAAGATAAAAAAGGCATAAAAATGGCACAATGCGTAAACATGATCTACTCGTATTCTTAGATATTTATTTTTAGATGATATGCATAGTCTTAAAATGCTTGAATAGCTTGTAATAGAACGTTTCATTGTTTAATGGCAAAGAGTATATGAAAATGTATAAGAAATGCACCTTAACTTTTTTTACAACAGCAATACATGAAAGCACAATAGAAAGTATTTTCTTTTGGATTGCCCTTTTTAATTATACTATAAAGTATTTACCAGAACAGGATGGGGACTGCAAAGAGTCTTCTGAATCATTTAGTTATATGTGCAAATTTCAGATTGAGTTGTTGAACTCTGTAAACAAAAAACATTTTTCCTTAAACCAAATAAGTCCAACTTGAAAAGGAACCTAAAGTGTCACCGGTTAGATGAAAATATAAAAATGGATAACTTATGTGAAATGTTTCATGTTTGCCTAACAAAGAAAAAAATATCTGTAAATGCTTTTTGTCTTTTGGTGAAGAACATTAACAAACATATTGCAGCATAAGCATATTGCAGAACTAACAGTTGTCATCCATGATAATTGTAAGCTTTCTTACAGCCTTGTCCAATAAACCATTTGGGAAACAATCAGCATGGTATATGATCATGTATTCAGAATGTGGCATTATTCACAAACTACCCAGCCCTGGCTGGCTCAGCTGTCAATGTGCCATGCACAGAGAGAAAGCCACAGGCAGGCTGCAGCTGGTAAAGTGACATACAGGAAAATACATTTTTTAAATAAATACATATAAAGCTGAATTACATACAAATGACAAACAAGATAAAATGCATGAAAGGTAGCTGCCCAAGCATGTGGATTTCTGGCTGGCAGACAATTGACTATCTCCTTGTCCACCTTCACCCTCCCTTAGTCTGTACAAGAAGGGCAGGTACTTACACTTGGTTGTATTAAAAAATGAATAAATGATGTATTATTGAATATTGAGCTGCATTAAACTAATATTATTAGCTTTTTATCACAAATTTTAAATATGTTTTTACCAAAGCCTTATATGTGCTTATATATATAGAGTTATGCTCATGTTTCCCATCGTATTCCGATGCTCCAAAATTAGACCTGGCCATAAAGATATTGACAATGTGAGACTTAGAAAGGGTTAAAAAAATAATTATTCCTCATTATAAAAAAAAAGAAAAAAAACATTCCTTCAATTTTCATACTAAAATGCAATCCGCAGAGATTAAATGGCTTAGTAATGAAATTTTTAGCAAAACACGAAGTTCTATTGCATGACACAAGCGAACAGCGTAGAGAACATCCGCTCAATACAGATGATGCCGGCACTCCAGGGAGAGTTATAAAATGTTACAGACAATGGGAAATGATAGCACCATCTGTAAGTGTTTGATAACTCTCTGTATGCATAATGCGCCTTTATGTAGGGTTTGCATATCTGTCTTAAGTAGATCATTTATTTTCCATAGAAATACTCTTTCATTTAAAAAAATGTGCAGACATAAACAGAGAACAAAGCTTCTTATAAATAGATTTTATACAAATTATCATAGAAACTGAAAAAAAACCATCATAGGAAGTGGTTGGAATACTGCACAGTACAGGTTTATAATTATTTTGCAGCCTTAGACCCGGTATACAAGAGCGGCATTACCAACAAGCACTGATCTAATTGATTTTCCAATCTTTAATTGCTCAATGAGAAATCCATAGACATGGCAAACATGTGTTTGATATTCTGCCCTTCCGAACATAGGGATGGGATGGGGGGAACCTCAGGACAGATGGGAGCTCCCGGTAGAATTTGCTTTATTGTTCATACACATGACTTATGTAGTTTCCACTAACATATACGATCTATGCATGTCCATCCAAAAACAAAAATTGGGGTGACTATTGAATTTTGTTCAGAAGTAATCAGAAGAAAAAATCTGCCCATGTGTTGTAGGCCTAAAATGGCAAAGTATTTAAAATGTAAAAAGTTTTTTACTTTGCTTGGGCTAGATATAGCATACTCAGACACCTTTTATCTGAAGGTATGCAATTAAATGACACACCCCCAATTTGTGGACCATAAAGTATTCTTTCCAAAAAATGATTGGTTAGACCAACAAGTGTTTTTTTTTTCCGCAAAACTACATTTCCTTTATAATAGCTTTTCCAAATACCAAATAGAAGACTGGATTGAATAACACTTTATAGGTAATATTTTTTAATTGAGATGTACAGTAAGCTCTTCTGAGCATTGTTTGTATCTGTGTACAGCGCTGTGTAACATGTTGGCGCTATATAAATAATGTCTATTATTATTATTAGTAGTAGTAATAATGATAATAAAAAAATAATAATATTAATACTGTATATTCCCACCCAAATAAATGGACAACTGAGAAGGAAAGAGGGACAAAGGGATCTGAAAGAAGGACAGCCCCTCCAAACCAGGGACAGATGAGAGGCATGGAATAGCAACAAACTTATCCAATAGCGGGCAATGCTAGTAGCTATTATTTCTTTCTCCATTAGAGTTGTTTTTTGGGTATGGCAGGCTAATTATTTGTGAGGTCAACCTAGCTGTGTCTGAAGGCACGGGGGTAACTTGTGACCTATTAACTAGACAAAACATCACTACCAATGTAAAAGATTGTGACCCGACGCTTTTCGCCTATAAGGCTTCTTCAGGGGACTTTTTATTTTACACGATGTTAAATATCAGGCTGCATATGAACATATTAGATAGATAAGTATATTTTGCAAAATATTTTATACTATTACATATGTTATAATTGTAACACTCCTTTCATATCATGTATCTATCTATCTAATAATATCTAAATCTGTGCTTGTTCCCCATTGTGTGTTTATTTTCTAGTCAATCTTGTCCAGTCAAATGTAGTCATTTATTGTCATGTATGCTGTTTTTTTTGAGTAATGTTATAAAGAGAAGAGTACCTATACAGGGGTATTCATGATCGTCAAGTCAATGAAGGAGTGGAGAGGGGATATGGGAGCCGTAGTGTGGGATTAGAATTGCCAACCCCATTGGCCATATAAGAGAAGTCCATCAGGCTAAAGAAGGAGGAAGAGCACCTCAACAGGCAGCAATGTTCAAGTGACTTTTGGCCCGAATCCGTACATCAACAATCCTTCCAATGTACACTCTGTAAAGTACACACCCCAGCAATTGAAATTAGCATGGGGATATTTGAAGTACAGTCTGAATGACAACCATAGGTCCCTCCATAGAGTGGATGTAGAAGGTATTTTATTCTATGAGGGTTCTCTATGATACAATATCAAAAAATTACAAATGAGTACAACCTTCATGTTTAAATTAAAACTGGCATACTGAGCAGGTAAAAAGAACCCATGTTTGTACCTTTTGCATATTTCATGGTTTGGATAATATTAGTGGCCGCCTTATGCATTTGCTTTATTTCTACTGTTTGAACTGCTGTTATCTTGAAGTCCTCCCTAGGAAGTCTACGTTGTTAAATTGATTTTTCCACACTTGAGGGCACAAATGCTGTTGCTCCGTACTACCAGTTAATGAACGTTTGTTTGAGTTATTGGTTCTCTGCGCAAGAAAGAAACCTTGAGTCATTTAGTCATTTCTCAAAAAAGCAGGAAGATGTTATTTAGCAGTTCTGTGGTCCTATTAAGAAAAAAAAAATAAATAAATTATCCTTCTGGTAATAAAGAGTTGTAGATAGCTGATGGTTTAAAGTAAACTTTGCAAATAATAAGGAACGGGAAACAATATGCAGATTCTGTGGTTTAAAACCCATCCCTTATCCTCTTCTTCCTTCTGCTTGCCACTAATCCATCTTTACCTTGTGAAAGAGGATATATTCCTAAATCCACATCCCATGTTACGTCTGCTTCCAGTTTCAGGGAACAGCTGATGAACATTTTACCTAATACTTTTAAAAAACAGGTAGAAGGATTTTCACTCCTGCAAAACAGATATTATGGAAAATAGGAACCTATCATTACACTAAAGAAGAACACGGCCTTTAAATATCACCACTGGTGCCAGATTATCCATGATGATTCCCTGACACTGATGTCAACATTTCTCTAAGAGGACTCCACCAGTGGACAGATCACGGAGGCAATGACGTGTACACCTGTAGTTCACAGAGAAGACTCAGGACTGGAGGGTCACATGAACACAACTTTAGGTGAATAAAAAGGGCATTTAGATCCCAGTGTTTACTCAGAGGGGGTAAAAGGAAAGCGTGTGTGTGATATTAAAATCTACCCTAAAAATATAGTGTCAAAATATACTTTTTGTTTTTAAACAAGCTACCCCCATGTGCTCATCAATTACATTTAGAATACTCTACTTCACTAGTGATAGCTAATAAAGACCCCAATATGGTCTGGTGGGTTGGGGGATGGTTGGACAGCCCTAGACCAAGTAATGGCTGAAATCCTTGTCTGGATTTTATTGGTGCTTGTGACCTTATTTGGGCAATTTGCCCTCTTTATATGTCCTTATGGCAATTATCACTAATAAAGAAAATTAAGGAAAATCTACATTTTTTTGGTTGTCCACAAAATGGGAATAGAAGAGAAATCCTTAGACGGAGACACCTATTGTATTAAAGAAGATTTGCTTTAAAAAGACATAGATAACAAAGGTGTTAATAATTTTATCAATAATATATTTTACTTAATCGTATACTTTAACAAAGATAATGGAGGGATTGTTTAACTCTGGAAATTTGGAACCTATAATATTACGATAAAACAGAACACAATCTTCACACCTCACCACATGGAAACACTGAGCTTGTACATTTCAATACCCAGAACTCATCAATTTTTTACCTACTGGTATGCACAGTTTTAAGGCATCACCCTGACACTGTCACAGACATAATATTTCAATAAAAGCAGTTAAATATTTATCCAAAGAAACGTGTGCATGTAATAGCTTACATCAAATGTTCTCAGTGGAATGTTTGCCTGAGTCGTTTTGTATGACTTGTCAAGATGTTTAACAATGACTATACTTGGAGTCTCAGTCCAGGAATCATCATTTATATGTTCAGACTAGATCACAATCTATTTGGTGGAAAATAACTTTTAAATTAAAAAGCATGCATGCAAAATGTGTGAAACGTGTGTCTTCCATTGTATGTATATTGTTTGATTGATTGAAGAAAGAAGAAAACATATTCCTCTTATTTCTTCTCGTATGTCTTTAGAAATATTACCTTATGTTGTATCTAAAAGCCAAAGTCAATTTTTAAAAGAAATTTCCATACATTGGTTTCATCTATATGGGACTTCAGATTGGTCATATGCCATCAATGGTCTTGGATCTTGCATCTCTTTCTTCTTTAGTGGAGGGTCCCGAATGATGCAGAGAATAGCGATTTTTAATAGTAAGCTTCTGTTTCCTGCTGCATTACCATGTGGGCTCAGAGTAGTTTAATGAAGTAGATCCTTGACACCATGGGCTTACAGGAAGAGCGGAAATTATGCTGGGTGTCATTCAGCAAAAAAGTGGAAAGGTGCTGAGTATTATAGCTAATACTGTTAAATTAGTTACATTGTACCAAAAATAATAGAAAAAAAATCTGAAAGTGATGGTGAGACCTATTCATTGTGGGTTTAAAGGACTCTATTAAGGAATTACAAATCTATCCTGGGAAAGCTGTTCTATTTGGAACAACTCTGCCATGTTGATCACCGGTGTCAAATCATGGCCTCTTGCCAATGAGGAATGTTGTGTCGATGGTCAAATTAGTTTGTAATTACAAATACAAATTGTAGTTTGACATTACACTACCTTCATCATTTGCCCATATTGGGGAATCTCCAATGGCTTGCTTTTTACCATAAACCAATTTAAGCAGCATCCTAGTCAGTGCATAGGAACTGTTTGTGCAACTAACTTCTAAAATGACCTGTACATGGCATCAGGGAGGTGAAGATACTTAATCAAAGTACGGGGTGAAGTATGGGGTCTATTCTGAATTGAAAGTAGCCCAAAAGGCTACCTATGTCTCTGAACATAAAGAACTAAATCACCTACCCTGAACATTTGATACTTTCTACTTGAGATTTTAATATTTCTGTAGTTGACACCCTCCATCCACTCTTTACAAAAATAGTTCTAGAACCCATTGTAGACTTATCATCCAGTGTACAGGTACAATTCAGAAATACTTACCAGATGTCGCTTTAAACATCAAGAGTGTCATGTTGAGGACAAGTTCAGATAGCAGTGATGTCTATTTTGAGTCTGTATTTGTCTCAACAGGAAAGTATAATATTATGAGAAGGCTTTGTGTCATAACAGGATGTCCAGGTCATACCGAGGGCGGCTGCATCGCGAGCAGACGTGTAGCAATTCCTCTCCAATAGACTTATTTATGCTCCTGCTTCCTATTATTGTCTTTTTAGTGATTGATTTAATAAGGGAATGTTACTGTAAAAATTTATAGATTTTCAGAAGTTGTAGCATTGTTGATGCTGAAAGAGCTACTGCGGAAGCCCCTTATCTCTAGGACAACGATCCCCAACCCCCAGTCCGTGGCCCACTAGTGGGCTGCCGCCATCTGAGAGGTGGGCCGGGGTCGGACCTCGTTTGGGGAGGCGCAGCGGCTGGAGCTGCGGACTACGTCTGCCCTACGCATTACAGGCTCAGTGTGGTGGCAGGCCCATTGTTCAGACCTTCTGGCATTGGGGGACTGTTTTAAAACAATTTAAACAATTTATTTTATAGAAGATTAATACAGCTGAAGTCAGAATTTTACACACATTTAAGGTGAATTATTTAAACCTCACTATTATTACATCTCCACAGATATTTTACTTATAAGCTATACATTTGGAGGGAAGTTTCTTCCCCTTTGAGTGAAACACGGCTCCCCGCGCATGCGCGATCCACAGTCTGTGAGATTATTGGTCCGTGCCATTGAACCAACCTGGCAGTGCCAGAATATTGCAATATGCTCCAAGCACCTGGCCTAACCCTTCCTAGATATTTCTAGTAGTTGTAATAAGACAAAGTTAGTGTGGCACTCAATGGATGGAGAGTGGACTTTAATCCAGTAAGTAGATTGTGTGGCCAGAAGGGAATACATATTGTTCTTAGTTCCTCTAGTTATATATTTAAGAAATGGAAATGGAAACCTAAGCTAAGCATGACTTTTTGGGGAGTAGATTGATAGGGTCACACTAAACCAAACGGTTGTGAACCTGACTATCGCACCTGGTTGAATACCAAAACCACAGGCATTAATATGGAATTGCACTTTTCTTTGTAACAGCCTCTATACTTTTGGAAAGGCTTTCCTTTGAATATTTGGAATATTTTACAGAGTTTGATGATTTAGCCAGATAACCATTTGCAAGGTTAGTTACTGATGTTGAATGAGAATGTTTGGCTTACATCATCATCTGAATCACCAAAAAGATTATCAATAGGGTTAAGGCAGTTGGGTTAAGGGAGTTGTTTTTTGATCAGTTGGCCTTTCTGAAACTGGATGTAAGCACACAATTGACTTTAATATTCATCATCCATACCTAAGAATAATTACAGATAATTCTATGGGTTACAGCACTTTATACACTGATCTTGTAAAGTAAACCTGCTTGGCCTTTAATGTATCATCCTTCTGATGTGTATAGGCATTCAGCCTACAGATGAAACGTAGGAGAATCTTTGGTTATAAATAATAATCAAGAACTGGATTAAAAAATCACCTGTCTCGCTTACCATAAAAAACATTATGAGCAACTGAGCCGCACAAATCCTCATCTTCTGATGGCAACTATCAATAATGTAGTAAGCAGAGTCAGGCAGAATCTAATATCTGTTCTACTTCAAAGAATTCTCTATGCCTGTGTTTCACAAGCAACTAAATGTAAATTCAATGCACTGTTTGAGTCAGTTAATACTGTCTGATATACAATCTGTACTGAATTTAATATTAGATAAACCCAGAGGACTATATACACATCAGTATTTGTTATCCATATTTCATGACTATATACTAATGATGTGTGGCTAGTGATGAGCAATTTTGTTTCCTAAAACTTCAGGTTTCATTTTGGTGAAATTTTAGAAAAGTCAAAATGTAATATTACCTTGTTTTTACATAGCGCTGACATATTATGGAGTGCTTTACTTATGTCTTTAATTATGCTACTAACTCCTAATGTCCCTACCATAGTCATATGTCCTTAACAAAGGCCAAGTTTTGGGGGAAGCCAATCACCTAATTGCATGTTCTGGGAGGAAACCCACACACACAGGGGCACACACAAACCATACAAACACCTTGCAGCAAGTGTCCTGGCCTAGATTTGAACCTGGGATCTAGCACGGCAAAGACAAGAGTATTAGCTATTAAGCCAACCATGTATTTTTGTTGGTACTGTCCTTCCTATTCATGGGCTTTGCAACATATACCTCTGACCCATTTATGCCTATCTTGCCAGAGTTCTCCTTGCAGCTGGTGACAATACCCTGTGCTTTCAAGAATAGACGGGCATCTGATATCCTCCTCCTAGCATTCAACAAGTAGCCCTGTTACATGACAGTAAAACCGAAGCATCCCCTAGGATGTTACACTAAAATTTTAGTTCTGGCTGATATAGGAAAGGAGCAGCAGGTAAATCTGGAAAGGTAAGTAAATATGGGTCGGGATGGCCTTTGACATTGTCACCTTAGAGTTCAATGAGATTTAAATGGCTTTTTTGGGTAAAAGAATCTCTTTTTTAAGTACTCTGGATATGCAAAAAAATATTCGTTTAGTAGCCAAAGTATTTGACTTTTTACAGAAAGACAAAAAAAAAATAAAACTAAGCAAAATGAAATAATTAAAAGCAACAATACAAAGAAAACAATCAAACACCACAAAAATAAATAAACTGACATAATATACACGCACCCAAAAAACAATCCTCAAAGAAAGGATTTTTAAAAGCTAAAATCACTGCACCTTGCTTTTTTGTGATACAGGTATACACATTAAATAATCAACTGCTCAGGAGCCGATCACCGCAGACTGCTGCAAATAGCCATAATTTGTCAAAAAGCAGACGTTTACTAAGAATTTTCCTCTGCTCCATGTACAGATCTAACTGATGTGGCCACAGCTAAAAGATTCAGGCTGTCTGTATTTGTGAACTAGTCCAGGGTAATTATGATTAATTGCTCAGTTTTATCCCCACTGCTGAGAGGAAGCAGATGTTGTTGAATGATTCGGCTTATTGAAATTAATGTTAATCCTCCCAAATAATTGTATAGTTGGGATTCTGGCATTTGTATGCTTACATTATAAATGATGCAAGGTTTATTAATTACTTGGGGACCTGTTTCATATAGAAGAGGTCAGCTAAATACGAAGTAAATAGAGTTTTAGGGCCCATTAGTACTGCACCATGCAGTAACCCACATTGGCATGCTTCAGTGCCAATACATCATGCCAATGCATCTGCACTTCCTGTAGTGCAATGGTAAAAAAGAAACAGTACATGCACTATTGTGTAGATGCCCCCCTTTCAAAATACCCCACCTAACAGCAAAGCACATCACAACACTATCGGGACCACAATAAAACAAAAACAATGGCCACAGTCCAAAGAAAAATTAAAAAACGTTGGCTAAATTATTATGAACATCTCCAACTTCAGATCTCTATTTGATTACATTTCCAGGTATGGACTGGCTACTTGAATGTATTATTATACTTAGCAACATTTATAATAAAGCAACCAATTTTCTTTTGAGTTTGGCTATTGTTTTCCTTCTTTGGAATTCCGAGAAAAGGGTTTGGCATTCTTCTATGGCACTCACCAGCAACCTAAAGGGGATTTACATGGAATATGAAGATACTTTATATAATGTAGAAGAATACTTGGGTCTGAACCTTCTAGACATTTGGTAATAATAAGCGGAGCTCCAGTTTCCTTTACTCTAAGCAAAATTTGGTAGCATTAACAAATTTGCAGTGGAAGAACTACAAGGCTAAGCTCTGTCTAATTCTATTAGTAATGGCTCTTCTTGGTCTCAATACTTTGGGGTGACCAACCTAGAATAATCATGGCCATTGAAAAACTCCTGATCGGCATTGTTCCAGGCACAGACTGTTAAATTAGCCTTATGCTAGGTGAATAATTAAAGCAAGCTTGGGCACTGATTTTTTTTCCAGATGGTTAACCACTTTATTTATTGGATATCGGATTTTGTTATCAAATATATATATATGGTACACTAAATATGTATAGTCCATTGCAAAGATTAATTTATTTTAATACAAATTAAATAGTGTATGTGCAGCATTAGTCCATTAGTGCTATTTCAGTCTGGTAACTCCCTGCACCAAGAGCTGGGTTACATGGTGAGGTTCTACCAGGAAATATGTGGGGATATGTGAGTGTAGTTAATGCAAGGTGCTTGGTAGAAAGAACGGGGTTTGAGGCTCTATAGTAAGTGCAAAAAATGAATTATGTATTTATAGATTATTGAGTCATACATAATTAATAAATACAATCATTATATTGTAACCTGGCCCTTGTTCACATTCACATAACTCAACTATCCAATAATGTATCTGATCACCATACAGTGGTTAATAGATCAAAGGTATGACTTAAATAGGTCACATACGACCCGACGCGTTTCCCCCAGTTAGGCTTCCTTTAGTAGTAGGGGTTTAGTAGTATAATGACTGTACAGTCTGCGTATACATTGAAAACACAAACAACAAATATAATATATATATATATATATGAAAATTAACAGTTCTCACTAAAACACATTGACGACCATAGCTAAGTGTAGTTAATGCCATGGAAATTGACATAGAACTTTTTCTGGCTTTTAAAACCTCCAGACTTTTGGAAAAGATTTACACAAAGTGTCATTTGTACCCATTCAGCCAATAAAAACATTTCTGATGTCAGGTGCTGATGCTGAATACCTTTGCTTGCTTCATGCACAGGGGCACAGCCATGCTGGAACTAAAAAGAGCAGCATAGGACAAACCGAAATATCTAAAATGTCTTTGTATACGGTAACTTTAAGGTTGATATTTACCCACATGAAGCTGATAAAATAATCACTGCAAAAGGTTTTCTCTCCCAGCAGGATAGCTGATGTCTGCAGCTACAATATGAAGACAATGCTGGTTACCACCAAGAGATGAAACCATTCAATCCAATTGTTTTCCAGCTATTCTGCCTTTGATTTATTTATGGGTATTACTTCACCTTCATGAGGAAGCAGTGTGGGCTGAGAAATTCATAGAAGGTTTTTTTCTTCACTTTTACTATATTTTGGGACCTATTCCATATATATTCCATCATTGTGGAAGGCTAAACCATTGTGGGCACCACTGTATTAATCACTGGTTACAACGTGAACATTTTTTGCATCTATCCATCTATCTATCTATCTATCCATCTATCTATCTATCTATCTATCTATCTATCTATCTATCTATCTATCTATCCATCTTAATATTTCTTTCTGTTGTTACAGCTTTCCATACAAAATAACCTATGGCCTTGAGTTTTCTCTTGAGACACAAGCAACAGTTCATCCATTCCTTCATTTTTTTTAGATGGAATTGCAGAGTTTTAGATTGAGATAGGTCAGAGGAAAAGCTTTTAACCTGTAAAACCATCCTTTTGGAAATGATTTCTGGGTAAAACTGTTATCAAGTGATATCTTTCCACTTTATGTCTCAATTTTTTCTTTTCTCCTGTCCTGGAAGCTATTTTATGGGTGTTATATTTCATTGCAACTTCTATTTCAGAACAAGACTGGCAGAATGTTTTGCTAAAAGCTTCTAAATGATTCTGTGGACCTTGTTTGTATATTATAGATAATGTGCTTTGCAGCTTTACCACCAATATTAGATATCCTTTCTGTGCATTGCAATAAATAAAGATCTCTAGTTTATAGGCAAGCTATAATTATGTTGAGCTTTATGCTTTTCTCAGAATTTTTCACTGTTTTATGCTATTTATAAACATATAAAATCTTAAAGATGAAATTCTGACGAAGAGCTGAAACATATACTGCATTATAGACCTGTTTTACATGTCAAGGATTTTTGTCTTTTCAGTACTGAGATTTACACAGCTGTACTGAAGATAGTGAGCATTTTTAAATTGTTGCAGTTGATCACAGGTTTTGTCTTTTCTCTGTCTGTGACTGGACAGTTAAAGGAGAAGCAGTGAATTGATTAACTCATTACTCTTTTCTTCTATCAGCATGTTATCGTGCAGCACAACTGCTTGGCTCCTTATGTTGCTTTCTCTCTTTCAGTCCTATGTCAGCTGTGCACTGGATGCAAGAGGCCGATACCAGGTTAAGGTATCAGGTACTTACATTACTTGCAATTAAACATAAACACAAAATAAACACAATAAAACACAATAAATTGTGTAATAAAGAATGCACCAATTACTTTACCTTGCATTTTTTCTTTTTCCTTTAGGGTCTTTTTCTCGCTAAAACTCTTCAACTACATGAAATTTCTGTACAAATTTGGAGATTATGGTGAAATATTACTATTTTGAATAAATGCACTGGAGTCTATGGGGAATGTGGAATAAAGATGGTATTGTCAATCAATCAATCAGTTTTTATTAAGCAGTGCTAATATACAAAACAAATGTAAAGTTACAAAATACATAAAATTACATACATGTAAAACAAAGAATAAAAGTGTCATGAAAAGCAAACCTACGCTAAAATAGGCCCAAAAGCCGGCAAGAGGGGAGCTAGACGTGGGCCAGTATGGCTAAGGGGGGAAGGCCAAAATGTCAGGTGAGAAATGGGGGAGGATGGTTTGATGGGGGAAGAATAGTAGGATAGGTAGATAAGAAAAACAAAAAAATAAAAGGGTATAAGGATAGGAAAGGTGTGGGTGGGGACAGAAAATTTTTGAGAGTGGAAAAAGTGAAGATTCCTACCCACCCATCCCTGAGCTGGGGTTGTTGAAGGCTCCTCGGGGGACAGTGTGTGGTGGAGCTGAATTGTTAAAGTGATGGAATGTGGGAAACCATCTATGGTATGGGGTCTCCAAAATAATTCATTGGGTTACTAGGTGTTAATATTGGGGATGTTATGTGTGATTGATATTGTTCCCGAGGCGGTAGAGTGGCACCTGGGAGACGGTTCGCTATAACAAATAAAACGCGGATCCATGGTTAGAAACAGTACTGAAGGAGTTAAGGCCTGCGGAGGACTTGCCACCTGATGGGAGGGTTTTTCCCGGGATTACATGTTTGGAAATGTTATATGATTGTAATGCAAATAAAGACATCAATGTATATGGATTAATTGTTCAAAATAATAAACGGCCATAAGGCCATTTTCACTATACCCGCAGGTGTTGTTTTTTTAAGAAAAGGAGTGTGTTATGGGAGGTTAAGGGAAAAGGGAAAAGGGTCCTGTTGGGAAATGGCTTATGCATACCGCAGTCTTGTAATCAGATACAGTTCCGACACCATTGTATTGGTATGTCAGTAGAATGAGTCAGTAGTATGTCAGTAGAATGAGGGGCAGCCCCCCAACAGGAAGTGGTACTGAGTTAAGTGGTTGGAGTAATTAAAGAAAAGAGAAGAGAGAAAGAAAGAAAGAAAGAAAGAAAGAAAGAAAGAAAGAAAGAAAGAAAGAAAGAAAGAAAGAAAGAAAGAAAGAAAGAAAAAAGAAAGAAAGAAAGAAAGAAAGAAAGAAAGAAAGAAAGAAAGAAAGAAAGAAAGAAAGAAAGAAAGAAAGAAAGAAAGAAAGAAAAGGGGAGAAAATGAGAAAAGTGAAGGAAAAACAGAGGTAACAAAGCACTACAAAAATTATTAAAAAAGTATTAATAGTTATGTATAGGCTCCAGTACCCAAGTTATAAGGAGAGGGCCTTATAGCTCTAACTCAACACGTTTCGCAGAGCTGGTCTGCTTCATCAGGAGCTTTATACTAAAAAGGCACACATAGTAGTTGTAACTAAGAGGAAAGAATAATTATGTAAGAGTACCTGTTCCAAAGCTGTGAAACAAAGACAGCTTTGGGACAGGTACTCCCCAACCCTAGGGGTGGGGATTGGGATAAAATCCTATTGCAAAAAGAAAACAAGTGGATCTATACCTTGAAGGCCACTACCTTTCCCAGGTTACATGATTTTTTTTTTTTTATGAAGACGTCTTCTCTGTTTTATCAGTCTCTTTTCTAGGAATATAGAACATTTTTACATTACATTTCTAAGTGGTAGAAACTATAAGAACAGTACAAACAACCAAGAGTTTCCCGAATGAGTTTCCCCCTTTACTTAAAAAAATGTTATCTTGCGCTTTCCAAACACAAGATATAATACACACAAATCATTAGATTAATTTGTCCTGTTTATTGTACAATGCTGTAAAATATGCCAGTACTATAGGAATAATTCAGAAACTTTTGTTCATAATGCTGAATGCACACAGTTAAATAAAACAAGAAAATAGATGTCAGGCTCCATTTAGCATTCTATTAAAGATGTTAAATTCATTTTGTGCAGTCCGTTCTTTGATATTAATGATAAGTTACATTGCTCTGATTTTACTAGCAGCCAAATTTATAACAGAAAGAATTTTTCCTGGTGACAGCTAATTAACATCTAATTAAGTGTGACAGGGTGGAGATGTTTTTCTTAAGAAAATTACCATTTTACATTTCTAAATTACAAGATAACATCCTGCGTTCTCTGACAGCAAGAAAAGCGACATACAAACATCAGATAGTGGGTGTTTGACCCACCTGGCTGTCAAATCATTTTTCTAATGGAAGATTATTCTATAGATATGTGCTACAGGTGTGTTTAGGGCAAACTTGTGTTCCAATATTATAGGGTGAGCAAAGGACACCGGATGTCTCTCGAGCGGAGCAACAGCAATAAGCTGAATTTCCCTAAGGCATTGGCATTGAAATAAGGATTGCAGAGGTCACAATTGCCATTGAGCCTCCTGCTGTAGAAGGTTGTGGTTCCTTGTGACCATTGTCTGCCACCGCTCTAAGATAGTACTGGGAAATTGGGTGTCTGTTGAGACCCCTGACAGTTCATCCACAAGTGTAAAGAGAGTTGGTATTCTACTACGTCTGCTCTCTTTTTGGGCCTGATTTATTAAAGCTCTCCAAGGCTGGAGTATATAGACTTTTATCTGTGAACCTTGGTGATCACCAAACCTGGAGTGGATTTCTTAAAAACTCATTTGCTGTTTGTTAGCAAATGTTTTCAATCGTTGACTAGATACAGTTTTGGAGGCTTTAAAAAAAGGCTCATTGATTCTGATAGAAGACATCTGATGTATAGTCAGAAAGAGGAATTGTGCAAAAGAAGATCTCTTCTTTAACATCAGCTTTGCTTACCACAATGAACAACTGTGGGTCCACCTGACTCCTGATATAAAAGCAGACTCTGATGCAGGGGTGGGCAAACTTTTTCACTCAGGGGCCACAATCTGAAATAAAATTTGACAGAGGGGCCGGGCCGATGGGAGAGTGGGCAGGGTTATGCCATCATGATGCCACTGAAAGCGATGTCATGATGGCATAACACCACCCACTCTCCCATCACAGATCTGAGCCTGCGATGGGAGAGTGGGCGGGTTGTGTGCAGTGACACAGCTTGCCCACTTCTCTCCCATGGCAATCTCAGAGCTTGCAATGGGAGAGTGGGAGGGCTGTGTCACTGCACAAAACCCGCCCACTCTCCCATCGCAGGCTCAGATCTGTGGCTCTGGCCAGTGCGCCCCCCCCCCCCAGCGGGGTCCTTCTTCTGACCCTGCTCGGGGTGGCACTGGCCAGAGCCGCGATTCACCCAAAGGGCCGGAGAAACATCCCTATTGGGCCGTATACGGCCCGCAGGCCATAGTTTACCCATGCCTGCTCTAATGTTAAAGTACATGTCCAAAATGGTTGGTCTTGCCACAAGTGTGCACTTGAGTCTATATTTCTGTAGCTAGAAACAGCGATTGCAGAAGGCTGGCCCAGGTCAAAGTTTCACATCTTGGTCCAAAGGTTCATGCCATGCAATCTAGAAGTAAATCAACAACTGCTGAGGGTTTAATTTCAAGAATCTCATGGGTGCAATATACCACTGAGATATGACTTTAAACTTAGCATTGACTAAGAAGTTGTTAATTAAGTATTTTTATTTTCTGCACCCAGTCTTTAGCTGTTTCCCCAATTCCAACAGCCATCCGTCGCTTGAGCTGGGAAAGTGAGCTTAGATGGAGATGTGAGATGCAGTGAGAAAATGTACAAGTCAATGAAGATAGAAGATATGAGAGAAGGAAACCTCATTACTGTAGTCTTAGGCAGACCGTCTCAACTAGATGAGGTCTTCAAAACTTTCACTGAATGTCTGTATGGTTCAGTCAGTTTAGTTGCTACCAATAAGGGTGATCGTTATATGTAGCAAAACAGGGTTTTTCACCTAACTAGTAGGCATTGATGCTTATTCCCTTTACCGACCCCACTGATCTCGCTGTGTACCACCAAACAGCCTTCACAACATATCAGAGGAATGGACAATGGCTGGTGCACTTAACCTTCAGCCAATTCACGGCACATCCATAGTTTATATTGGTGTGAAGCAACACTCACTTAAGGTAATCCAACCCTTTGAGGGGCATTACTTTTGTGGCCTTAAAACAGACTGGGCACTAAATAAAAAAACACATCACTAGCCTCTTAGGTTGATCTATTAATTGTTGACACTACCAATTCTTGCTCTACATTGAATATGTGGACATTCATCATATTATTATTACTTTTATTATTCAAAATAATATAATAATAATAATAATAATAATAATAATAATAAAAAAATAGAATTTTTATATGACCAACATAATATGCAGGGCTGTACAATAAATAGGGGTTGCAAATGACAGACAAATACAGACAGTGAGGAGAAGGCCCTGCCCTGAAGAGCTTACAATCTAGGAGGTGGGGGAATTTACACACAATAGGAGGAGAGATATGCAGTGGTGGGAAGTAGTGATGGTTTCAAAAGACAGAAGAAGATGGGTAGGCAAGTTTGAAATAATGGATTTTGAGTGTTTTTTAAAATGAGCAGAAAGTAGGAGCAAGCTGAATAGGACAAGGAAGACCATTCCAGAGAGTTGAAGCAGCTCTAGAGAAGTCTTGTATCCATGCGTGTGATGAGGTTATGAGAGGGGAAGTCAATAGACTCCTTCATGTATCAATTCAAAAAATATATATAGAATTTTAGTGGGACTTTTAAGGCCAGGATGAATTTACATTATCACACAGTTCTTAGTATAAAACAATTTTTAGACTTTATTGCTTAAACCTAAAAACACAATATTAAAACTTGTTACATTTAAAATACATGCAAACAAAGGATATTCCTGTAGGGGTTCCCCCTGAAAGGATGGGGTACACCCACAATACTTTTACGCGTTTCACAGACTAATGCCGCTTCTTCAGGAAACAATACAGGTATATCTGTTACTTGCAGCATGTAAGCCCCACTCAATTAGGAGGGTAGCACACGGATACAGCAATATTTTCCCATAAACATTTATTTGTTGCCATAGATCCTGTCTTTATTCATTCAGAATGGGTACATATTTGGATAGAACAAGTAGTGCTTTTATCCAGCATTCATTGTCAGAAAAGGGCTTCTTTAAATAATCCTAGTTCATTATGATGACGTACTGCTGACCCGCAAATTCAATAAAGGGGAAGTCAGTAGTCTCCGTCATGTAAATTAATCCAAGTTATGATCAAACAGAGCTTTTTGCAGCTTAAAAAAGCAAAGGAGCTGGATTTTGTATCTTTCTATTGACTTGGAGGGAGGGTGGCCTGGGACCATAATTCTTTTAATGATTACATAAACCTTTAAATTCCCTGCTGCAGGATAACCTAAATAAAAATAAAAAGTGGCATAAATTCATAAGTGAAATGTAAAATATTAAAGTAATTTATTATGATTACATATTATTATTACTTTTATTTGTTAAAAATTAATAAAGCTCCTCAGTTTTACTGTGCAAGCATCCTCTGAAGTTGTTGATGAAATGCTTTAATTTGCTTATTTCTTCAGTTGAGTTTATGTTATATCTCTGTTTATCATTTCTTTTGCATAGCTAATATTTTTCACCCAGCAGCAGGCTCCCCAGCAGAGTGAATTGTGTCCAACGTATATATAGGTCTGTGTACAGCTGAGACTAATACAGAGGTCTGACTACAAATAAGTTGTTGGTCTAGAAATGGGGGCTTTAACCCTTCCAAAGCCCTAGAAAGGCCGGACGTAGCCAACAGTGGTGCTGTTTGAAGAACTGACTAAGAGCCCCACCGCCAAACTGGCTTGAGGCCCTTGTATAGGCTTCTGTTGGCTGAGGACGGTCAGGGGCCCTCATACAGCAAGCTTTGTACCTTTCTGATTGGAATATTGTGTTATATGGACCATTGTTGTGTAAAGTCCTAAACAGATACCTTTAAATCAGCAGAAAAGTTGTTGTGAAAAGGATTTAAATAAAATAAAACAAGTAGGCCCTGAAAGCCAAATCAAAGCCTGATTCATAACTTCGGGTATGTGGGCTGCATCAGCCTGGCAACAAAAAGGCTAAATAGAGAGATAAACATCTAAAACTTCTTTATGTGACATTGGCCTAATTGTAAACTATAAGTGGTATTGCACTTTATTGCACTTTAAAAAATTGGTATCATAATTGCATCATAAAGCACAACTCCTTGGAAAATGGATGATTCCATTTGGTGTGGAATAACATGCAGTTAAATTGCCAGATAAGTCATTTAGTAATGCCACATTTCCCAACAGAATGAGCACAGGCTGGCGGGATTGTGGATGGTGTATTTGTATTATGTGTGTAACCTACACAGGATGAGAGGTTCTGAAGGGTCTCAGACTCTTTCTAGAGCTTCAAAAGGGATAAAGCATCCATTCCTATATGATACCATCACTGATACCATTGGTTGCCACTTTATGTATAGGGAGCCCTGGCTGTGGCCCCTGAAAGCACCGAAGGACCACATATAATATTCAGAATATGCAGTGGTAGAGAAGACTGTAGGAACTTATAGACACGGTAAGAGATTCAAAACATCTTACAAGTGTTGTTTGGTCTTGGACACATTTTATATGAAACAGAGATCATGGTCACTTCAAATCAGTGCTACAACTACTAGGGCCAAGGACTGCTTTTGGCGATGAGACCACAGAAGTGCTATAAATGAACAATTGAATAATATTCATACAGTGTTCTTTATCTCGGCTTTACATTGATAGATGCATAAATTATAAACTTGTTTTATTTACTGTAAGTACATTTATTGCCCCAGATATTCTGATGTAATTATCACCATAAAAAGAAAGCTATCAAAAAATTGAAAGCATGGGCAAAATAATAATCTTCTTTCTGCTGCCAATAGACACAGAAGTTGACCTTTTACTATGTAAATATAAAATTTTGGTGTCAAGCTGGTCTTTTATTTTGCCTATAAAGTTTATTATGTTGCATGCTGAGAGCGGAATAATAGACGTGAATGAGATAGCAGATTTGCTGACCCGGAGACAGGCTCTGGAAAAAGGAGTTTTGTGAATGTTGATTGTGTCTTGAAAGGCAACATATGTTACTGTCAGTGTGCTAAAGGAAAAGTGACAAGGATAGCGGGAACTTGTACAGCAATATTGTACTGTCTGACATTGCATTAGTTTGTTCTATAGTCTACCTTTGTGGATCAACATCCAATCATTAAAATCTCCTATAAGCTTTAACAAAGGTCATTTTAAAGTTCAGTCTTCTGCAGATTTTCAACAAAAGGATAGCCAGTAATCTTGCCATGAACGTGCTTGTTCAGACATTTCCTAATAATATTAAGGAGACAATTGTCTATCAAATTTGTTCTGGAGTTGTCGCCCTATCACATGTTGCCCTGGCAAAGGCTACAAATGGCTGTGCCAATACACCATCGTAAGCTGGTCCGGAGCAATGAGGTGCCACTGATGATGGAAGGAGTGCATGTTTATGATTCTCAGTGCCAGCGACAGAAATCATGACAGCTGATAATTATACACAGTGCTTTAGTGAACACTTTGTTATCTACCAAGGGTTTAGCCCTTTCTGCAATAAAATAAATGTACTCCACATACCTCCTATGAAGTCACATTTATCCCCCTGTCCCATGTACAGTTTAGCCAATCACAGACTATTAAGGTCTCCACCTTACCAGGTAAGATAAGTGATTTCTAAATATAGATTCATGCTATTGAATTTGTACAGGTAGTCCCCGGGTTACATACAAGATAGGGACTGTAGGTTTGTTCTTTGTATGTAAGTCAGAACAGGTACATTATTTTAATAAATGTAATTAGGACAGATGTTTGTCTCAACATATTATTAAGCAGCGTAGTGTCAGTTACTGTATAAAATCACAAAGCAAAAAAAAAAAGCTTTATGGAGCCTAGACATTTATTAACTTCTGGAGCAAGCTGTGCTTTGATATGCAAAAAGAAACAACTGCACAGTTTGTCTTGGTAAGAATTAAAGAGTTACAAGAACTTGCAGAACAGTAAAATATTTATTCTGCAAGTCATGCAAGCCGCCCCCTCCCCCTATCAAGCCTCTGTCCTGCACACGAAGGAGCAGGGAAGAGCAGAGAAAGCCATGTTCCTATCTGGGAGTCGTCCATATGTGGGATGTCCCTAACTCAGGGTCTTCCTGTATCTATTTGTTCACAGCATTTAAGTTCCCATACCTTCCTCATTCCGATGTGGGCACCATTATCTTCACCTAGTCTTCTTTCCAGTTCAGAATCTTTCACCATGTTGATTGACCAGACTGGAATGACATAACTTCTATGTATGCACACTGAACTTTAACTATTCCTAATACCCCGCCAAATGTGCAGCTCAGTGTACATCACAGTAAAGGTTGCATGCAGGTAAGTATTTTTTATTGCAGAGGGACAGCTAATGGACCTTCTGCAATACAGATCCTGCCTACTTGCAATTTTTGAATTTTAAAGTTTAGTTTCCTTTTAACTCAATATTGCAGACAAACAGCTAAATACACAGAAGAAACACATGGAGACAGTTCAGATTCCCATGTCATCTCTGTGCCAACTCAGTGGTTGATAAGCCAACATCATCACCGGTGAACATGGAGCTGACCAAAGAACCAACAGGCGCTTAATGATCGTAATGACTTCCAGAGGTGTGAGCATTGAATGGCTGGCCACATGTCTAAATCTTTTGGCAGTAAAAATTGTGAACATTTATGTTTTTAATGTGTATTTGGCCTGGTGCTCCACTTCAATCAGCATTCAAAAAGCATATAAAATACATACAGGCTTGTGGGCATATCTTGAATGTGTGGACTTCACATAGCCAGGGCAAGATGAGACACCAGGACTGTGGTTTGAAGATAACACTTTTTATTAAAGACTTCACAGTAACATTTTAAGGTTCATGCACACAAAAAACCTTATCACCTGCCAGATAAAGCTCAGTTTCTACTTTAAACTACATTAGAACCAATGCCGAGACAAGATTTAGAGTAAAGCTTTCCCAGAGCTTCCCAATCCTCCAAGAAGAATGTGGTCCAGCTCCAGACTCCATGTGTACAAAGAGAATATTTACTAATGTATTAGTCAATTTGCAGCCAGTGAAAAGTGTCGCTAAAGTCAGAAACCAAACAATTATAATTATTTTATGTCTTTATAATTCATCCCTTATCCTGTTCTAAAAATATGTGGTTATAAAAATCTTATATCTTTTGCAGGGAATTGTATATCCCTAACGCCTGTGGGTACAATTCATGCTCCATTTATTTGTAGCCACCCCATTGTGGTGTAGAGAGCTGAGACTACAGATGTAACCACCCCTATCCATGATACACAATGCAAAGAATCTTAGTTACATAGTATATTTACATAAGTAATATCTTACATCAGCCTTACTTAAAGCTACGTACACACGGCAGATTTTTATCGCCCGATAATCGGCATCGGCCAATTATCGGGCGAAAATCTTATGTGTGTACAGTCGGTGTCGTCCATCGTCTGGACGACCGACCTGCCGGATCCACGGACGATGGACGACAGCCAATCGTAACGAAAGGGAAGGGGAGAGCGCGCAGCAGGGTGCCGCTCCGTCGCTCTCCCCCTCCCCTCTCCATAGAGCATGAACGGTGCTGTATGTACAGCATCGTTCATGCATCTTGCAGCCCCTTGTCGTTGGAAAGGATCGTGAAAGATCCTTTCCAACGACAAAAATTGCAAGTGTGTACGCAGCTTAACTCTTGTAAGTGGTGGACCCTATATAATTTTAAGTCTTCAGGGGATCCCTTCTATAATTACTATATCCACAGCTCAGTATATTAGTGTGGTGGTTGGTGAGAAGAATGACTGTTATGTTGCTCTCCAATGGGAAGAACGTCATCCTTACAAAAATCATTGGTGTTAGTTGAACTGATTTGACAAGTGCAATTTGTGTCAATAAACCCCTAACAACTTCTGGAGGAACCCTGGATGAGAAACACTATCTTATATCCTTTGCAGAGATTTGCATTTCTTTAATGCCTGTGGCTACAATTCATGCTCCATTTATTTGTAGCCACCCCATTGTGGTGTAGAGAGCTGAGACTACAAGTGTAACCAGCCCCATCTGTAATACACAATGCAAGGAATCATAGGACATGTAGCTTTCTTATAGGCTGACTTTATATTTGTTTATTAGCCCAGTAATGCCTATTATTATTTTTAATAATAATAATAAACAGGATTTATATAGCGCCAACATATTATGCAGCGCTGTACATTAAAAAGCCAGAAATAATGAAAACTAGCAGCAACTTCAACACATATTGACTCCAATAATGAACATAAGTAAGAGCAATTCAAAATAAAATATAATTTATATGTAATTGTGTGCTTGTTGCTCTTTTTTTTTTTTTGATGCGAGGGCTTTGGATGTGCTTTAATCTTCTGTATCTGATGTCTTTTCTTGCAGCCATAGGGTCCTTATATTGATCGGTGATAAGTGATTTCCAGGCCTTCAGCTCTTATAACCTAGATGGGGTCAGAGCGCTACTTGCTTGTGTCCAGGGAACAATGGCAAAGCAGTGTTGTTGATCTTCTCTGGCCACTGCCATTTACTTCTTGTCTACATTCACTCAGGGCTTTGTTTTTTCTATGTATAGCACCCTCCAATCAGCCACAATCTGCCTGCATTGCACAGGGAAGCACAGAGTCCTAATGACTGGGTATAAAATATGTTTTTATGTAATAATTCTATTATCATTTTGATGGGGGGAGGAGAGGAACTAAAAAAATGTAAAACATAAGCAGAATAAACTTAAATAAATAAATACAGTATCAATAAATACATAATCATAATATATCTAATAAATACAGAATCAAAAAAGTTTCAAATTTTACAAATGCTGCACTGCATGCAAATATGCATGAGCTGTATGTACAGCAATGTATAAAAGAACTTATCTCTGCAAGCACAATTTACAGCCCTGCATGCACATAAATTTCATTTCAGGACTTTGACTTTTAAAACCGTGCCATTTAATATTGCTCAGGCTCATTTCCATGCAGACGGTACCATAAGCAGATATAGAACAGGTTTTTCTGTGGCACATTTCACACGCGGTAGTGAAGTAATGGGGTGTGGACAGTCTTCCTTGATTCAAAACGTTTAATGACCCTGCATGTAGTTGAGTCAATGGGCCAGACACGTTTACCCTGAGACTGCCTCTTTTAACCCTTAATGGGCCGGACGCTCCTCTGCCTGCTTAGACCCCACTAATAATTGCAAAATATTTCCTCCACAGCCCACTGGATCTGAGCTGCAACAACATGTGCTTCCCTCTGAGGGACATTCGGCCCTTTCCTCCCAGCTGTTGTTTTTGTCTTGGTGTTTATTATGTTTCTCATAATAAGTCAGAAATATCTGCTGAGTATTTAAACCTCTGTTCGGACTTGGTAATCATCTGCAGTCAGACATGCATGAAAAAAACGTGCGGACAGAAACATTCCGTGATCTCACAGCTATCAATGACATGGGCCAAAATGTGTTTTCACAGCTGATGGCCAAATATCAATACCACTGTGCAGTAATAGCATTTAGTGGAAGTATATAAGATTAAAAACTGAATATAAGATTGCATTGATGTAAATCAGGTATGCAAAGTTTTTAAAAGATGGTACTTATGACCAATGTATGATTTGTTCTCATATAAGATAAGATAAGATATATTTGTATATTAAATATGCAGGTTCTTCTACCTTCTTCATAGTGCTACACAATGGTTTACTGCTCCTCACAATGCACAAAGATTATAAACCAACCATTGTATTGAAAAAAATGCACACTGTGGGCCTGATTTATTAAAGCTCTCCAAGGCTGGATGGGATACACTTTCATCAGTGAAGCTGGGCGATCCAGCAAACCTGGAATGGATATGGTTCTGGATTGGAAACATTTGCTAACAAATAGCAAATGACAGTCAAGAAACCCATTCCACATTTGCTGAATCACTCAGCTTCACTGATGAAAGTGTATCGTCTCCACCCTTGGAGGGTGAATGGACAAGAAGCACAGCTTTTTTCAAAACTTTCTCAATCTTTGTACTCTTAAAATGACTTTTAGGTCCTGGGGCACTTTTGCTAAAACCCATTATTTGTGCAGGATTCAAAACATTTGCCAGCAAATAAAAAATGACCATTCCAGGTTTGCTGGATAACCCAGCTTCACCGATGAAAGTGTTTTCTCTCCAGCCTTGGAGAGCTTTAATAAATCAGGCCCAATGTGACTGTGTTCATAGCAGTTGTTAAAGTGGACCTGATTTCTAATATACATTTAATGCTATGTAGGTTGCTAAACAATTAGAGAGATGACTGCTTTATTTTCCCATGGAGAGACGCAGCGGGGTGCCTCCTGCTCATCCTCTCCTTTCCATCAAACTAAACAAAGTTGTCAATATCACAAAATATTGTTTCCAGCAACAGAAATCTATTGTGTGTATGCAGCTTTATTGACAAAAGTAGATTTGAGGCTTCTAAAATAATAAAGGGAGAAGAGGGGTTCCTTTAAAGTGGAGAAAGGCTTTAATACTGCATGTCTACAGATATCTGGAAAATAAGTCCATATGTGTATTGTCCTTTTAAACTCTGCTTTTCTCATCTATGAATTTCTACTAAGTCACTTTATCAGAGCAGTTCAGACATAAGATTAAGGCAATGAATTATTAGATTTATCCAACGTAGATCTATCATCCGTATCATGCATTAGAAGTGCATTTGATTCCTAAACCCTGAACCCACCTGACTGCTTCATTCTGTATTCAGCCCCCGGCTTATTAAGACTTACCGTCTATCCAGTCCACCTCTGCTCTGCTCCGATAAATAAATCTATGAGACAACTTCCCTGCTGATCCATTACAAATCTTGTTATGTGCGAGTATATTAGCTGCGGGAGAAAGTAAATAGCTATTCTTCACAAAGATCTCTGGAGTTTGCATGTTCTTCAGGGCGGACGTGAAGGTAGATCCATCTCACGACGAATTAGATTGTCTTGTGCACATCTATAAAAAAAAATGGAACTGGAGAGACAATTAGAAACATTCACCAATGAGCTGAGACAAATAAAAAGGAATTACAGTGTTTTTATGGCAAACAGAGTTTCGCTGACCTCTACCCACAAAACCGACAAAACCCCCCACACCTTTACCCACCTTCAACCAAATCCCACCCAATAAACACACCAAAATTTTTGTTGGTTAAATTGCCCGTAGGCCTTTTGTTATAACAATTTTCAAAATACTTTTCTTTATATATATATATATATATATATATATATAAAAAAATACAAAACATACATATAATATAATACAAATAAAAAAAAAATAATTTAACCATAAATTCCCCATAGATAACAATCAAACGTCAACCAACTGCCCCAACGTAGACTTTATTGGTTGCTGGTCCTCGAAATCACCTCATTACACTTTTAGTGTACACTTTTTGCACCCACATAATAATATTTGCTCCAAGCTGCCAATTCTCCCAGCTGGGGAATGATACATCCTTTCCATTTTGTGCGGACCACCAACATATTTCTCCAAACACAATTTTCTAAACCACGGAGACTCCACACCATAGATGGGTCCATAGACATTTTTGAACCAATCAACACACCCCCCTCAAGAATCTCAACCGCTCAACCCAGCCTTTCTATCGCCACATTCCTTATTACTAACTAATAAATGGCTCAACAACCAAAAAAGGGACGGGAGAGCAGGAAACATTCTCCTGCACCTTGTCTGCTCAAAATTACCCCTCCACTTCTTGACCTTTTAACTCCTTAACCCCTCACCTCCACCTCCTTAAACCCTACGTCGCTTACTTGCGAACTAGTTTCTTAACTTATCCTATCTGCCCAGTCTTGTCGGCCTTCCTTGCCTTGCACGCTCCAGACCTAACTGGGCTAGCAGTTTTTAAAAAATTGGTGACTTTTTTGTATTTTGGTTTTAGTACCACTTCCAAAGTTTTTCATCAAATATTATATTTTATTCAATTCCATTGTTGTTGATTTTTATTATTTTAAGCAGATTTTAGTAGCAGGAGCTCAAACTATACACACACTTTAAAACCACCAAACCAAAGATTTGAATCCTAAATCACTCTGAAACAATTTAACATTAAAAGGAACTAAAGCCAAAAATGTAAAATTGTGACCAGGCAGGTCCTTTATTGCAGAAGATAAAGGCTATGTCCCTCCTGCAATAAAATAACTTCCTGCCTGATCAATTGATTAATTGTACTCACTTGATGGGTACCAAAATCTTTTACCTGATTCTGGAGTCGGGTCTTTGACCATCTTGATTTGCCAGGCCAGGATGACATCCTGTCTTCATGCTCACCTGTCCTTTTCTGTAATACTGACCCCTACTTGATCTTTCACCTTCAATGCAGTACTTTAGTTCCACTTTAGGCAGGCGGTGCTGATTGCCAGTGTGAAGACATGATTTTTATTTTTTTGTAAGATTTATATTCATCTAATACTGAAACAATATAAACAATACTGATACCTTCAATCTGGGGCAGGTGGAAAGGACAAATATCAGCTAAAATCATTCTGTAGGTTGGAAGTGAGCTATATCCATAGTAGGCTGATCATCGCTTACATCAACAATCCACCACCTAAAAACAGCAAAAATTAAAAAAGATCAGGGTCAGTGGCTGTAACTTTCACTTTATTATAAATAGGGTCTGGTGGAGAATCTTCCAGGTTTATGTGCTTCAATGGCAATAAGTGATTCTTCATCAGAGAATGTCACAGTAAATGTCAGATTTATATCTTCATGAATAGACACCAAAAAATTAAACTTTGCATAAATGATAGGATTTTCAGATGTCTGATAAGCTCACCAGGAAGAACACATGGGCTAGTATGGCCAATAAACACTCTTTATAAGTAATGTGGCAGATTACCTGGGGTCCTGGGGGCAAAGATGCAGAAAATGATCCACATGCTGGTTCTCTCTTTTTTTTAATTTATATTGTTCAGAATATAGCATGGGATGTTTTATATTTGTCTGCTGTTTTATATGTATTTCATACTTTTCATGTATGTCCTGATGAAGGTTGACCCTTTAAACTCTTGATACATGTTGGGCTATTATTGTACAAAACTTCTAATGAAGGTTACTTTTTTGTGTTGCTTCCCATGTCACATTATAAATATGCCAGGAGTTCCAATACTTCCCCCCCCCCCCCAAAAAAAAAAAAACATAATAATTTTGTCACAATTTTATTCTAACAGAAAAGTTAAAAAAATATGTAATTCTTTTGCACTATTCAGATATTTCTATGCTCTGTTCTCCATCCAAATATCTTACTGTTCATTTAAATTCATTCTGCTATTTCATCTTGTCCTAGTTACAAAATCTTCATTAAATGTAAAGTCAGTGACCGCTGTTGCTGGAGGAGAAAAAATATTTGCATGCTTGAAATGGTTTATAGTCATCTATTACTTCCAATCTCATTTCTCACATCAATGTCTCATTTTTCTATACAGTCTCCAGCACAGTGGAAAATCTCTGCCGTGTATCGTCTTTAGTGCATGATTCATAATTTAAAACCAGTCCCAGAGGTTTTAGGATTGTTTCAGACTGCTGAAAAAAGGCAATAAAACACTGCTAGTTTATTGGTTTGACAGTGTTTATGGGTAAGACAAGAGGTACATGTTGTTGTCTTGGGTTTATTTTTCTGATGAAGAATAAGAAAAGAAAAAAAAATGTTTTTTGTATTATTATTACTTTGCTGTTTTTATTTTAGTGGCAATGTTGTATTATGTTGTGTTCTGTTCCCTCTATATGTGTTTGGGTTTCTCTCGTGCTGCTAATTCCTCCAACATAGCAAAAACATACAGGTAGAGGATTTGTTTTCCTTAAAGTTTTACTGTTCTTAGTAGTGTATTTGCATATAATGTTTACATGGTGACATTGAATGTTTTTGTGTTAAATTTAAGTGTTTATGCTAGGTATATATAACAAATGTTCACATTTTGCATTACCTAAAATGTGCAGATGGGCACATGAAGAGTTCGGCAGATGGCCTATGAAGGATTCGGCTAACATTCTGTAATGTAAGTGCTGTACACCAGTGCAGTATTTCTCACCCTGCTTATCCCGTCTAACGGCATTGACTGCTGCAGCAAGGGAGATCAAAAAGTTTGTTGTTTACCCTCTGATCAGCAGCATCCCCAGCTTCCCTTTAGCCATGCACTTTCCATCTGAGCCATGTACTTTCCATCCCACGCCCAGCTGAAGGAAATTTTAGAGCAGCTGTGTCATCGAACATTTTGGTGGTCTGCAGCTTTGGCCAGTGTGTGCCCCCCCCCAATGGGGTCAGGAGAAGGACCCCACTGGGAGAGCGCACTGGCAGACCCGATTACCATGTCTCCTGTATGGATCACAGGCTCAGGGTGGTAGTCTGAGCCTGCAATGGGAGAATGGACTGGTTGTGGCATCATAATGTCGCTATGGGGAAGTTTCTTCCCCCTTGAGTGACATCCAGCTCCCCGCACATGCGCAGTCCAGAGTCAGTAAATTTAGTGGTCCGTGGGTTTGAAAAGGTTGGTGACCATGGTATGTGCTGCAACCAGTGATTAGTTCCTGGTCTCACTCATTCCCTGCCAACAATTATTTAGCCTCTCTGCTTCCAGTTACCTATTGTAGCGCTTAGTTTGGCTAGCCTGCTGTTGGTGTGTTTATCTGTTGGATTTCCTGTTGCGGACTGTTTCCTGACCCTGTGACTGTTTACTGCCTGCACCAACCTTAGCCTGCGATCCTGACTCTGCTTTATCATCTACCTTTGGATACCTTGTGTGATGGACTGACTACCTGTGTATGACCTCTGGCTCTGTTCCGTATACTGCTTCATCTGTGAATCACCTGATTACTGACCCTGGATTGTCTGGCCTTCCATTGTGTCCACCTGTCCTGTTCTTGTGATCTTCTGATCCTCTGTTAGTCTTTCTCAGACACCATTTTATGCACACAGAGGTACTAGGTGCAACCCTGTGCTGGGGCGGCACATCTAGCCTCCCAAGGCCGTTTGCTATAGGTGAGAAACATGAAGTTAGATTGGGGATTTGGCATCTATTGAACACTGGTGCTGGACCAGGGTCTTACAGTGAATTAAATCTTCTTAGGAAACTGTTTCTTAAATTGAATACTCCATGAACATTTACCTAACTTCATTGAATGTTTGCTAAACTTTAAATTTTAAACCATTTTTAAAGAAATTCAACCCAATTTCAAAGAATATTTAATTGAATTTCAAAGAATGTTAACCCAGCTACAAAGAAGGTTTGTTGAATGTCAAAGAAGGTTCATAAAACTTCAAGAAACATTTACCCAACCTGTAAAATTGGTAAAACCTGTGAAGTACATTCAGTCTGACATTTAGGAATGTTATATTCAGTGGTAAAAGAATGTTACACTTACCAGGGAATGAGGAACAAAGGAAAAGATGTTATTTGAGGCTTAGGTAATGCTGCAACATTCACAAAGTGAACTGCTTATAAATATATCTCTGTGTTTGATAAGTAGTAGTAAAGAATAACAGTAGATATCACCATGCACCCAGCAAGTAGTAAGTTTCTTTATTTTGCCCTGACATACACATGGGGTGCACTGTGTACGCTGGCAATAAGAGACATGGGGAGAGATAGATGGCTGCCTGCAGGTGGAATCATTAGGGCTCTAGAAAACCTCTTTTACAGTTCACAAAGCACAGATTGCTTTGTCTGGGTGAGATATGGATCTGAGGAGCAATACTGGGTTGCCATAAAACATTTTAATATAATATTTTTCATTTTATCAAACAATGAGCAAAGATGAAAAATTCACTTTTCAGCAATCTGTCATTGAATCTAACAAATGCTGTGTTCAGCTTCATCCTTATACCTTTTATTTTTGTTTTTTACTGTTCAGAAGGTCTGGGTATTGGAATTCCTGCAGCAGGAAGTCTTTCAGCTATGCCCCCTCCTCAATACTGATACCAGCCTGTATACCTTCCAGTATATTGCTTATCCTTCTTAAAAAAAAGAGCTTTAAGGTCAACTAAATTCTAGGTATAGATATTAAAAGTCCTACTACCAGCGTGCTGCAGAAAGGACCTGTGCTTTCTGCAGGGAAACAGTGGTCTCATTGCAGAGGTCTGACATGTTTCCAGATATGTTAAACCTTTAGCTCTCTAACCAGCAACCAGGCTCTCTGCTGATTGGGCAGTGGACATCAGGGGGTGTGTGGACTTCTAAAAAGAACCTCCATGCCCAACCTCCATTGACCTTAGAACAGATAAATGACATATTATCATGATAGGGACATTGTGAGCACCTTTGAGGGACAGTTATCACACAACTTTGTACAGCGCTGCATAATACGATGGCACTATACGAAATACTGTGTAATAATAATAACCTTTTTTGACCCATAGTTTTCAAAACAATTGTACAACTGTGTCCAGAATCAAAGCATGGATGTGTTCAAGACAAGAACTACTTATATAGTAATCTCCATACTGTTGTCCCCAGTTAGAACATGAACCGAAGCTCTTTATTCATGGGCCCCTGCAGGGATGGTGAGTTTAAATTTGACAGTATATCTTTTTTTTCTATTCAGAAATGGCTTCATTTGGGAAAGAGCAGCAAGAAATGTTTTTTTTCCACTGTTAGGTCAAGCAGCAGATAAAAGCTCTTAAATTTAATAGAGCTGTATATTCTTTCCCTGCAGAATAAACAGGGAATCGGGAGCTGATTAAACCCTGAAGCTTCCTGAGATATTTTTGTTCCAGAGTTTAAACATGTCGTCATCTGTGGCTACGAGTCTATAAAAGAGAATGAAGACTTAAAATAGCAATTACAAGTGATCTCACTGTGTATGTGTTTTCTTTGTTTAAGTTTAGTGTATTATATACAAGTGTTTTATATATTTGACTACTGTTGTTTATTAACCCCCCTGGCATTCTAATTCTGTCCGTTTTTTTACGCAAAAAGTGTTACATTGTTTTGCATGGAAATGTATTTTACATTGTAGGGCATAACTCACTGAAATATGTCCAATATTTAATAAATTTAATAATAAACTTTAAGTACTCTAAAGTACTATAAAATAATAAACTTTTAAGTTTTAAACACAAAAATCTGTTAAAACAAGGGTGCATAAAAATAGTGAAACCTGTAATATAACTGTACAGTAGCGTATATAATATGTATATAATATAATTATATATACTAATGAATCCAATACAAAATTATTAAAATTTTCTTGCACGCCTCCCGCACACTCTGGGGCATACACCAACGTAATGGGAAACATCACTGCACTCGCCGGCTGAAGATCGGAGGAAGAGGACACGGCACGAGGAGTAGATCTGACGGGCAGGACACCGGGGGACGCCGATGGGACAAGGTAAGTGGAGTTTTTTTTAATGTTTTTTGCTACCACGAGTGTGGCTCGGGGTTACCACTTTCTGCATGTTTTTTTTATCCCAAGCGACACTTGGGAATAGCACCAGGGGGGTTAATCAAATTCTAGCATAGGATGTTGTCGCTTTGGCCAGTCCACTAGAACACTACTAAGACTCAATATGATAAACAGGCCAACAAACCAACACAAGATTGGGAGACAAAGGGGAAAGACTTTTTGCACATCTTTTGATTAGATGCATCTAAAACCAGGCATGGGCAAACTACGGCGCGCGGGCCGTATACCGCCCAATGGGAATGTTTCCCCGGCCCTTTGGGTGTTCCGCGGCTCTGGCTGGTGCCACCCCGAGCAGGGTCAGGAGAAGGACCCCGCCAGGGGGGCGCACCAGAGAGCTGCAGAACACATCCCCAGGTCTGAGCTTGCGATGGGAGAGTGGGCTGGGTTATGCCATCATGACATCCCGTTCAGGGGCGTCATGATGGCATAACCCTGCACACTCTACCATCAACCTGGCCCCTCTGGCAAATTTTTTTTCAGATTGTGGCCCCTGACTAAAAAAGTTTGCCCACCCCTGATCAAGCTGACCAATGTTTCTGAACCAGAATTCCTCCAGAGGTTGCTAGAGGTTTTTTGAGCAGGGTTCCACCAATGATGTTTTTAGCTACATGTAAGGGTGACATTTCCCCCAACGACCAGCAATGTAAGATTCATTCTTTCCACTAGTCAGCTGTGAATATAGTAATTCTACAGGGGTTCCCTGAAGGCCTGAATGTTATTTCAAGGGTTCCCCCAATAATGTTGAGAAACACTGATCTGAAATATATTTAGCCAAAAGTTTTGTTGATCTTTAAATGAATAAACACCAAAACTTTTTTACTGAAGAACCCCACTATAAATTGGCAGTTTTTTTAATCCCACCATACAGCATGTGTACGGCTCTCTCACTTTTAGATTTAGCTTAGGGCAGTGTACATATAATCACAGACATTTGCACTGCTACAATTCCTAATACACACTGGGAACCATCAATCAATGCCGTAGTTGTTTCCTGGTGGATTAAGGAAGAATAAAGCTGCGTACACACGGCAAATTTTTCTCGCCCGATAATCGGTATCGGCCAATTATCGGGCGAAAATCTGCCGTGTGTACAGTCGGTACAGCATCGTTCATGCATCGTGCAGTCTTTTCTCGTTGGAAAGGATCGTGAAAGATCCTTTCCAACGAGAAAAATTGCAGGTGTGTACACAGCTTAAGTCCCCAGGCAAGGTTGCAGCTCTACCCCTCAGTCTTTAAAATGACATTGATAAGGATTGCAGTAGACAGAAAAGAAGCCTCCCTCTTTGAAATGTTTATACTGGTGGGGTCCATCCATTCCTATAAAGAGCCTGGGAGGTACACAAATGTAATCACTTGAGCTATTCCTCTGATTTACTGCAGGAGTATGAAAGCTGTAGCTCAGGGGTGTCAAACTCAAATACACAGTGGGCCAAAATGATTAATGATTAATTGAAAAAATATCTACAATTGAGGAAGGTTGCTAATGAATGTCAACAGAGGAGGGGGCGCTTGTGGCTCCTGATTGACGCGGATCTGTAGTATTAGCGGTGCATGCACTGTCTACTGGCAGGCCAGCTCTAGTAGACATGTGGTATTTTATTGTGGGACAAATATAATTAGTCCAATATTTCATATAGGTAAAATGTCTTGCGTTTCGCCTATTTTGGTATCCCCGGGAGAATATGGAGACTTGGATGGAGAAATGAATTGTTAAGTGTTGTGAGTGTTGGCTGTGTGAAATAGTAGATGATATATTCACATTACGGGAATCCAATAGCCAAAGATAGGCTATTTCAATGATTTTTGAAGGGCTTATTGAGTGTTTTTGCTTGGTTTGGAATGTCCATGTAATATATGGGGGATAGGGATAATTGTTGGTCACCAATTAGGTGAATAGGAAAGATATATTGAGGGGGTGGTTAGGATGTTAAAATGTATCAAAAGAACAAAGCGTCCGCAACCAGCCAGCAAAGCTTTGTCACATATATTACATGGACATTCCATATATTTTACATATATGAAATATTAGACACCTCTATATCTAGCAGAACTATATGACGGATTCCCTGTCTTGCAGAATGAAATAGTTTGTAATTATATACATGATGAGTAAATTTGAATATGCCAAAAAGCCTCTTAGGAGATCTAAGATCACCTAAAACCTTGAATTTTTAATAAGTCAGCCAATAAAAGGCATCACTTAATCTTTAAACTCTTTGCATTAATCAGTAACTAACATTCTACTATTGTATTGTTGTCTGTGCAATGTTGTTACACCTTCAAAGGCACAGATAAAAAATAGCAGAGAAAGGAGAAAGATTGATATATGGAAAATGTAATCACTGTGAACCTAAAAAAACATTCTATAAATAACTTTAGTTGTGGAATTTTTTTTAACCATTAGGAAAGATTTAGGTTATTTTCATCCTGCAACATGGTTTGATCCAAGGCAGACAATACTCAGACTATGCACTGACAATTATTTCTTCCATTCTCATGATGGGGTTCAGTTTTTTAAAAAAAAATCTCTAAAGGCGTTTTTCCTTTTACAGCATATTTCAACGCTGGAGATACTTTGTACCCAAGCAGTTCCTCCAAGTGGCAATATAAAGTAAAATGAAACCCACCAGCTGATTTAAAATCTCATCATAACATGTGGCTTATGAAGAAAGATGATGTGTATGAAGAGGAAATGTATTTATTATTTTGTATGGCATACCAAGTGTAAACCTGGATCTAGCAAAAAAAAAAAAAGTTTTTCTTACCAGGTCTATCACAGAATAAAGTTCCCTTGTATTGAATTTGTATGTATTTTTGTTGTGAGAATATTGTGATTTATTATTTGTAATTTCTTTTACTACATTAACTATTTTTGCTTGTTTGCCGGCCATATTTTTGCTATTTTATTAAACATATAGATGTATAGAATAGCAACTAGAAGTGAATATATGATATCAGCCATACACAGAGTGCATTGTTTTCAGTGCAAAAAGCACAACCTTCGTGTGTCAGCAAGCAGAAAGTCAATGCAATAAGGAAATATGACTGCCCTTAATTTTAAACTATACATAGAAACACTCAAACTTTCAATAAGACATGACAATAGAATTATTTTTACATTTCCTTAAAATTGAATTTTCTGATTTTGCTACCATTGAAATGAAAACAGGTCGTATAGAAAATGGCCAGATCCAGATCCAGGTACATTCACCATGCAGTTTTATGAGGTTTTGTATTATTTAACTAGAAGAAGCTTGTAGAAGATTGTTTGCTTTGTCATAAAAAAGTCATAAAGGATCGGATGATGGCAACCCCCATCCAGCAGTGGGCCAGTTAGTATTGGTATCCCCCATATGAAGTAACCTTCATATTTCACTTGGTAACTGACTTCCTTCTATGATTCATATTTGTCCTCCAATATTTTTTGCTTTTCAGTTAATTGATTTTATTCTTCTAGATCACAGCCAAGGGATTTCAGTGTTGGAACAAAGTACATGTTATTCCATCCTTTCAGCTCGCATTATCTAAAAATGTGAAAAATAAACTGATTTGAAAAAGCCCCGGAGTTCCATTGTAATGAACTCTATATCTGGATGCTGTTACTGCTGTGGCCAAGAAATACAAATTATGCTGCTTGGTCAGAGGGTTTTTTTTTTCAAACAAGAGTTAGCTTGTATTTGTCTAAATGTATTTATGCAAGCAGAAATTTTCATTTGACATTTCCATCTCATTTCATGTAAGGCAGAAGATGGTTCACTTATTTAGTGATAACCCTAGGACCAAAGTAGATGATGATTTCAGTACCAGTGGGATTTGGCTGTGTTTGTCAGTGTTGCGGTCCTGTTCTGATGCCTTGCTAAGCGCTTCACAAAAACACATGTGCACATAGCAGATTTGATACTCATGGGCTTGTGGAACCCAATAGCTGGTGGTCAGGTTGTCTGGAGATAAGTCCAATGCCTGCACAGTGGATACAGCCTACTAATAAGACCTTTCCCATGGAGGTCACCCCAACCTCCTAATACTCAGCTTACTTGTGTCCATCAATGGGATAGGAAAGCACTTCTGGTTATGTGACCTGCTGTGTGTGATGGTACCTGGGCATAGCAAGCATTTTCTAGGGTCCAAGCACTGTCACTTGACCAGGGGACCAACATCACTTCTCTTGCAAGTCAATCTCCATACTGTAACAAGGAGTTGTAAGGAAGCATAGTTCTTTCTTTTCCTTTTATATAGTATTATTACACATTATACCCTATCTGTGAAGGTTCTCTTTAATCCAGATCATGGAGGGACTTGTTGTAGTCGGTCACACTTATCTGGACTTTTTCAATGAAGACGTTTCTGTGCCCTTCCAGGCATCTTCTTCATTTCTTCTTCATCCAGCTGATTGGATTAGAGAATATGTAAACCCAACAACAAACACTTTATATTGTAGTTTACTAGCCCTTAGATGTGGGGGCTGCATTACCTTTCATTTTTTATGCTAGTAAAATCTTCAGGAAGTACATAAATCAAGCTGTAACAATCAAGTAAAAGGCCTAGAACCACCACATTCAAGGTATATTTCACTCATGGACCAGTGTGCTGTGTTTCATGAACTTTTTAACATGGGGGAACCCCTTGAAATAACTTTCAGGTCTTCAGGGAATCCCTCCTATGATTGCTATATCCACAGCTCACAGTAAATCCTTGTAATGGCCAGTAGAAGAATACCCTCTACCTCGCTGGGCAGTGGGCAGAATGTCCCTTACAGGTAGATATCAATGATTTTTTGGTGGTTAAACTGACCTGGGAGTGACAAACTTCTTATAGCTCAAAAAAAACCCCTTGAAACCTCTGGAAGAACCCTGGGGTCACACAGGACCCTGGTAACACTGGTCTAGGTTGTGGCAGGGTGTGTGCCCTGTTGTGCAAGTACCGACTTTGGATCATTGGATATAATTCTGGTGGCAAGCAGGCAATAAAAAGGTTTGATATGACAAAATATGTGAAAAAATCTTTCTCAACAGACGTAGTGCCTGGTATTGTTTTAAAGCAGATTTCATAATAATTATTAAGTTCTGGATGGGAATAGGCAGTATTTGACCCTCCACCCTACACTGCTACCTCCAAAATGATGGCTGATGTTTGTCCGTGTCAGGGTCACAAAATTAAATTTCTGCTCAAACATTACCCATTTACAAAGTACCTCTCTGGGCTGTCTGCAGCTGTGGCCTTCTCTCCCTTAGGTTGAAATTTTCTGTTACAAAATCACATAAGTAAATAAATGGGCCCATAATTGGACTTCATTTTCATATTCTAGATTTTAGGAGTTCAAAAGAGTTGGGACAATAGAAGATTAGTCTGAAGTTATTGCCTTTTGCACATTGTTGTGTATTTTACACCAACAGTCCCCACCCTTTTGCAGCTCACGGACCACTGAATCTACAGACTCCGGACCATGTGTGCGCGGTGCAGGGTCCTGTGTCACTGAAAGGGGAAGAAACTTCCCCCTGAGTAACGTCATAATGCCAGGACCCGTACACTCTCCCATTGCAGGTCTGAGACTACGATGGGAGATTGGGTGGGTTTTGTCCAGAGAGACAACCCGGCCACCACCCTGAGCCTGCGATCTGTACGGAAGACATGGTCCACGGCTCTGCCCGGTGCACCCCCCAAAACGGGATCCTTCTCCTGACCCCGCTGGGGGTGCACCGGCCAGAGCCGTGGATCAGGGGGTTGGGGACTTTATTATACACCAACAGATGGTAGATAGATAGATAGATAGATAGATAGATAGATAGATAGATAGATAGATACAACATGTGACAAAATACAAAGGATGGTTTAAATCAAACTTTATTACATCACAATAAATACAGAATATTCACACATTTGGACCAGATACATTTTTTATATTTCCATTATTAGCTAGTAATATTCAATACTTTCTTTGTAGGGCACTAAATCATATTATGTTTATGTCAATGCTAATAAAAACAATAGGATACCTTTACATACTGTCCATTTCATTGAAATCCCTGTGCTTTTCTCCGAAAACCAATTGGTTGTGGTTTACTTTACTTTACAGATTTCAGCATACAATAAAAAACAGCTGGTGAATAAAACATTTCAAAAGTAGCAGGTCACCTGTAGGGAATTTTGTTGAAAATGCCCATTGTAGGTATGAAAAAATAAATACCATATATACATGAATATACATCAATCTACATAAATCAATGTACTTGTTTTTACTTGAAAATACAGGAAAATGTGTCCGTCATGGCTAATATTCGAAACAGTAGTCAAAAGAAGTGGCAATAAAATTACCAATACATCCATCGTGCATTATTTGTTAAAACATTTATTTGAAAAGGGTTTTTTTTTAGCTTACATGGGCTTAGTTGGTAAATCTTTCCCCCCTTTTGTACTTTTGAGTTGGTTTTGATGGATCACTTGCTCTTAAATGATCATTTGTGCATTATTGTTGTCTACCAGTAAATGGAGCTGTGTAAAATAATGTGTCTGACAGCAAAAGTTTGTTACACGCTGTATATGAGGACACAGTACCATCTAGTGGTGTGACCTGAGTATTAATCAAGATTTTTTTCTAATTGCATTGTAATTGAGAAAAAAAAATTGGTTTATACCAAAGTATATACAGTATTTATTTTTTTATATTAACTATTGATTTATTTCATTTAAGGAACTATTCAGCAGCATTGCCACTTAAAGCTGAATTATGTGCCACAATTGTTGCTCTATTCTTGGATTGTGCTTGTGGGATATAAAACCAATCTGTTGTGCCATGAGAGCAATATTTACTCAGTATCATAAAAAATTTTAAGGTAGATAATATTTTTTACATCAGGTATTAATACCTTAAGGATCTGTATGTCAGATCTGATTTTAGTTTAAAAATGTAATGTAGTACTATTGTGCTTAAAATAAAAAAAAGGGGACTATGCCAACAGCAAATGTTTAAAGGTCCATTTCATTGCATTTAACTTCAATTTGACATGCATCTGAATTTACTGTCAGGGGCATTTGATCTGCAACTGCATTAAAGAGGAACTAAAGCTTGCGCAGGAGTAATGTCATCCCTGCACAGGCAATCAAGATCGTCTTTAGGAGAAAGAGGAGAAAGAAGATGGCAGTACCCTGCCATGGAATACAGATAGGTGAATTACACAGGTTTTGTTCTTCTTTAACTTACTCCTAGATGCTTTTGCATTTCCATTGACTTTTATAGGGAGAGAAGCAGTTCTATGCTATGGATGTAAAACCACATAAAGTATTTATTTTTATAAATATTATGCAAGAAACATGCTTAATGTTCCAGCAGTTAAATTGTTTACACATGACAACATGTTTTCTATAAGCAAACTAGATAAACTGGTAAACATGTTTTACTATATATGTATATATAGTGCAGTACATAAATATGTTAGGCAGTGTTTGGGTTAGAAACAAATTCCAATGTTACAATTCACTAAGTTGATCAAATTTAGTCCATCACGTAGGAAGCTGTTGGTCTGAAATAATGAGGCACAGAAAACAGCAGTAATGGATGGTCATAAATGGCTTCCTACAGATTTAAAGTGTCCACACAAAACATATATTCCAAAGAATTCTTCGGTTCCAAAGAATTTAACCATCAGACAATTTCTTATAATGGGCCTTATTTATTAAAACTCTCCAAAGCTGGAAAGGATACAATTTCATCAGTGAATCTGGGTGATCCAGCAAACCTGGAATGGATTTCTTCAAATGTTTTGAATCCTGGAGCAGATCCATTCCAGGTTTTCTGGATCACCCAGCTTCACTGATGAAAGTGTATATTCTCCAGCCTTGGAGAGCTTTAATAAATCAGGCCCATTATATATGCTAAGGACACTTTTGATCTATTGGTGAGTTCCCAACTCATACATACTTTCTTTGGCCATTTTAAGGGGTGCACAACTTTGTTGAAATTTTTTTTATTTTATGTAATAGAAAACAAAGACTGAATCTAGATCTCTAGAAAAATAGGGTCTGATTTAGGTTGTGTACTGATGCTGTGATGATCACAAATGCTTGCCTTGGTGATAAAAATAAAGTGCCTGTAGTGAAGTCACAAATGTGTCCCTGGACTAATATACAAAGCATATTACCAATGAGATCTCCTCCTTTACTAATTTTGGTCCATGTACATAAACGCCGATTCATGTTTTCAGATGTTAGAGTACTTGTTTTATTTATTTTGTTGTTTTAGGCCTTATATATATGGTAATTACAAAATCCATCAAGTTGCATAAATTATATGCCATTATAAGCAAATCTGAATGACTCCAAGGCCCTCCCCTGCTGATAAGCCCCACCCACCTCACTAAATGAACCTGTACATTGTGTACACCAACAAGCTTTGCTTATCCTTTTATTTTACTATATACAGGACACGGGTAGAAAGAATTGTGGAGCAAGAATGTGGAACTGTACTACAACTGCTACCTTTGGTATGCCCACTGGGAACTGCACACAAAAATAAATGTAATTTTCCATAGTAATGCCAAAATAAATTCTATATAAGAAATATTCTTACCAGTCTTTTAGAGGAAACTCATCAAGCAGAAGTATTTTTCTAATAGTAATGGAGCACTTCATTCACCCTTTTTATCTATTAATGTATGAAAGATATCTTTCAATTGTGCAGTGAATATAAATTCATTGGCTACTTTATTTCATTCATAATCTAAGATTTGCATTCATACTTGTGAATGGTATTATTATCTCTTTAGAAGGTCATTTATATTATAGTTTTATTGTAAGTACTGCATTTGAATTTAATCATTACAAATCCACTGTGGAAAAAGAAGGATAGCCAGGCATATCCAAGCCAACATTAAATGCCTTCAATTTTTTATGTGACTTTGGAGTGCACTATATTGCTTTGTGCTAGTAGTCATTTTAGAGTCAGTGAGGCATATACATGACATTTGGCAGCCTTACTGGGCAGGGAGTCAGATCTATAATGAAAAATATCTCCGTCCAGCAACATCATAATAATTATTGAAGGTCTACATTCATGATGAAATCTGTCAATGTTACAGTCCTTCCACTATTGTGAAAAGCTGCTTTATGTGAACCTAATAGAAAGTTTTGTTTAAAGGTCCTTTGAAGCAAGCTTGTGGTTTAAAGGACTGGTGAATGCCAACTTTACAGTCAAACTGAGCTCTGCACAACTACATAAAGTCAAATATAACGAGAATGGATCTGAATAGGACCAGTTCTATCCCAATAAACACACAAAGGGTTTAACGCAGCTACAGAACTGTCATCTACAGTAAATAGAAATCTGCAGACTTGCATTGAATGCGCATTAGGTAAATGAGTCCCTAAGAATGATAACTAAGCCTTCCTGGACTGTGGGAACTTTAAATTCCATGTTCCTATATTGATATTAATGCCACGTGCTGCTGGAAATCTAAGATTGAAAGCACAACTGAACTTTAGGGTAATATATGCTAAAATATATCAGTTGCATCAAATTGAAAAGTGTAAATTTTTTAGGTTTGATTATACAAGGCTTGTCCCTACCTCTACAAATGTCTGCCATCAGCAAAGCATATGCTCATGTAACAGAGGACTACAGATGACAAACTCCAGCTCTCCCAAGATAAAAGGTTTTTGTCAAGGTTAGAGTAGGTTTTAGGTAAAAGTTTTCATGCTGGTCATATACTGGTTGATCGATGTACTATCATTCACTTGGTTTCCACCGTTTACTCATTGACCACCTCTGAGAAATTCTGCTCTATCGACCAATAGTGGGGGGAGTTCCTCCAGTTGAGTTACATTACGGGTTTGAGTTACATTAAGGATGAAAGGGGCAGGGTCCTCCCCCAAAAAAACAAACATTTGTACATCATATAGTTAGCCAGCCATTTATATAAAAGAATAATGTGGTACTAGCAGGGGTGTAGTGCCCTCGCTGTGCCCTCACTTTTTTCTGGAATGGGCACGCGTCTTTGGTGGTCTGCAACTCTGGCCGGTCCGCCGCCCCCCCTGCGAGGTAAGGAAAAGGACCTTGCTGGAGGGGCACACTGGGCAGAGCCGCGGGCCACGTCTCCCGTAGGAAATTGCAGGAGTGGTGGGCGGGTTGTGTCTCTGAAAACTGAAAGAGTGGGCAGGTTCTGGTATCATGACATCACTTTAAGGGAAGATTCTTCCCCTTTGAGTAATACTTTGGTAGGGGTGTAGTGGAGCGGGCCATGGATAGTACTATGCCCCCTCTTCTTCTTTTTTTTTTAGGACTACACCCCTGGGTACTAGGTCCTCTTTAAGATCAATGGGGTGACCTACATTGGACAAAGAGTGGGAATTTTAATTTGCAATCAATGTTTAATCACTATATCATCCAAACATCTATCAGGAATGCTCTACTTTCCTATAGATTTGCATTAGATTCAATGTTTATATTAAATCTAATTCACGCAACATATGGCCAACATTATGCTGATTCTTAAATATCAGACAGTTAGTAGAAAATACATTTTCCAAATTCCACTCTTTTCTGATTGCCAAGGGGCTCTAGCTCAGAATTTCTGCTTATCAGCAACAAGGCTGCGCAGCACCACTAAAATATCTGATCAATATAGGTTTCTGAGCTGGATTATCTCCTCTGTCAGGAGGATAAAACTGTCCCACTAAAATGTTTCAATGCTCAAAAGCTTTTTTAAGTGCTAAAAGTTAATGATCAGCAACTAGAGCAGAAATCTGTGAACTGCCAGGATTGACAACTTGCCATTTTAGTCTATTTTTGTGCTCTGATTTGTCCTTGACGAAATGCGAGGTGAATGGAAAAAAGGAATTACTACTTCACTGTAGCAAGGACCTGCTATTTCCAGGTTCAGAGTATTGTAGTAGTACGTTTGTATCTTCAGTTTTATTACGAACACATTTTATAGTTGTGAATAGTTGTGTGACCTAGGATCATCAATGCATTTCCATTTCTATTGTTAGGTTTTTAATGGTTATTACTGAAGAGAGAAACCTCAGCTAGGAGAATGAGATCTAAATAGCAACAGTGAAAGATAATAGATCCACCTTTATAGAAAAAATAATGGTTTTAATATATACTCTTATTATTCTTTAGTGAATTCTGCACAAGGTCTTTTGAACAGGCACTTAACTATCACCCCTATGACCCCCATAGTTGCAGAGGAGTTTGAGGAGGAGGGAAATGGGTCCCACGGGCTACAACGGCTCTGGTGTTTTGATATTTGGAGCTGCTCATCCATATGGGCTACTGGTGCTCACTGTGCATGCAAACACATCTCATGTATGTACAGGTCAATCTGGAATGATGTGAGATGAGGAAGGTAGCCAATTTCAATGACATGGGGCTTCCTAGGGCCAGCAGTGCAGTAAGTAGTCTAATAGCACTTGAAGAAAGTAGGATTCATGATCATTCAACAGACACAATGGTCTTTACTTTTTGCCTCCGGTACGGGGATCATCAAAACTTTTGCTGGAGGACCCAATAATTTTTAGTAAAGTCTCTGTTTTTGAAATTCCAATTCATCATTTTTACAATTAAAGTATTACATTACAAGAAATTGAAACCTTGCATAAGATTGAAGATGCTCTACTAAGTGCTTTTAAAGTGCAAAGGATTTTCCTTCGACTCCCATTTATGGTGCTAGTCCAAGCACAAACATGCCACCTGTTACCCCATACCCAGGGTTGAGAACACAAGTGGTGTTTATATGCTGCTAGATAGGGAGGCATCGGTTGTAATTTTTAACTTACTGTTGTAAAAAATGAGAGAGGGTTTCAAAGGATCAGACAATGGGATCAAACCATTGAGCAATACCATGCTATTTTCCATATCAATTGATTTTTTCAGGCACGGGCATGTGATTTTCCATATTCATTGACTCTCTTTGCTAGGAATAATAGTTATTATGACAAATAATAGTCATTAAAGGTTAGTGAATTGAGCCTAATGTCTTCTGGTTCCATGTACTTTCACAGTTATAACGTCACTAATTCACTATGGTATAGAAATCATTGTTTTTTTGTAGCCTAGCTGAAGATAATTTTTTTCAGCAAATAACACATAGATTATCATTTAAAGTGAACATTTCAAAGGAAGGTCCAAGTCAATTGCAGGCAAATCCAACAAAAAGGTAGATTAATATGCCTTTATGTATATATACATAAGCAAATCTAAAAATGATCCCCCATATCTCCCTTCTTCAAACGATCTAAACAGATTATTGGTAGTATTTTAGTGCCAGTTTATTCTTGCTGAGAGTCACTACAAAACTATGACAAGACACCAACTTTTAGTAAAAATGTAATCACTAGATTAATGTTAAATTTAGATTTTTGATTTGTATAATAAATCAATGGACATGCAAAATCTGCTTGAAGCTGCTCAAATGCAGGTCAAAACAAGGTCAACTGCAGGTCAAATGCCCCTGCCATACATGAATAATCTGAGACCATTAACATAGGCCAAAATCTGCTAATAGATATGAAGTCCAAACACCTTGAAGTGTGTATACCGAAGCAACTTCTCAAATACCAGGCTTTCCTGAACCTGCAAAGCTCCAAAATATCATAGTAGTTATGGAGCTTGATTTCCCTATGTCCCTCACATCCATATTGGGCACTGAAACAACTCATCAAAGTAAAGGACCAAAAAGGAATTTGAAGGGAGTTGTAGGAGGGAGAACTTCTTTCAAAGCTTTCAGGAACAGTCTGACATTCAGGAGCATGGAAAACAAAGTCAGAACCATTTGTTTTATGCTTGTTTCGGCTCATTTGCTTGGAAAACAAAATCACCAGTATTAATATTTACTAATGGCAGCTAATGTATTTTCCTTAGTACGGCTTTAAGATGTCTGATGCCACCTTTTGGTCCCTACCATCTGAATGGTCCCCATTTCTGTTCTAGCAATTCGAATATGTTACAACAAGTCGTTACAAGAAATCATGGTACACATTAAATAAGGCGGAATCACCAGCCGGAGAAAGCAAATGTCTTTAGGATATATGAACTGGGATGCCAGCGGGCTCAGGTTCATATGATGCTGTTTAATTAGGGATGCAGCTTACTATGGCACTTCTGCATGGCCGCCAAAATAGAAGCTCCTAGGAACAGTCCCTGGATCTGGCTATACCCAAGCCTTCACATGATTATTCCATTCCTTGACACAACTACATATACCTCCTTCGTCATACCACCTCCATCGTACACCCTTGTAGAGAGCTCGTGTATAGGGTTGGAAGAGCATGAAGAGACGTAACCGACGTGCCAGACCGCAGTACAATGCCATTGCCAGGACAATGAGAGGGGACATCATGACGAAACCCAGGATTATGAGAGCAGAAGAGCTGTTGTCATCTAGGAGGGTCTTGCAGTACGAGGCATCCGAGTGAAGAACCTGCGAAACAAGCACAAATAATATTTTATTGGGACTGCTGGGAATAAAGAGTTTGCAATGACCTTCATTAAAAGTACAACTCATTTTTCTATAACACGTATGTGGTATTAGAACTGCAAGAGCTGCACTTTGCCAGCAGCACACTTGGAGAGCCGAATGTGCAATGTTGACTGAAGATCAATGCTGAGGGCGGAGGTCAAGCTCTCCATTGGGCTCTTACAATTCCTGTTATGCAGCCCGACTATATAGAGAGTAAAAAACCCAAGACAAAGGTTGTACTGATTATATATTGCCAATTACCAGTCCTTACATTTGGTGACTGCATATTTTTTTCAGAATTGTACCCCTTTACTTTCCCCTGTAAATTACCCACTTATTCAGTAAATAACCCTAAGGTGGCAATACTCACTCATTTCACTGTGGGTATAAAAGTTCCAGTATTATTACTGTAGGTTACTCTTATGATTTGGCCTTTAAGCACATCCTCCTCTATTAATGCCCTTGGATGGGGGGGGGGGGGGGGTTAACAAAAGATCATAAAAGGGCAATGTACATATTCTAGATCAGCGGTCGCCAACTTTTCTGACCTCACGGACCACTAAATTCATAATTTTAAATCCTGCGGACCAATAATCTGAAATTCTTTTAAAAATATAATTACATTTGTAAAATATTGATCTTCCTAATGGTGCTGACAAGGACTGTGGAGGCTCAGATTCATTGATCAGCTCACGGTTAAGTGAAGTATTACTATTGTTACTATTATCATTAGCTGCATTATCTTTGCTACTATTGAAATGCAAAATATTTGTTTACTTTTCCTCCCTCAATATGGGTTTATTTCATTCGACTCTAAGACCAAACAAGTAATGATAGTTATAAAAGTCAAAGTATTTGATGCCATTAAATATAACAGTTAAAGAAAAAACACAGTTAAAGTCATACTTACCTAAAAGAGGATCTGAGAAATAAAAAAACAAATAAAATAAAACAATCGGATGAGAATCAGTATTTGCGGAGCTAGGAATGACTACTTTATTTTTTTATGGGAAGGATGCTATTGTTGCTGTAAATAGACAAAAGATCATTTCCAGCCACATAAAATTAATGCATGGATGTAGTCTAAGATTCCATTTCAATTCACAGAGTAACCAGGGCACCACATTTCTGCCATGGTTAACAGTTAGTTTCTGTGCTTTTGAATGAAGTCTTCTGTACAAAAAATGAAGCCACCAAATCTGAGCACTATTTGGGTAGAATATATTATATTCTTCTTAGGTTTAAATATTTTTTTAGGTAAATTAAGTAGACTTTATTATAGCACAGGTGCGGTTCGTAGCTTACCCATTCTTTGAGATCAAATAGCAAAGTCCAAAGTAATGTGACAACACCTTTGTTTGCTTTACCCTTTAGTTAAACTAAAGACCAATATTATTTCTAGTAGTAATAAAAATAAAGAATTCTAAGGGGGTGGAGGGGCATCACTAGGACCAGCAATAAAGTTAATATTAGGAGCCAAGCAAGCGGAGTGTCTGTCATCTTGTTTTACACTTTATTAGGCTTCTCCCCTGTGCCGTCCTCTATAGCTACCTTATAAACAATGGTTTGGCACGCTGCTGGATTTTACTATCGGGAAATCAAACAACAGATATTTCTTTTTGTTGTTTGCGAACAATACTAAAATTTCCAGTAATTAAATGGGTAATAATCTGTCACTGAGGAATAGGCAGTCTGAGAGTAGCTTGTTTGTGATGGTTCAAAAGAGATGACCTTTGAAAAGCACTTAGTGGCTTAGATATTAAACCTTTGCTGGATGTGTAATTTCTCGCTTGGCTGCCTGCAAAACTTGTTTAGCTATTGCCTCCTCCATGCTGGAAGACCTATCATACAACACTCCCATCTGCTGACCTTGGGAGATTACCTGAAAATGTGCTACTATTGTACCAAGATCCATCCTTCCAGCACCACGATACAGAAATCATTAAAACATCATCAGATTGCAAATTAATGTGTGGTTTGAAAACCACACAAGGAGAACAGAAGAGAACTATTCAGCATTTCTGCATTAACTTAGATCTGGAAATTTAGGCAATCAGCAGTCTAACTTTGGGAAGAGTATTGCAGAGAAGCCCTCAAGTTTACAAGATATTCTTCTTCACTTAACTCCACGTAACATGATCAGTATAGTTCTAATTATTGGTGACAATAAAATCAGAACTCCAGATACACTGCTAAATATACAATTCAAATACACCTAGGTTTAACCTAAACGTGCACCTATATTAGCCCACACTGAGCCGGGTAGGGGATAGCTTTAGAGGATATCTACACCCAAGTCCATGAAAAGTGTCATATAGTGCAGCATACCGATCCTTCAGTGTAATGTCTGCATTGGTTTTCTCAGTTTGTTTCCTTTATTTTAACCTGGTGATCCTACCAGTAACACACATAATGTCATAAGTTGGCAACACTTACTCAGCTTTCTGCTACCATCAATTTAGCAATAGTTGTCACAAAATGAAAACTGTTATTTCAGTGCAATTCATAGGAAGTGACAAGTGCATTGCATTTCCAAAAGACTCATAATGTATTTCGGTACTTAATGAATTATTGTTGCCACCACATCTAATGACTGGTACGCTGCAATATATTACATTTTTGTTCTTGGGTTTAGATTTCTTTTAAAGTTTTTCCCCACTCAGCTTAGTGTAAGTCACTTCCCTAAAAACATATTTCAGCCTTACTCTAGATTTCTTGACTTTGCCTGGTGCCACTTGGCCCAGCCCTGGCGTAAAAAGTTTCAGCTGCATTGTGCGCCTACTGCACATTGCTCACATTTTTAATTCATATGGCTCTGGACATAATAATACCATGCACACTGCTTTTATCCTTAATCACCATGCTTCTCTGTATAGACATTTATCCTAACCAAAGGAATCCATGGAGTAGTGGGCTGCAGCTAGGATTTTCTTGTACAAAGTGGTAGAGAGGCCAGGCAGAGATACAGTAAAGATACCTGGAGAGGGTCTGTAAGTAATGTAAGTAGGGTAAGATTTTTTTTAAGTATGGCTTAAAATTAAGGGAGAAGGGGAAGTTATAAATGACAACTTAACTAACTGTCTTGAGAACTAGTGGTTTGTGTATGCATGGCAATAGATTAACTTTATTGTGTACTTTCCCTTCCCTACTTTCCCTATGTCCACCAACTGTTTTATTGAACTGCCTTACAGGAACAAACATACCAAGTGTTTGTGAGCATAGAAAGCAGCCAATCTGGGCATTAGGGGAATGAAATATAATATATAAAGCATTTCTACAACCATTCAATTTACAGTGACAGCCATCACTAAACACGAATTGGTTGATATACCCCTCGGGGGTGGGCCAATAATGGTCAGGAAGTGAGTCAAACATTATCCAACCCAAGAGAGGATTGGTGCTTTGGGGGACAACACTAGTGGGGTATTTTATTTTTATTACATATATAAATTTTAACCTTACTGAAACAATTTATTTATTTTTTTATCTAAAAGTGGAATTGGGGTTTTATAGTTTGTATTGCATTAATAAGTCTTTTTTCAAATAATCTTTTAATTTGTTTCCTTGAATAATGGGAAACAAAATGAACCAGCATTCTCTGAAGAGAAGCCAGACAGGTTTTTTAACAGCAGAACATTTACATCAGCTATAGCTCGCGGCAAGCGGAAGCTTCTCTCCTAAATATACTTGCTTTTCCCCTGAAGCTACAAATTTGTAACGTCTCTAGATGCTGATATCCACTTTCATTTTTCTCAGTCGGGGTGGGAATCATCTATCATTGAAAACATGCATATAAAAGTTAATTATTCCTCTAATGTGAAAAATGTCAAAGCTGTCATTAATACATACTGTCAGTGACACAACTAATGTTTCCTTCTCTAATATTATTTGAACAGCAGTGAGCACTTAATGGCAAAGAACCCAGGAGTAATTGAATTATAACAAAAGGACAAAAAAGAAAAAAAAAGTTTGGATGAGTGAACCTTCTTTTGATTAAAAAGCCTATTCCATATTTTTATTGCCTCTTGACAACAGGTCACTATAAAATCAGTGACCTAAAAATATCCTCCTCCAGCTTCTGGTTGGCATGCATGTATATGAAGCCAGTCCTGCCCGATGCCATTGTGCTCTGAGTTCAGTTCTTGCAGCTTCTGTAGATTAAAGGAAATTGAGTGTTTTCATATTTTTTGTTTAAAATCTTTCTGAGCATTTTTGCAACTAATTTTATAGCAAATATGGCCAATATATTTTATATTATTATTATTATTATTTTATATTATTATATTATTTTCTAGCAGTAGGTATTTAATGCTCAGACAACAGTTATGCTGTAAAATAACTTAAATGGCAAATATAATCAGGACTGACATAGATATGCTCCATATTTTGTAATAAAAAAACAAAAGAAAAAAACTCAATATCTGGGAATTTAGAGGCCAACCATAATCAATTTAAACATGTAGCTTAACAAAACAAATCTTTATTAGAACAACATTAAAAACATAAATGTTAAAACCATATAAAATGTGCGATAGATATAACTAAACACTCCTGTCTAGGTTGCCCACATATATGGGGGAAAACCTTGCTGATTTCAACGCGTTTCATGGAATAAATCCGCTTCTTCAGGAAAAGGAGGAGACAGAATTATCTGGTTCCTTTGGCACATATAGCCCCATCTATACAGATGAGATCAGGAGGGGCAGCAGTGCAGAACCTAAATTTCAAGCCGTTTTCTGTTTTACTTATCCTTTCTCTTATTATCTTTATTAATGTGATACTGTGATTCACCTCACTATCCATGATTCTCAATCAATTTTATCTTACTTGAATCCCCTCTTGTAGTGTTCATACCAATCAGCTTGTGTTGTACTCTGATTCTGAATGGATCCTGTTACTGCTCTGGTGTGCCTGCATGTAGCGTCCCCACAAACATTTTTTTATTGAGAGATTTTCAATTATAGGGGTATGCAAAGGTAAGTTTATCTATATGAGTAACCTACCCAGTACATGTACAATCATGACATAGATATCTCTCATTACTTATTGTGACAGTGTGTCCCTAAAAAATGCAGGGAAAGTGTTAAAAGCTCCAGGGAAAGAGAGTATTAATAGGTTTGGATAGGTTTCCTAGAAAAGAAACCAGGTTCTATAGGGCCCTGGAGCTGGCCAAGGGAGTGAAAGGGTTGGTTCTTTGGCCCAACCCAAGCCTGATTTGGCTTATATTCACCTGCACTCAGGTGAAAGGGGGGATGATCAGCTAGTGTGTCAGAGGCTGGAGTGTGATGAGAAGGCAGCCACAGGGTTCCAGGCTGAGAAGGCAGCCAGAGGGTCCCAGGCTGGGAAGGCAGCCACAGGGTTCCAGGTTGAGAGGAAGTGTGTTCCAGGCTGGGAAAGGAGCCAGAGTATGTTCCAGGCTGCAGTTTTTCCCTGTGACTTTGGTGACCCCCGAGTCACTGGTGTCTATTTTCTGCATTTTTGGCTCTTGATTCCTGGCTTTGTCCCTGACCTCTCCTGTTTGCTGCCTGCCTTGAACCCGGCCTTCTTTGACTATTCTCCTGCCTGGTGATTCAGTACCACACACTGTTATGCCACCCTAGCATGCCCAAGGACTGCAACCTGGTAGCAGCCTGGAGTACAACATCCTCACCTCTACAGGCTCTGGAGAAAAACAGGCTGCTGCTTAGATTCTGCACCTTGGCCCTTCTCAGGGCTCACAGCGCTATTGAGCAAGCCATAGCGCCCCCTAAAGGCTCCATCAGACTCTGTTCTGAAGAAATAGTAGTTTGTTTTACCATGTTTTTTCCAGACTGATCTCTAAACAGAAGGGTCATCCTTCATTATTACTAACCAATCAAAGGTCAGTGTTCTAATAAGGAAAGCTGCAGTGTTTGCATTCTTTTTGAAGAGGAGAAAACATAACTTTCATTCAGAAAATTGCAATCTAAAACAATTGTTAGTGATAGTTTCATGTGCCTGTTTTATGAATGATCAGTGTACAGACAGGCTGTTTTATAGAGAGCTTTAAGTAGAATCTTAACAAAAATGAAAACCTTTTTTAGCAAAAGCCTGAATTGTGACTTTTATCAAAGACCAGATATCTGAGACATTCAATATGACAATCACACAAGCTGGAAATGACAATTCTAGAAAAATTACATACACAAACGGTTTACAGATCACATCCAGGCTGCCATATTGGAAGTTATGAAATAATAAAGAAAATGACAACAGCAGCAGATTAAATAGAAGGGTAATTTATATAAAAATATACATTAAAAGTGACTGTAGCAAATATATATTATACTATAATATATATATATATAATACTTTATTATTAGTTTCATGAAAGTGCAGTATACCATAAAGGAAATAGTACAGCCATTCTCCTCTCTATGACGATAAAAGAACAAAATTGCAGCAACAAATATCTATAGAATTTTGCTGGAAGTTTCCAGCGAGTGTCCAGCTTCCAAGTGTCCAGCTGCCAGGGTCATTTTTTCTAAATCTTACATCTTATTTTAATTAAAGTACATTTCTTAGATAAATGGGGTGATGATATAATAATGCCTGATAATCTAAAATTTGTCAACAGAAATAATACGTTTTTTCATCTCAGTGGGAATAAGTCTCCACAAACAACAATGTCCTTTCTTCTAGGCTGACTCCATCACAAATAGTCTATAATGGCTCCACGGCTTCCAAATGACTGGGCTCCGTATGATCCAGGTGACACAAATGCAGCAGCACCGTCTGATCATAGAATCAGGTTTGATGATGCTGTATTTTTGTCATTACATCTAAAAGCACCGGAGATAAAAGCATCTGGGAAGCAGAAAGCAGGTTGTGTCTGGAAAGTGTGCAACGACTGCCTAATCTGATCAGTATCAACAAGCTGAGGTCAACGGCTTTTCCCTGTTAACAGGTTGTAAGTGTTCTGTTTTAGCTTCCGCTTTGGATATTCTGCAGAAATTCTGCAATAAAACCTTAAAATTTAGGAATAAAGATCCCACTTCTACGATCAATTACTATGGGCAACCTCATGAGATGAAAAAAGGAGACACCCGTAAAAAAGACGCTGCTTCTTTGTTCTTAATTGGCAAATTTACAGTGCCCATTTAAAGGTGCCCCCAAACCAAATGATACCCTTTCAGTTATGCTCCTACTCTCCTTCTTCCATCGTAGTCACCACTAAAATAACTTGTATTGTCTAAGTCTTGTAATTGTGCTACACACCATTGGTATTCCTATACCATACATAGATCAACTAGCTAATGATATACAAACAATCAAAGTCTGTGATTACATACACTTATTTTCACATTTCAAGTAAAAATATCAACTTCCGTTTTTGAAAAGGTCTCAAGTTCCCGACGCGTTTCGCCCTTAGGCTTCTTCAGGGGAGGATTGAGATTGAAGTTTAACTTGAATATTAAATAATTATATAGTCACAGTGATACGGAGTTGATAAAAACATTTGCGAGACTTCCACACCAAATGATCTCAATGAGGGAAAAAGGGGAGATTGCATATGGTAATGTAATGTGGAATCCTACTAACTACCCATCCCCCTATTTAGGTTTTTAATGATTACAGAGTTGCATTTTTGTACCTATCATATCTCTATAGAGATTTGCTCAAAAAAAAACTATCTAGTGTGTGGGCTTTCTGGGTTTTTTAGGGTATTTGAGTTAATTTCTTTAATCATATTTGATCATTTGTGTTTTGTTGCTTTAATTGCTACAGTATTCAATGTTTTTTTTTTTTTTTGAACACAAGAAGGCTAATAGGGGGGTCTTTTTTGGAGAGCCAGTCCAAGATAGTTTAACAGGGCACTCATAACCCCTGTTTGCAGCCTTCCACTATTTCTCCTTAAAGCGTACCTAAACTCATAATTTTCACTTTACACAAAAGGGTAGAGAACCCTTTTATGTAACGTAAAAATTCAGTTTTTGGGGTTTTTTTAGGTCCAATACCCTTTTTTAAAAAAAAAAAAAAAAAAAAGAGGGTGCAGCACCTCCCTCTATTCTCACCACCTAAGTGGTCAAGAATGAATGGGAGCGTAAAGGTTCTTAAGCGCTCCTCCTGCGCATGCCCAAACATTTCAGGCATGTGCAGAAGGAGCCTTTTTGCTCAAAGAGAGACAATTGCTGATGCACATGCGTGAGATCGGCAAACTTTTTTCAGGCACGAGATCGGGTGACGTAAGATGAAGAACTCGCCGGCTCCGGGACTGATGCCGAGATGACGCAGGACCCGATGCCGGACAGCCCCGGAGTGATCGGACTCTCCTGCAGGATTAAGGTAGGTGTGTTTTTGTTTTTTTGAGTATAGTCCCTCTTTAAAGACTTTAAACTTTAAATGGTTGGCTGCTTTGTTTTGTGCAGTAATAAAGTATGAAACTTATGAAAGCTCACCAGGACTGGAGTTGATAGTCTATCATGGGTGATTCTGGGTGATCCAGCAAACCTTAAATGGATCTAGTCCAAGACTGAAAATATTTTACAAAAAATAGCAAATGATTTTAGATAATCAATTCCAGGTTTGCTGGATCACCCAAGTTATCCATGAAAGTCGATCTTCTTCAGTTTTGGAGAACTTGAGTAAATCAGACCCAATGCCTCTGTGCTAGGGTGTAATAAAGACCATTAGCTGCTGGTCTCTGACCTTATGCATCATAGCTGGTCTTGTATCCGCTCCCTCCTGTAGTTTTCTACAGGTAGCCCTTAATACATGGGCCTGAGGGGTCCCTTATATAGCTCTATAGGTTATGTACAGCAGATTAATATTGTCACCACTTATTTACAAGGTAATAACCAAGCTTGCAAAGGCATTTGCTGCTCAAAAGTGGATTTATAGCCTGTGAGGCTACTGAGGAATATAATAAAAATAATGTTTTTGTGTTTAGCCTGTAAGATTTCAGTAGTGTTACAGCTGACTTCTCAAACATTTATTCAGACTATCAACAGTTGAAGGTCTCCCGGGGATAGGATAAATAAAGCGCTGTTTTACTGAGAGAAATGTGTCTGCATGTGTGGCTCCAGCTGACTTCTTTGCATTTAGCAGATGTTAATGTGTTTGTCTGTTTAGTCAGTGATGGGGCACCATGATGCAAATCTACCTTCCCAGCTTTTTCTGCAGATCATAAACATCTTTCTTCTGATTAGAAAAGGTCAAGGTCGTAGCTCTTCATGCTCAAAGAACTTTCCTTTTCAAAGCCAACTAGGAGATGTTTGCTTGAAGATTTATTAGCTAAAAGTCACCCGCTGAGTTTCAGCCTCACTAATGATAATCACAGCTCTATCTGCTAAATGGCATTTAATTCTCCTGAAAACTTTAAAAAATCCCCATTTCTCCTACTTTCCAATACATTTTTTAAGCCCTTTGCTGGGCTTTTTACTTACCTGAATCTTCTATCATATGACCTTGCTTGACACTTTTTGAAGGAATGAAGACCAAAGATTTGGTGTTGTCCAAGCTCGATGTTGGCTGCTCTTCACTTCTCCACTTCTCATTACCACACCACTACAACAAGGGTTTTTTGAACCATGTGAGGGCCTTTATAATGGATCCAATGGGAGAATCCATGTCATCAACCAGTGACACAGCCATCCAAAGGGGATCATTTCCTTTTGCCATGGAAGCAAGAAGATTTGGTACCTGGTGTGTCCCACAAGCAGTAATTAGGGTAAGCATTTGAGCAAAGCTGGTAGATTGAATTATCTTTTTGACAGCAAGGTAATTACTGCCCTTGCTGTGTTTAGGCAGTGAAAAAACAGGAGCAGTTCACACCTTCCACCACCACTTTGCTTACGCTTTACCCCCAATTTCTCTCATTCCCCTTTTTTAGTCTTAGATTTTAGTGAAGAGTTGCAAAGTTATACTGTACCTGACCCTTGTAATAAGGAGAGTGCTTTAAATGACCACAAAGATCCGATTATAAAGTACAAAGACAACAGCTCTCCAATGTCTTCAGTTCAGTAATATATTATCAAATCAATATGCCACATTGGTCAGAAAGCCAAAATTTCAGGGCATTGTGGGGTCTCTTCATAAAGATGACAATTGATCAGCAGTGTGTAAAACATTGGATATGGCCAACACAAAATGTTATCATTCTAACCTCAAATAGAAAGAATAAATGTGTTTATTATACATCTCAAACCCTTGGTCTGTCCCTTACAATTTTATAGCTGTCAAAGAAGGGAATGCAAAGGTCTTGGTCTTGGTTAACAATGGAAGCCAAGGCCAATTCATCTAGGAAAACCACAAGGCTCCACCAATCAATGCTCAGAACCAATGCATCCTCAATGGCATAGGCATAGGCCACAGTTGGCGAGCATCCATAAACACATTCCTGACAGGATATTACAGAAAGAAATAATGCCACTGGATGAATCAGAGAGTAAGGATTAAATAAGAACATTTTATGTGAAGAAAAAATAAGGGAACAAGGGAGGAAACTGGTAGAAAAACAAAAGCAGAGGACAATAAATGAGAGTTTATCCATCAAACATGAATAAATCAATGCCTGATTAACAATATCTGAAACATCAATAAAAGAATAACATAATCAATTAAACTATTGGCATATGGTATTGGTTATCTGTCATCATAAAAACAATTTTAGGTAAATGCTGTTTTGAGGGCCCTAGGGCCAACCATGTCATGAGTGTAAACTAAAAATGTTGAATGTCTTAGTAGCAGGTTGACCCAGTTTCACCCCTGGCTGGTTTTATCACCTTTTCAATGGCTAGGGCACATAGTCCATAAACTTGATGGTGATGAACTGCAAAGTGCACAGCCAATGGGTATTGTAAACTTAACGGATATTTTTTTTCTAACTTAGACCTGCGAGCAAGGGCATTTCAAAACATAAACACCATGATATCTGTTGCATTTAAAATCCTCATTTATTTTATCCCTTTCTGGTATGAGGATCAGTATTGGGGTTGTGAAATCATTTTTTTGTGATTAATGATAATACAATTGTTACAATTAGGACATTTATACCATCCTTTCATTTCTGAAAGTTGGTCGCTTTGAATGTCATTTTTGATTGTCGCATCTGCTTGTACCTAGAAATCAGATAGTGACTTGTTTATGGAATAAACCACCCATGGGAGCAGTTTCACAAACTGTGACAAGATCTTGTCAGCTTGTTTGCTTAGGATGCTCCTATTGTGGTGCATGACTTTCCTGATAACGGAGTATATCTTTCTATGAAATGGACGTTGTCTGCATAGTAGGTATCCATGTCTTTTTCTGGCTTGTGTGTGAACCAAAAATGCTTCCAAGTGTAAAATGTATTGTACATAAGTAGTAGGTGGTGTTCACAGTCACCAGGACCAGAAAAAATGTGTATAACCCCAGAGATGGGTAAGCTATCCTTCAAGTTGTGGGGATGTGCAAAAGTATAATGGTCAGTAGTTTTACACCATAACATCCCAACACCTAAGATAGGGTTCTGGTTTGTAATAGTTCAGGGTTAAGGACAATACTCTAAACAACAGGGTTGAGAAAATCAACAAGGTATTTAGGGTCCACTATGTGTTCTACCCAAATGGTAAAGATATCATTTATTTATCTAGACCAAATCTGGTTTTGAAGGATGGGGAGAAAATGTAGTTTTCTTCCAGGTAGCCAAAATGGGTTGGCAAGTTATGGTGCCACTAAACTATCCATACATTCCCCTTGGTCTAATAAACTGATATCACCCCTTCTCTCAAAAAAGACCTAAGGTGCGTACACACTTCCAATTTTTATCGTTCCAATCGAACGACGAACGATCGATTGGGCAAAAAATAGTTCGTAAAAAAGTAACCAACGACGCCGACGAACGAGGAAAGTCGCTGGAAACGAACGACCGGACCGACGGATCGGATTGGGCGACGATCGTTGAACATCGTTCGTGTGTACGGTCGTTCATTGATCGTTCATGCTCTGAGCATGCGTAATGAACGAACGTCCGTTCACTTTCCTGTCGTGCACATAGTTCCTCTATCGCTCAAACGATCGTATCTATTGTGTGTACAATATCTACGAACGATCGTGTCGTTAACTCTATGTGCAGGATCGGTGCTATACGATCGTTCATATATATCGTGCATGAACGTTCGTCGTTCGTTTTCCAACGATAATAATTGGAAGTGTGTATGTAGCTCTAGACCTTTGGTGGTTGGAGTAAACATGTATAGGACAATGGCCCTGATTTATCAAAGTTCTCCAAGGCTGGAGAGAATATACTTTCATCAGCATTTGCTAACAAAAAGCTAATGACTTTTAGGAAATCCATTCCAAGTTTGGTGGATTACCCAGTCTCACTGATGAAAGTGTATTCTCTCCAGCCTTGGAGAACTTTAGTAATTCAGGATCAATATGTCTATTGTCAGTAGAGTTCAATATATCTCAAATGTTGTCATTTCTGAGAGTTTCTGTAAGACATCAATATCGCCTAGCATAAGGGCATCAAATTTAACAAGACTTGGTCCCAGATTAGTTGGGGAAATGATAGACCTAATGAAGTTTTTGAAGTCAGTGCTCAAGTTTAAACACCTTCACTTCAAATTGATTTTTATCAAATTGGGGCAAAAATGATAGGCCATCTGTCAAAACATTCAATTCACTATCCCCCAATGGTCTTGATTAAAAATTCTTTAATAGACCCCCCTCATCCCCCTACATCAAGAATAGAAAAATATTTTAACCATACCTTGACCTTGACTTGAGGTATGATACCTTAGTAGGCAGATGGTTAACAGTGGGATATTCCCATGCTATACACATAAAAAAAAGTTATTTATATTTGATTGAGCCATTACTTTCCATAATAAAACAATTGTTTAGTCTTTCTACTCCATGCAGCTGCAGCTGCCCACAATGCATCACATTTCTTGGAAAGCACCGATGACAGGAAGTGGACTTTGGAATTTGTGACGCACTATGGATCAGTTATTATGGATGTGACCTGCTGAGACTTTTTTTGTATTGTTCATGATAAAACTATAGGCTTTGGAAATGATAATAGTCTTTGCTTTGTTCTGTATAATTACCGGTTATGAATTTTCTCTTTGATGTATTTTTGAATATACCAATATTCATAACCTTCAGGACAAACGGTAACAGCCTCAATATCGGGGTATTCAAAATGAACAAACAAAATTAAATACCCTTAGACAGTGTCTTTTTATAAAACAATTAAATGTGTATTCTTTCTAAAATGTAAAAAACGTATTATTTATCATCCTAGCCTCCACTAGTTCCATTGTTCATTTTGTTTGATTTCCTTCCAGTTCTTTCAGTCTGGGGGTTTTGTCTTTAACAGACTTTTCCCGGCTTCCTGTCCTAGGGTGACCAAGTGTCCTAAAAAGCTCCTCAACCCCCCTGGTGTTCTAATTCTGTCCGCATTTTCATGCAAAATGTGTTATATTTTTCTGCATGGAAAAATGTTTTACATTGTAGGCCTATAATTCTTAGGCATAACTCACCAAAATATGTCCAATATTTATTAAATTTAAAACATTTAATAATAAACTTTAAACAAAAAAAATCTGTTAAAACAAAGGTGCTTAAAAATACTAAAACCTGTAATATTACTATACAGTAGAATGTGTAATAAATCACTGGCTGAAGATTGGAGGAAGAAGACCTACAGAGACAGACAGGACACCGGGGGTCGCCAAAGGAACAAGTGTGACTGGGGATTACCGCTTTTTGCTAGTAAGATCCACCCCGAGTCACACTCGGGAATACCACTGGAGAAGCTGGAGAAGTGTTTTCATTCTCAGTGTACATCCTGCTGAAGACCTCACTTGAACTTTCAGTTTAAATCAGCTCAATACAATCCAGGTGCAAAATCAGAAAGTTTGCAAAAACAAAATTACAGGGTAGAAAACCCTGTCCCTTGTCATTGTTAAGTAGAGCTAGACCTTTGCTTTCTGTGTTAAAGGTGGTCTTGATGTAAAGTTCTGACTTGCTGTTAGAAGACAATTATCTGGACGGCGATCCTATGCGGTAAGCCACCACAGGTCAATGCTTATATATATGTTTATTCGCTTACAGTGACAGGGGAGATTAGGCAAATAATCCTTTGCTCTGCAGTTTGTAGCATCCCTAGTATCCCTTTGGCTGTGAATGGTCTTTTGGCATCCTTTGGTGAAAAGATTTTGAGTTATACTGCAGCTAATGAGCAGATAGGTTCCTGATCTCAGTCCTGCACTGCCATTGGCTGCTGGGACTTTATAGCCTTTCTGCTTGCAGTCTCCAGTTGCCTTTTATAGCATTAAGCTGGGCTGACCTGCTGGTGGAGTGTTCTTCCATTAAACTTACTGCTGCTGATGTTGCCTGTTCCTAACCCTTGAATTGTATGGTGCCTGGGTTGACTTCTTGCCTGTGACCCTCAACGCTTTATCCCTTGAATACCCCATCTGGTGGACTGATTACCTGTGTACTGACCTCTGGTTTCGAATTTTGGACTTGTCTCTGCTGCAATCCTGGTACTGCATTATCTGTAGCCCCTTCCTTGAGCACAGAAGTCCTGGGGGCAACACCTTTGTTTCACTCTGGCTGAAATGTATTACGCTGATTTGGGGTCCATTAACACCATTGTGCTGCACTGCTAATAATACTGATTGGCATCCCAACACACCTTGGCAAGTGAATAAAGTGCATTATGGTGCACTACCAAAAACTCTATACATACCTTTATTGTCATGTTTTTGGTGTATTAGGCAGACCATTTAAATAATGGGGTTGCTAAATGCTACGGACATTGCTGCACTCCATAACTTGCACATGCTCACGTCGGTGTGAACCGGCCCTTAAGCTGAAAGAGGCTATAAATTAAATGAAGTGTTTCTGACTTCTAACTCTTCAGACCAAGCATGTCCATAAAAGAAATTCACTAACAGCCTAAAAATAGTCATTCTGCTCATACTTTGTCAAATGTGTGAATGTTTGGTGCTAAAAGCTAATACAATTTTCTCAGCATATCATAAGTGAGATCGTTGAATAAACACAAAGGTGGCAATGTTCATAATGAAGAATTAAAGTGATCTTTAAGCTGACTGCCAACATTGCATGCTGAATCGATTGCCTTAGTATATTTTCATCCCCTGTTGTCTTTTTTAACCTAAACTAGGGGTCAGCAACCTTTTGAGTCGGAAGAGTCAAAAATTACAATTTACAAAATTTCAAAGTTTTTAAAGAGCCACAAAATTTTTTTCTTGCCAACAATAAATAGTACTCGCATAAATAAAGTTTTTTGATAAAAAAAACTAATCTATTTATTCATATATAAGTAGTGTTTTTCACAACAAATTAGATAATATATATATGGCATTATTAGATAATTACTTATTATTTAAGTAAAAAATTAAAACAATTAAACATTTACTTACAACACTAACTTGTCGTCAAAAGCGAATTAAAACCTACATAGAAACATCTGACGACGGCGTCATTCGAGAGCTTCCGACGGACTGACAACAGTGACGACGCGTGTCACGGGGGAGGGGTGCGGTGAAAAGCGAGTACAAGTGGCTGAGAGATAGAATCGGTGCCTAATCCTCGTTAATCGATTCAGAACGATTTTGAAACTAAAGAGGGAACTAAAGAGCTGCAGCTTCACATCCAAAGAGCCGCATGTGGCTCGCGAGCCGCAGGTTGCCGACCCCTGGCCTAAACTGTATTGAAGATCTGGATTTTTAATGTAATGTATTTCTTCCACCAATTCAAATATAAATGTGTTTGCAAGTACATCCAGGACAAGCGGTGAGTGTGAGCTGATTATCTGCCAAACATACGAAGAGCGTGCATGGTTCATGTAAATATTAGCCTGCTAGGTATTCAATCCATGTTACTAATGATACAAACTCACCCTAACCCACTAGGCCTCTCACTTAGTCCTTTTACTATTTTGTAACCAGAGATCATTGATTCTTAGGACAATATTAGCAGCATCAATATGCGTCAGTTACCTTCAATATGTTCCTTTAACTTATTTTTCTACCTAACCAATATTTGATTTTTAAGGACATATGCAGCTTTTTTTTTCAAACACCAATATAACATATTCCCTGCCTATATTTTGCTAATATAGCTGCAATATTGGACAAGTGTAATATATATGACTTTATACAATTCAACTTTTTAAATTATCCGTGATTACTTTTATAACTACAATTGCAATACAAACTGTCTAGCAACTACAATAAAAAAAAACATCTTTAGGCTATAGTGGCATCTGCAAGATGAAGGATTATTTTTTTGGGGAAAAGATTAGAACCAGACAGGTAATAATATTTAAAACAAATTTGTGATCAAGCAGGTAAGGAAGTTTTATTGCAGAAGAAACATTAAGTCCCCCTTTTGCAACAAAGAACTTGCCTGGCTGCATTTTTTAGGGGTCAGGGTTTAGTTCCATTTTAGATTCGGGCCTGCTATATCAGATTTTTTGCAAAATGAAGAATTTGATGGATTGTTATTGGACACCGGAACTATCAATACCAGCCATTACTTGCATCCAAAAGCAGGAACAGTGTTGGCCACTAGCTGTTCATATTTTTTTATCTACTGATTAGAAGAAATGAAAAGATTTGGGTGTCCACATACATGACAGGTTTACTTTATGACTTTCACAGGTATTCAAGTATTTTTTTAGATAACCAAGTGGACCGTTAAAAAGAAAATAAAAGTTGATGTTGCCTATTTTCTTTTTATCAAACTGGCTGTCATGCCATCCACTTTATTAGTCCAGCCATGGAAAAACCTGTGCAGATAAGGACACCTGTCTTTCCTTTAATCTTCCTTGTTTTATATTTCTTTTGAATTAGCTTCCTAGAATTTTTAGAAGGTCAGAGGTTTCAGAATCAGCACTGGCAGCCCCTGTAATTCTGTTATGAAAGAATAATTTAAGAAGTAATAACAGCGTCTATATAAACACTCTATAATGATCTTTTTGGTTTGTCCGCTAGAACGGCATTATGTCATGCTCTTAAGCCAAACAATGCTTCGGCTGTAGATGGATGAGGCCTCTGGGTAATTTCCGAGTAACAGGCTAAAATTGTTTTTGTTAAACATGCTCATACAATGGATTGGTTCCATTACCCACAGCCTGAGGCGAGCCTTATGGCAAATACACTTGCAGTGTGAATATGGAACACTCACTAACTTCTCTCTCATTTCTGCTTGATGTAGCCCAAATGTTGGTTTGTGATTATGGCTTAGTGTATAACGAACATAAGAATGCATGATGTGTATTTTAAGGTATTTCTGAGTCATTTTTACAGATTTAGTTATCATATTAAATAAACTAAATGTCAGAAGAGATTCACTGGAATGGGAGGAATCCTTCACTGAGCAATAAATTAAATGAATTTACATTACCAAGCATTAAGTCATGTTTTACTCAAGCCATACTCCCTTGGCATGTCATAATACTCAATAACCTTCAAATGTTGCTCTTTCAAAAATATCATTTTGTTGACTGCCACTTAAAGTTTTTGGCATTCATAATTTAGTTTCAAAAACAAGTAAAAACTGCTTTCCACCAATTACCTATTTTTTTGGCTAACTCCAACACTTTATTCCCCCCTTTGATGGGTTACCTTGGAGACAAATACATCCAACTAGCTCAGGCATGGGCAAACTATGAATATATGGCCCATTAGGCTTTTTTATCCAGCCTGTTGAACTCTCTCTCTACTTCAGCGACTCCGTTGAATTAGATCCATGGTCCGTGGCTCTGGCCGGGGCCCCCTGAGCGGGGTCAGGAGATAGACACTGCACCCACCAGAACTGAGGACCATGTCCCCTGTATAAATCCTCGGCTCGGGAAGTGGGAGGAACAACCCGCCCACTCTCTCATTGCAGGCTCAGATCTGCGATGGGAGAGTGGACAATATAATGTCATCATTATGTCACGTTCAGTGACACCAGTCTCGTGTCTCCTTGGAGTCTCCTTTCATCTGATCCTGTCCCGGCCCCTCTGTCAAATTTTAGAACCCATTGTGGCCCGAGTCAAAAAGTTTGCCCACCCCTGCACTAGCCCATTCAAGGTAAACCCAGGCTTTTGTAGGCTAAAGAAAGTGTTCCACACAAAGTGACTGGTGGGCATGGTAAAAGGTAGGTGGTCCTACAGTACATGGTTTATTGTAATGTATCTTCATCTGTTATAGCATCAACTTCCTTTCCAGCTTTCAATATTTGAAGATGTCAAAGAGATGGTACTGGAAGATATCTAATGTGATCAAAAGTCGGAGCTTGAAGCAGCTAGCTGTATTATGTTCAGTATGTGCCAGTGATTGTTCAGCTCTGTTTATTGTCCTAATTAGTCTTTCTCAACATTTTACCCTGAGGAAACCTTAGAATGATTTTGAGGTTTTGTTAACAAATCTTTTTAGGAGTCAGTGGGGAAAAAATTTGTGGCTATAGGGAAGAATGCCTCCTTACAGAGGTGGCTACAATATCCTCTTTTAGACAACTAAATTCTCATTAGGAGTTATGCAGATTGTTCCACCTAGTGGTGTTGGCCACAAAACTATGTGGGCATCATCAACTGGGAGGTCAGTCAGCCAAGGTTCGAGCAACCCCTGGCATCCTCTAAAGGAACCCTGGAGGTGCACTGAACCCTGGTACCAAGCTCAGACCTCTCCAGGAAATTTAGTACAAATAATTTTAAAGTAACTATTCAAAAACACATTACATGGCAACATAATTATAACTGGCTCTACCACTGGCATGATTTGTTACTGATTACCTACAACTAGACTTTCTAACTGGCAGCTATGTGGACTTTTATCGATGTAAAATGCCAGATCACTATACTAATTTTGAATACCTCAAACAAGTCTAATATATTCTGATTTTCCAGAGACCTGATGCTAAAAATGTTATATTTTAACAAAATATACTAAATTTAGCCAAAATTTTTCAGAAGAGTTTTAACTCTCTATGTATCCTTTATATGTGAATATTTGTTAAAGGGATCAGGAACAAAAAAATATATATTTTTTTATTTTTCTAAAAGAATTATTATAACTATCAATGCCAATGCCCTGCTGTCTCTATAAGGGCAGAGCACCACCAAGAGGTACCTCTGTCTGGACGATGACACGTCTATAGTGTAGCATCCGACCAGATGGTACCTACTAGTTGCTTACTGGATTAATTCCTCATATACCTTTTCTTTTCCTATCCCATGTTTATGCTTACAACTTCACATGCTTGTGGTCCACAAGTTCCCTGAAGAAGCCAATACAGGCGAAACGGGTCAGGACTCGACATTGCATCACTTTTACTCATTTTATTTAGTTTTCTGCATAATGACAGGAAGGAGCTATGTAAAGATATATAGTCCCCCCCCCCCCCAAACAATTTGGAGAGGGTGGGACTTTGTTTCTAATCTGAATTTTGTATTAACTGTGTGTTGTATGAAACTAATATAACTCACTATACAATACAGAATATACAATTGCATACAAACCCCAGTCTTCCCATCTCTTTCTTTACTCAATACTTTAACAATGCCAATGGCCTTCTGATAATGTTAGTTGCTTGCCTGTCATGCTTTCTAGCTCATGTCTTGAGGAAACTCATTCATTTGGAGGGGTTGCTTAAAGAAGTGGTCGCCAACCATTTCGGACCCATGGACCGCTAAAATTACCTTCTCCAGACCGTGCATGTGCCGGGAGCCAGGTGTCACTCAAAGGGGAAGAAACTTCCCCCATAGTGACATCATGATGCCAGAACCTGCCCACCCTCCCACGGTTCTGGCTCTGGCCAGTGCGACCCCAGCAGGGTCCTTCACCTGACTTCGCTGGGGGCTCATCAGCCAGTGGCGTGGACCACCAAAATTTTTCACGGACCACTAGTGGACCACCGGTTGGCGACCGCTGGCCTAAAGCATGGTAGTGCAGAAAAAAACATGTATGCCCTTTTTTTAATAACTCATCACACCAGAACGCATGATGGTGCACTGCAACTCAGGTCTGTTAACAAGGTGCATTGGAGAGCCATTCAGAATGGCACTGCAGCGCACCAACATTTGCGCATTTATTACTATGCACCCTGCAGAAATGTAAAACAAGCTTTAGGTATATTATTAACATTTTTTTGACATCCTTTTTACACATACATACAATATACTACTTAAACATCTTAAAAAAAAAAAAACTGTACATTCCCTTTAACACTCCAAAATCTAGCCACGACCCTCTGTTATATGCAGAAAGGGATTTTATGCACACTGCAGCATACTTTGGTAATAATGCCCCATTTTCCTGTAATAACATTCAGCTGAAAGTACTTATCTTCTCTCTGCTATTGCTGTAAAATAGGATTCCATGCACTTAAAGATGATATAACATTATTTCATTACAGCAGAGCTGGTCTGTAGTCGCTGCTCAGCACAAGACAATATACAGAATTCTATAATATCAGAGGCTTCAGAAAATGGATAGGCAGCAGTCCCGATCATACCTGCATATTGTGCCGTTTACATCGTAATTATAATTTTTATAAGGCAGATGATAACAGTCTGCAAACCTAAGTCTGTGAAGCCTGTTTTTGTGAAATTATAGAAAAAATATCCCCTTTTATAGTTTTCTGGGTATGTAAAACTCTTTTCTGAGTTTGATATAAATCCATGAACATCTGAAGCTTCCAAAGCTGTCGGATAAGCGCGGCTCCGTGCGCGAGCTTTTCCGGTTGTTGAATAGCGCGATCGCGCGCGCGATTCCGGATCGCTAATACGAATGCGCGACCGATAATCCGATTTTGTTTGATGAATCAGGGGCACAGTCTCTGCATTCTGTATATGACTGTCAGAATTTTTAAACTCCATAGATATTCTGGGTCAGCTGAAAGCCCAAAGCCAAATCACTGAAATGACAGCCAGGGAACTAGCAAGTGGGAATTCAGCAAATACAGACTTCAAAAAGTTTCGGTTAATTGATCAGTCTTGGACACTTTAGGTGTTTCAGAAAGTAAAACTGAAAATGGGTGAACAGGCACAGAAAGTTGCCAGTAGATTTGGCCTAGTATTTCATGTACTGAGCACATTGTACATTCTTCTTCTATGACAACGACCCAAGTGCTTCCTGTGATGCAATTGTGAACTTCAGTCTGCTAGGTTTTACAAGGATGAATTTGGCCCAGAGTCTCGGGGACAAAGAGATCCTCAAAGACCATTTCCATAGCAAGTGGGAGACCATCTCTATTTAATAGGCCTCTTAAAAAATGTCCAATTACAGCGAATGGAACACAAATGCATCGAGTGCCACACAAATGTTTCTCCAAGGCAACATAACAATGATGCAGTGACAGCACATGGAGATTACTATGGATACTTCATTTTTTTTCTGCCATCCAAACTATTCTTTAGCTAAATCAGTGTCCAAATGCTGAGGCATATTCAGCAAATATAGACTGCCTTTTTTGTCTACCCATTGTACATACATTGACTAATGTCCACTTCACCTTTAAAAAACAAAGATGATTAAGTAGCTTGAAGGGTTTGTGATGGACATTTTAGTAATTGATTTTAGTATTATTTTGTATTCAGATGGTGTAACCTTGACTTCACCTGCTTCTAGTAAAAACACAACTGGAGAAAGCACAGCATGGCTGAACCAGCATGCAATCCACTTTGTCACACTTACCTCTTCCTCACTAAAGGGCAGGCATCTCTCTCCTGCGCATGCTTGAAGTTCTGTTGCTGAGCATGCCTCTGTTTCCAAGCTTTAGCATTTCCATCTAATCCACTGGCCAATCAGAAAATAGCCTCTTGACTAGCCCTATCTATTTAGCTAGCTCACAGACTGCACTCTGTGTTCGTGCAACAAGTCTCCATTGTGCTGAGTCCATAGTTCTGTGTGCTAGTTTCTGTACACCTGTTAGCTAAGACACCTGTTTCTGTGTTTCCTCTGTTCAGCTCCTGCGTTAACCCCTCATTGTCCAGTCTGTTGGTTCCCAGCCAAGTTCCCTGTGCTGTTCCAGTGTTCCTCTCTGTCTGTGGATATTCTGGTGTCACCTGTGCCTCCTGTTGCTTCCATTGTCTCCTGTGCTCCCTGTGCCCGCAGTGGCCCCTGTGTCACTGGTGTTTGTCTCCTGGATCCCTGGCTGTTGAACCCTGGCGTGTGACCTGACCTCTCTTGTTTGCTGCCTGCCTCGGCCCCGGCTTTCCTCGACTATCCTTCTGCTTTCTGATTTGGTACCGTGTTTTGCCCACCTTGGTGTGCCCAAGGACTGCAACCTGGTAGTAACCAGCAGCACAACATCCTCACCATCAGAGGCTCTGGAGAAAACCTATTTACTGCTCTTAGACTCTGTGCCTTGGCCCTTCTCAGGGCTCACACCACCTTCGTGAAAGCCGTAGGGCCCCCTAGTGGTCCTGTCTCTCCTTGCATGACACACTTCAATCATTGGGAAGATTCCCAACCCCACCTGGGATCTCCTCTCTCTGAAGTGTTAAACCCACTAAGGGCTTAATTATAAAAGTAAAATCCTTAGTGGGTAATTACATCAAACAGAGTGTACTGATAAGTATAGACCATCCAATTGAATAAATTGGACTTTATGTTTAAAAATCAAAGGGTCACAGGGTAGGCACCAGGGTTCCAAGGCAATTTAGGGAACTGCTTTATTTTCCCCTGAAGGCACAGCGGTGGTTATATCTCCAAAAATCCCTCTGCTTATATATGAACATATTCCTGAAAATGTAGCTTATCTCATAATAGGGTTCATCCCATTTAGCAGGGTGTGGTTTCTTTACCAGACATTAGGAAGGAAGTGGAAGGCCTGCATGAGTGCGGGAGACAGGACGCAGGCAGTAAAAAGGTTATTTGTAAAAGGTGGGGGTTAGCTCAAGTATAGAAGAGGTAGAAGTAGGGTGGAGAAAAAGGGTTAAAAGGGCATAAAATTGAAAGGGAGAGATCAAGTGGTCAAAGTGACAGAGTGAGGGAAGAAGTTTTTCCCACCCCTTTGGGTTTAGAGTACAGTGAGTGTGCTGCGGTGAGGTCCTCGAGGGAAGTTGGTTTGAGTATTGGTTTCAGTGGGGGGTGGGAGATCCGTCTTTGGTGTGGATTCTCCAAAATGTTGTGTTTGAATGATCATGGTTGTAGTGGTTATGGGATGGGACTGCGATTTGTGGTTCAATATCGTTCCCAAGCTTGGTCTGATGCAATTCGGAGCATATATCTCATGGTGGCGCAGATCCCAAAAGAGGTTTATGGGAAGGGGAGAACTTTGAGGACAGGTAACCATAGGAGAATGTTTGGAAATGGGTTATTTAACTGTGGTTGGGTTATTGTTATTAATTTGTCCTATTTTGTTTATTTTTGGGGTTTTTGTTATTGTAATAATAGGCCTATTTAAACACTTATTTATTAGTGTAATAAAAGGCCTACAGGCCATTTAACCTAAATTGGTGTGGTGTCTTTATGTTGGGGGGACTGACTGTGGTACTATGTCTGTCCTCAAGTCATGTGAAGGGCCTTTTATTCTATTCTAAGCCAATGAGCGCTCTTCTAGATTTAAGTTCATGCTGGATTAGGGGAACGCAGGAGTACAGTAATTATTAACACTTCAGATAAATATTTTCCTAACTCCAAAACCTTCAGGGAAATATCATATTCAGCTTTGGTACATTTCAAACGCTACAATGCTATATGGTGTAATTAGCAAAATAGGCATATTGTTTCAGATCTGCGGTTTCGCTAATTGTCATTCTCTCTGCCCCACTTCTATGGCCAGATAATAAAATCCATAAAGTAATATTGTGCTATGAAAATGTATTACAAAGGGTGAGACTTATCCTGTAGTCAGGAACACATGCTATTTATGACCTAGATAAAGGGCTGTCCAACTCCAGTGCTTGAGGGCCACACACACAGGAGGATTTTCATTAAACAGAGCCAATGGGCTTGATTTGCCAAATGGGTTTGACCTGTTCACTAAGGAAATAGAATTATTCCTTTACAAGTCGTATTTCTTTTACCTTAAGTGAATGTGGTAAAAACTGGTGTTATTGATGTGAATTGTAGTAAAGAATGCCCAATAACGCTAAACATTCTGATATTGGCATCTACATGATTGGAGTGAAGTCAGCAACTTCTTAATCACATTCACAAAGCTAAGTGAACAATCCCTTGGAAAGTATCTGTATTAATTGGGTAAATCCTTCCTATAGGTATTATACCCTAATTCCATTGTGTCATGCCAGTCCAATGATATTCCAGGTTCCTGCCCGTAGCAGTGGTGGGAAATCCTAAAGCACTGATTGGCGCACACATGGACTGTGAACCCATTTTGGCAATATAAGCCCCCCCAGGAGGTCTGCCCATGACAGCATGAACTTACAGAAAGCAGATGAATGACCCTGAATATTATTTAACCCTCAAGTATGCATCAATAAGCAGCAGAAGACAGAGCTGCTGGGTGGTACTAAGGCAGTAATAGGGAGTCCTGCTATATATTATCCTAATGCTATATTGTCAACAGTTAAATGTAATTAATTTTCCTGCAAAATCTTGCATAGATGATGGAAGAGATGGACAGCTACGTAAAGTCTACTCCAAAGATGCTCGATGGGCTTAAGGTCCGGACTCTGTGATGGCCAGTCCATCTGTAAAATGTCTTGTGCTCCTTGATGCAGGCTTAAAAAATTTAAACTGATGAATCCTGAAATTGTCGTTACGAAATATGCTCATGGCATCTGCAAAGAAAAGAATCTATTGAAAGAAAAACCTGGTCATTCAGTATATTCAGGTAGGCAGCTGACCTAATTTGTTGGGCACATAATGTTGCTGAACCTAGACCTTACCAACTGAAGCCACCCCAGCATTTTGCTTAGTTCTTATTATTATTATTATTATTATTATTAAACAGGATTTATATAGCGCCAACATATTACGCAGAGCTGTACATTAAATAGGGATTGCAAATGACAGACTAATACAGACAGTGATACAGGAGGAGAGGACCCTGCCCCGAAGAGCTTACAATCTTGAAAGAAACTTGAAAGGAGCGGTCAGACAGATAGGAAGCAAACCAAGAGAGTGCAGTGTCATTGATACCAATGGAGTGCATGATTTGTATTAGAAGGGGGTGATCAACAGTGTCGAAACCAGAGGAAAGATTGAGGAGAAGGAGCAGGGAAAAGTTGCCTTGAGACTTAGCTCTGATGAGGTCATTGGCCACTTTAGTAAGGGCTGTTTCAGTGAAGTGGGCAGCTCTAAAACCAACCCAAGTGGGAAATTTATTTTGGCCAGACTGTATTTCCTTTAAGGAATAAATTACAGAAATCACCAATCAGAACACCATAATGGTATTCGGAGTTACTAGCAGTGGAGGACCCAATCAACTGTGATCAGCAATGGATGATGGCAATACGGACACCGCATGCTCCAGTCCATGTGTGTAGGAGGCGTTTCATGTGACAGTTAGCGACATGCTGTGTGTACCAAACCACCTTTTCAGCAAGCAAACAAGACACCGCGGCCTCCAAATCCTGGCATCAAGAGCACAAAAATACCAATCAATACCTAAACTATTTGTGGAAACCCCATACAGAGTTAAATGAAAAGGCATGGCGGAGATACAAGAATGTCACACCACATGAAATCCACAGGGACCAATTCTGAATTATTACAACTATTAATTCCAAAAAATATGGCCAATTTGTGTATAGCATTTATAATGTGCAATCTATGATTTCTGCTATTAGGCTCCTGGATATCTGCACTTTTCACCTCCATTTCTATTGTTTGCTTGCGTGGAATAACCAATGCTCTCATCAAGTGGACACTATAGTACATCTATCCAATAAAACATGGCTCCCTGCAGCCCTTCAATAGCAGAACGAAGCAAGGAAACTGGAAAACAAACTGGACCAACAAACAATTTCAAAGGAATCACTGAGCTGGGTGTTCAGTCCGTACATTTAGCTTTATGTTTTATTATACAGGTATATAGGTAATAATGTTACTTTTATACGTACACTTGCTTGCTGACCCAATTTTTATTAAAATTCATAGAAAATTACGATGTTCTTCTGTAAATTACACAATGTAATAGCAATCCTGCTTAAGGTCAACATGAACATATGCCTCACGTCACAATATATCATTAAAAATTTTGTCTTGTCATCAGTCTGCTGCGGGCTGAAGGAAGCTTTTCCTTATTCTCTTCTCAGCCACTGATTAGATTGTGCGGTTTATCTATTTAGGAAAGAAATAGTTACGATTTAACAGATCACCACACTTTTGTAAATTTGCTTGCTACATTTATGTAGCTGTCTTTAGAAAAAGTTAATCAGGTTTATGCAGTGGCTTTCAGGCTATCAAGTGCCAAATATAAGTGTAATGGGAATTTATCTAGGGAATAACATCATCATCATCATCATCAACAAATATCACTGATGGACCTCCTCCATCACCTTCCACCTCCTTCATATGCCTGCATCTAATCTGCATTTTTCTTCTTTCCAACAGGTATGTCACTCATTCTGACTGCCTTCATGAACTGTTTTCATTTCTGTTGCAATACAATTTCGAATCTGAAATTGATATTTATTTTACTGCTAACCCCTCCCCAGGTTCAACTGATATTCCAAATTCCTTGTTACTTCCATCAGTCCATCCATATTCAGGGCCCAAAGCAATTCTTTTTGAACATCAGGCAGGGTTACGTGGGACTCTGGTCACGTGCTCAAAATTTCAAGTGCCAAAGTATAAGTGCAATGGGAATTAAATGTGGGGATTGGACACATCATTACACTCTGCAATACTTATCTCATGCCTTTGGACAGATTCATCATTAAATTACCCCCCATATTCAGAGTATTTCCCGGTCTCGTCACTTTCACCTGAGCAACATCTCCAAAATCCGCCCCAACCTGTCCCCAGGGACCACCAAACTCCTTGTACACACCCTTATCATTTCTCGTCTGGACTACTGTAACCTCCTCCTCTCTGGTATTCCACTAACCCGACTCTCTCCTCTTCCGCTGCATCTCTTTGTAGTTCTCTCCATTGGCTTCCATTTCACCTTAGAATCAAATTCAAGCTCCTGTGCTTTGCCTTCAAATCCCTCCACAGTTTTTGTCCTTCTTACCTTTCTGACCAGATAGAAAAATACCCCCCTAGCTGCTTTCTTTGCTCCTCTAATGACCCACTTATGACTTCCTCACTCATAACCTCATCACATGTACGGCTCCAAGACTTTTCTAGAGCTGCCCCCACTCTCTGGAATGGTCTTCCTCGTCCTATTTGGCTTGCTCCTACTTTCTGCTCATTTCAAAGAGCACTAAAAACCCATCTCTTTAAACTTGCCTACCCTTCTGTCTCCTAAAACCCTCACTACTTCCCACCACTACATACTGTATCTCTCTTCCTATTGTGTAATAAGATAATTGTGAGATTTTCATAAAATATATGTTATAGACTTACTTCCTCAGTTAGGGGTAATGGTTTCTTGGAACTGACATTTGTATGAATTTAGCAGTTATGTACTTTGTATTAATTTTATATTATTTTGTATTGGATTGGATACGGGAGTTTGTATTCAATCCAATACAAAATGAGCGTTTGAATTTAGCAGTTATGTACAGAATAGTGTATTATAGTCTCTGGGACTATATGAGGATAAAGTGAAGTGAAGATAAATACCCCTAGTGGTACATAAACAGTAAAGGAAACATTGACAGGGCTTTTAACTTTTCCCTACTTTATCCACAACTCTATTTAAAAACTTGGGCTGGCGTTACACTTTTTGTCCTAAATCTCTTAAAAGTCTTATCTTCGAGAAGCTAGTAATAATCCGGACATGATTTATTTGTGATGGCTGGATAATTTTAGTAGCATAAATCTGACTTCCTTCCATAGAACATTGTCCGTAGGTGTTTCCTGCTTTTGTGTCTGGTAAGGGATAAACACGTTTATCTGTACACCTTTAATCAGAGCATTACCAAATCTCACATAAACACATGGTGCGGGGGAAGAGACGTCAACGTATTATTTTAATATAAAGAAAAACTCTAAACAATTATTTTGTAATGGAAGCTCGTTATAACTGTCTATGTTTGGGTGATCGTCTCATTTATTCATATTAGGGGGACCGAAGGTGCTGGTTTATACTGGAGACAAGGGCTGGCACCACCTGCAGCTTTATACATGAGATTGATGTGAGGTTGACACACTATACAGCCACAGTTGACACATTTGAGCAGGTTTGTTGCATATATTGAACTTGGGATATGTAAAATATTCTTTTTTTTCATGCACATTTATCAGTCAAATTTTAACAATAACAGAAGTCTGTGTATGAAATAAATGACCCAAACCTAAACTTAGAAGCATTAAAAGAAAATAAAAAAGGTTTACAGGTCAGGCTGGTTCACATCTACACGGCCGTGCTTGTGATATGTGTTATGTGGTGGATAAGGGGAACCTATTTATTTGAATGGACAGCTTACCACACTTCTTTTTTCGAACATTGCACTGCAATGCTTTGTACATGTGGTTCAGTGGATTGTGCTGATTCGCTGGCAAGGTGCACCATTCACCAATACGTATTACATGCCATGTACCATAGCATGTGCAGACCATATCGCCCGGCCTATAATGAGAACAAAACCCCTTTCATATTAATATAATTTAAATAATATAGAATTAGGCTATGCTCAGACTGTCAGTGAGGTTGTGGTGCAGTTGCCGCTTACTTGTACTAGTGAACCACAGCCTTGGTGGAAGCACTACATGTTTTATTATTATTATTATTATTATTATTATTATTATTATTAATATTAAAAAACAGAATTTATATAGCGCCAACATATTAGGCAGCGATGTACATTAAATAGGGGTTGCAAATGACTGACGAATACAGACAGTGACACAGGAGAAGAGAACCCAGCCCCAAAGAGCTTACAATCTAGGAGGTGGGGGAAGTATCAAACAATAGGAGGGGAGATATGCAGTGGTGGATAAGTAGTGAAGCTTTTAAGAGACAGAAAAAGATGGATAGGCAAGTTTGAAAAGATGGGTTTTTAATGCACTTGTGAATGTGAAATAGGAGCAAGCCAAATAGGACGAGGAAGACCATTCCAGAGAGTCGGGGCAGCTCTAGAAAAGTCTTGGAGCCATGCATGTGATGAGGTTATGAGTGGGGAAGTCAGTAGTAGGTCATTGGAGGAGCAAAGAGAGGTATTTTTCAGGTCAGAAAGTGGGCCAAGAACTGTGGAGGGACTTAAAGGCAAAGCATAGGAGCTTAAATTTCATTCTAAGGTGAAATGGAAGCCAGTGAAGAGAACATGTAGCATCTACTCATGGCAGTCCAATAGAAAATGAATAGAGATGGCAGTAAGTAATTCAGTACTGCGCACTGTTGACTGTTTCCCATTGTGCGGGTAAATGTGCAAGGTGCCAGGAACAGGATCACTTCAACCTGTTGCAGATCTGAACCTGAAAAAGGTAGCATAATGTCCTACACTCAGTGCTTCGTGTATTCCCCAGTAAACCCCAATAGTAAATCTTTGAAATAGAAGAACATTTATCAAAAAATAATTGATCAGAAGATTCTTCTAAAAACCTGAATTCGCCACCAAATAAAAATGTTTTGTCCAGAAGGTACGTTCCTTTTCAAATGCAGATGAGTTATTTATAGGCACTATTCCTGCATTTAATTCTGTTGATAATGATTAACGATCAGCAACATTCTTAACTGCTGTCAACACAGAAATCAAATGAGTTCTTGAAACCACTTAGTGTGCCATTATCATGATGTTATTTGACCTTCAAATCTCCTTTTGTTTTCTCTTCTATATAGTATTACCAGTGTCATCAGAAGGGTTTGATTTACTAAATAAGTTTAGGCTGTTCACTTAGCACAATGTATTATTACTCTGCAAGGGATATTTCACTTGAGTTACTGAATCAGATGAAAATTTTTTGGTCAGTTGTAATTGCTTTAGGTTGATATGTGTTTGTATGTTTAAATAATACCTTATCATTTTACAAGTCTCTTTTTTTTTACATAAAGAATATTTATCCTACTTAAAAAAGGTTTACCGTCCCCTACCGGTGAGTTCTAGTTTTCTCCAACAGGTGGTGCTAGAATTGAGTTTTGGAGTTCCATCTACAGATGTGCACCCTTACACCTGTCCCTGTTCCAAAGGGTTTAGATGCAGGTGGAGGGTTTTAAAATTGAAATACTAGGCAATGTCTGCAAAAAAAAAAAAGCACATCAAACTCATCTACATATTCTTGAGAGTTAAGCTTTATGCTTACAGAAGCTTCCCATCTGTCTACAATGATGTTTTATTGTCTCTCTGAGACTTTTCCATTTTTTCGCCAGCAATTGTGATGCTAATTTACACATGCAGGCTGCTGTTCGATCACAGGGGGCCACGATTTTACATAGATGAAGAAAGAGAATTAGAAAAAAATTGAAAAGCGCTCCTGCTGTTAGTATTTAGTCTATAAGAGCTGCTGACAAGCTCAGAAGAGATGCACAAAAGCCAGCCGTCATCTTAGCGCTCAGACGTGCACATCAGACTTGCCTGAGTGTAGCTGCTGTGGTGAGAAATGCTGTCATTGTGTAATTGTTAGGTAGAGATTGCTGTCATCCAAAAGTAGGGGAGTTATTCCTATAATTAAAGATAACAACTGACAAGACCTCTTCAAAAATGCCTATTCGTGATGTTATCTTTTCATTCCTCTTCCTCCTCCTTGTTTCTCCCTGGAATTGGGTCTACCAGGGGAGGAAGAATTAGTTAACCACACAAAAAGATAGAAAAGATAGAAAGGAAAAAGGAAAACAATTATTTGTTGGCTGAAGAAAGTTCTTGAGGACAGAACTATGGGGGATCAAGTCCAGGGGCATTGCTTTCTTGCTCCTAAGAAGCCTATGGAACGCAAATCAAGAAAAATCAGATATTCTAAGGAGCTGGTTTGCATTTGGGAACACAACCTGCTCTATATGAATCAGTTCACTAGGATCAGTCCACTCCACAAGGCCAAGTAGTGGACCCAATGTGGGTGGAGACATGCACAGGGTGCAGGGTCTAAGCAGTAGCTTGGTCTACTCCAGAACCTCCAGAGGTGAGGATGTTGTGCGGCAAGCAACCGCCAGGTTGCGGCCCCCGTGCCTGCCAAGGCAGGTGACTGCTCACAAGCTGGAACCAGAACGTAGAGCAAAAGGGAAATCCAAGAGAGTAGTCAGATGAGCCAAAAGGTCAGGGCAGGCAGCGAACAACAGTGGTCAGGAAACAAGCCAGGGTCGGTACATGGAGAATTTGGAACAGGAGAAACAAACAACAGGAACCTGGAAGCAGAGCCAAAGGAACTCCTTGTTCAGGCAACTTCCTGTTGCTAGGTCAATTTTCATAAGAAGAGAATGTCAGGTGATGGCCGTGGATCAAGTGAGCCGCAGACATCAATCCCACCAGCAGAGGGAGTGCTGTTGCTGAGATAATCTCAGGTGTTATTCAGAACAGAGGGAGTGCATCTGTGGAATACTCTGGTTCTCTGAGGCAAGGGAGCAGCTGACAGATAATCACCTGACCTGGACCTGGACCAGGAAGTGTGCAAAGAGTTGGATCCAGAGGCAGAGATGGTGCTGGCAGCAGGGGACTGCAAGGAGGGTGAGCAAGAAGGAGGCACAGATCCCCTGGACCTGCAGGGATCTGTGACAGAGAGGTGGGGTTAAGGGGGGGCGGATGTGAAGAAGGGGTCAAGTTGTTAAAAGGTCAGGATCAGGAAATGGGAGGCCATTAGCTTTTAGAGGGGCAGGAAGAAAATGTTTCCTCCCTCCCACTCACCTTCTTTTGTGATTGTTGGATTGGGTTTAAAGTTAGCTTGGAGCTAAGGGAATTAGCGGTTGAGGTCCTCAGGGTTATCGGTTATTTGGGTAAATGTTGCAGTGTTTTGGGGACCCATCTTTGGTGTAAAGTCCCCACTGGTTTGGTGAAATTGGTGGTTCAGTAACATTTGGTGGAGGTCTGTGGTTAAAGAAAGGTTATGTAGTTCCCGAGTTGGGAGGTCTGGCGGCTGGGAGCAATAATATATACCTTTAATTTGGTGAAGCAGACCACCTATGTTATTGGGTACCTACGAGGACCAGCAACCTGTAAGGCTAAATTTGGTAATTGTTTGTAATAATGGTAATCAATGTTTATTAAGGTAAAATGTACATTTTTGGTTTGGTATTTATGCTATATATATTAAGTTATGGTTTATATTGAAGACTTGTTAAAATGTTATACAGTGATACCTCTACTAAATTGCCCTGCTAACAAATTTTTCGGCTAACAATTTTTTTTTCACTGTTTAAGAGACTCGGCTAGAGAATATGGACTCAGCTAAGTGTAAAAAAAAAAAAAAAGCAGGAAGTAAGACGCCTGATAACATACTGCATGACGAATCTACAGTACTTCCTGTATACTGTATAAGAAGTGAGGGAGAGACATTGCTTTACATAGGACTTGGGCTTCCCTGCTGCTCGTGTGCAGGATGGAGGCTTGATGGGGGGAGGGGTGCAGTTTACATAACTTGCAGAAGAAACCTTTTGCTAAACACAGCTGAGGTCGGCTGACAAATGTGATTCTGGATCAAATTATCTTTGCTAGCCAAGTTATCACTGTATTTATTTGAATACTATTTAATATTTTTTTTTATTTTTTATAAAAATAATATTTAAATTGTTGTAATAAAAGGTCTTTGGGCCATAAATTTTATGGTATGATTATTTATAAAAGTATAGGGTTGGTATTGGTTTGGTGGATTATGGGATTTGTTGTTTGGATAGGCTGCTAGATCTGTTTTGGTACAGTCAAGGAAAGAACCCTTTCCACGTGCAAAGAACAAAATTTCCTCTGGTCCAAAAAAATGCCCTTCTGTCTTTCTGACATAGCGCAGTCAGAGATCTTGATTGGTAAAAGATTCACACTGCAGGATTAAAAGCAGAAGTAAATTCATTTAGTAAAGGCCGTCTGACAGGTGGGCCGTGGCTCTGACTGGTGCACCCTCAAGTGGGGTCAGGAGATGGACCCTGCTTGGGGGGGCGCACCAGCCAGAGCTGCGGACCATGTGTCTTGTCGGATTGCAGGCTCAGGACGGTGGGCCCACTCCCCCATCGCACGTCTGAGATTGGGCGAGTTCTAGCATCATGATGTCACTCCGGGAGGAAGTGTCTTCCCCTTTGAGTGACACACGGCTCCTCGTGCATGCTTGGTCCATAGTATGTGCGTTTAGTGGTCCGTGGGCTCCAAAATGTTGAGGACCACTGCTGTAAAGGATTTTTTGTTTAACTATAATGTGTAACACTGCTCCACACTTAATTGCCACAAACATGCACAAGAGCTACAGTACATCATCCCCGCCTGGCCAGTGCAGATGGTGGAAGACTTCAACCCCAAAAGAAGGTTAGGTCAAAATGATGGAGGCCATGCCAGAGCAATTGGAAAATTTACAGCCCTTGCAGTGAGTAGGAGGCTACTTTGGCCATGTGCAAAAAATAAACAAAACCCTAAGTGGATTTATTTCCTCTTTAAGCCTACTCTGTATTTATTGTTCAACCACACTTTGGTTACTTTGAAGGTCACACCACCCACCAAAAGAGCTTTACAAGAATTATCCATTAACATTTTTTGTTCTGATAAAAAATTACTTTTAGATTCTGGATGTTCTCATTATAGACACACAAAAATGCTTAATAGAGCATTTTCATTATTACTAGCTATATATCAGGAACTTTCAAAGGAGTTGCTCATGTCCACCTCTGCCTTCGTTGAGAAAACACATGGTCTGCTTGAATTAGTGTTTCCTAATTTAGATTAATGTTCATTTTCATCCAAAGGGAAAGCAAGTCAAAGCTCATCCATACATGCTATCAATAGAAGCCAATCAGGGCCTATTAACGGAATCCATAACTAACCTCCACTCTGGGTTTTCACCTTGAAATTGCTATGTGAATCCCTCCACCACAACCTCCCACATGGCTGCCTTCATAATACAGTGTTTATCAAGGTCACAGGGAGAGAAAGCAGAATAGAATAATCCTATTTTCAAAAGTAATCATAATTATTACTTTTCTAATTATTATACATTCAAGCTACCTATAGAGAAAATATTCTGGATGCATTATAGTCAAAGTTGAAATAGGCAACCAAGTTCATACCAAGCATCAGAATGGGAAAGAAAGGTGACAGAAATGATTTTAAACAAAGCTACTGTGAATATTTCAGAAACTGCTGAACTTCTGGGATTTTGACAAACAACCACGATAAATGATTTAATACAAAGTGAAAATATCCAGTGAGGTCTGGTTGAAATTTCCTTGTAGATGCCTAAGGTCAGAGGAGAATGGGCAGACTGGTTTGTGCTGATAGGAAACAATAACTTTAATAACCACAACCAAGGTGTGTTCTGTAAAAGAGCATTTCTGACCACATAACACGAACCTTGAAGCAGATGGGCTACAGCAGCAGGATTTCACATCATCATTCCTTTCAGCTAAGAACAGGCATCTGAAGCTACAATTTTGCACAGATTCTGCAAAACTAGACATAGGAAAAATAGAAAAGTGTTGCCTGGTCTAATGGGTTTCAAATAGTACCAACTGAGCATCGTTGAAATGCCACAGCCTACCTAAGTTTTAATGCTGACCACGTCCACCTCTTTATGACTGCAATGTACTCATCTTCCGATGACTATTTATAGCAGTATAATGTGCTATGTTACAAAGCTTAAATCATCCCAAACAGGTTTTGTGAACATGACAAAGAGTCCCCTGTACTAAAATAGCCTCCATACTCACCAGACCTAAATCCAATAGAGCAGTGGTCGCCAGCCTTTTTGGACCCACGGACCACTAAATTTACTGGCTCCGGACCACATATGCGTGGGGGAGCCAGGTGTCACTCAAATAGGAAGAAACTTCCCCCAGAGTGATATCATGATGCCAGAACCTGCCCACTCCAAAGACTCAACCTGCCCACTTTCCTGAGCCTGCAATCTGTACAGGAGACATGGTCCGCGGCTCTGGTGCGCCTTCCCAACGGGGTCCTTCTCCTGACCCCACTCAGGGACGCACCGGCCAGAGCTGCAGACCACCAAAATTTTGACTGCGACCTGCATTAGAGCACCTTGGGGATGTGGTAGAACAGGAGAAACTTACATCATGGAGTATCTCCTGTTTCTCCTGCAGCCAACAAATCTGCAACAACGGTGTGATGGTTCCATGTCAATATAGACCAAAATCCTTGAGGAATTTTTCCAGCACTTTGTTGAATCTTTGCCACAAAGAATTGTGAAGGCAAATTGGGTCCCAACCATATACTAGCAAGGTATACCTGTTGAATCAAGTCACTAAAATCTATCAATAGGAATGCAATATGGCTTTGTCAATTGCCATTATACCCGATGGTTACTAAAATTTAAACAATACCATTGTTTCATTTATTGGACAATTTTGGGCATCCCTGAACTTTCTTGAATTGTCAATACCTAGTTTGATATAGGGACGGGACAGCCAATCTTTGTTACTAATGAATTTATAATAAACTAGTATTTATAGTAAAGACAAAGTGATGCTGCATCTCAATTGTTGAATGATCAGATAACAGTCAGAACGAGGAGAAGGAAGAGAAAGAGTCATTACCACTACCATATTTAACACCGTTACCCTCTGTGTAAATGTGGTGCCAATAGGGTCACCATGAAATCTGTGTACATATATTCACCCTAATACTCATGTGTGCTGTAACATCAGCACGTTGGTTATTAGCTTATTGTTTTGGGTGTTGAGTTTTCCTTATCTTTAAATAAATACTTCACATTCTATTACATTTTCATTTACCTGCAGACTTTCACGGCTTGGATATTGAATACAGGAATAAATTTCACCCATTGAAGGGCTGTATAATGACACACATTGCCAAGTGCTTTTGGCGGTAAGAAGGGGAAACACCAATTCATAAAATGTTGAAATTCAGATAATTCATTTTTTATTTTGCCTCCCCCTTTTGGCCACATCTAAACATAAATACATAAATTTTGCCAATGAACTACAGGTAGGTGTGAATGCAGAGTGAGTTGAGAAGTCCGAAGAACCATAGAACTATCTATACTCTTATTGGCTGTTGGTCTGTGTAGATGATGGCTATGGATTTGGCTGTGAAAATTAGAAGATAACATGCTTCCTCCAATTGTATGCTGTATTATAAGACTTTAAAATTATTCACATGACATATGGGGCGGAATTTGTACAAAAGAGTGCCATCATTCCAATGAGCCTTGTGCAGCCTTCATGTGACTAAAGACCCTTGTGGACTTTACTGTACTGTGCAACTCCAAAAATCATCATCCTTAACAAAGTTCCAAGACCACTGGAATGTTTACATCAGCACAATTATCGCCATGTAATGTTCCCCCATGTAACATAACTGAGTTGACAACATGTCCTCAATGACACATTTTGATTGATTGGATCTTAAACAGACCTTACAGCGCCAATAAGCTTCTCTGCCACCCCCTGCTCCACCAACATGAATGATGTAAAAAGCAATGTGTAAGTAAAACAATCCAACCTCAGTATCCAATGATTCTAGATGATGCTTTTGATCATACAGTTTATTTTAGAAGACTCGGCGATATAACCCATGTCATAAAAAGAAATAAATGTTTATTATATGGGGCAAAATTTTTGTTGTTTTGTGTTGGGGTGCTCCAAGATATCCATGAGAAAGGCAGACTTTACATTTTTCATGATGGATGTGATTTAACACATAAGGTAATAACAGAAGACGAAGGATTAGTTACCAGAAGAGGTGCTCATTACAGTAAAACCCTGACTTGGATCAAAACCAGTTGTACCGGTCAATAAACTCAACTGGATTTGGAAATTCTGAACCAGAATTGAATTTTGAATTTAGCGGTACTATACATGTCAAGGATGAGGAAGCAATGCCCTGCCAGCAGTCACTGACAGGTATAATTGGGCTCCAATCTAGTAATCAGACAGCTGTCATCTTCAGGTGGACAGATTGGCAGAGCTATCTGGCTGCCTCACAATCACAGCTGGCAATTGGGCCCAATTGTACCAATTTGGCCATCAGATTCTGACAGCTGTCGTCATCTGGTGGCCAGACTAGCTGGGCCCTACTGTGCCTGTCAATGACAGATATAGTATGGTCATGGACAGATACAGTAGGGATCAGGCAATCTGGTCACCAGATGATGACAGCTATCATGGTTTGGTGGCCAGATTTGTTGAGCCCTATTGCACTTGCCAGTAACTGTTAGAAGCACGGCTTTGCTCCCTCCCATTAAAGCTCCCCTATTGCTGACTGGTAACCTAAATACTGGTGGAGGGGTAAATGAAGCACAGATCCATAGAATAAATAAAGCAGAATCAAGGAAATTGTTCTGCACTGTAGGTTCTCAGGTATAGTTTTCTTTCCAGTAAGGTGAACAAGAGAGGTACACAGCAGCAACATAAATGATACTATAATGTATTTTATTATTAATACCATATTCATTGGAATTACAGTTTACCTCTGTTATGCTTGGATTAGAAAAGTCTGCTATGTTTGAACAGTAAAGGAAAAGTTAATCTGCCAGTCTGTGTACTCCCTAAAATCCTGAAGCCATAAACCCCTTTTTCCTTGCCTTTACATAAAACTGAGCCCAGACGAAAATAATTTTATTATAAATATATTGCAATGGGAAATTTTTATTAAAGGGTTTTTGTACAGCACAGGTATTACTGTATTTAATATAGTTTATATCCTGAGCGATCAATCTACAGTAGGATCCAGTGCTTTCTATCGAGGCAATTTAACGGGCTGCACAATTTTCAAGTAAACTAGCCCTCTAGTGCCTCATATTTCTATTTATCTCCATTAGCAAATGCAGATTTGAAAAAAAAAAAAAACATAAATAAGCCAAGAGATAATTGCAGTAGCATAAAATATTAAAAGATATAAAATATTAAATGTAAATGCTTACTCTTCCAAATATCTTCTGCAGAGGGATGTCAATAAGCAGTGGCGTTCTTCTGTGTTATCAGGGAATAAAAGACAACGCCATGGCCTTACAGTTAACTCATATCTTTAAATATTGATATGCTGGCGGTCCATCCACTAATTAGGTATTTGCCATGGACCTTGATGTAGCTCCATGACAGACAAACAGTGAAAGAATTGCATTCTTTATAATTAGATGTGGGGCTACTTTCTCCCCTGACTAATAAATATTATCATGAATTTGCTGAGAAAGGTCCGTAAGGCAATCTTGGTCAGATTAGTGCATTCCTTAAAGGATCACCTTCAATTTGATATACAGTCATGGCGGCTTTGGTGCAGCACGCAAGAGTTTTACAGTATTGGGAAATCGGTTGTTTTTCTACGGATTTCTAGGTAACAAAGTATCTGTTAAAACATATTAACATAAGCTATGTTTCTGGGTTTTGCTAGTGTATTAAAAAATCCCCTTGGACAATCACTGCCAAGCTTGGAATCAGTGATGCATATTGCCTGACAGTATTGGATTATAATAGGGATGTATTAGACTAGAACTTCCCAGATATGTTAGTATTAAATCACGTTTATAAAACTCCAGCACATGAAACCATAGAAATTCACATTCAGTTTCTGTTCTTAAAAGCTCTCCAAAGCAAGCAATGGAAGAATGATTTTCAGTTTTACCCAATGATTTTCTGCTTATTTTAAGGGCTTTCTATATTTAACCCAAATAGCTGTGCAACTTTTTATCTCCATACACAGAACTTTCTGCTTTAGAAAGGAACCATAAAAAAGGTTTGTTTTCTTTTGGCTCTTTCTGTTTTTGGTTTATGTTAAGGGTGTTGTAGAAGCTCCCAACATGAATTGAAAAAATACCGCTATAATCCATTTCCAACAGGTTTTATTGCTTCTTGTATCGGAGAGCGGAACAGATTTTTATAAGCTCAATTCCAGTTCTTGGCATTTCTAGTAAAGATGTTAAAGTGTCCATTCCATGGTTTACATTATATGAGCTGCAGGGCACAAAGGTAATATTGTCTGGATTTTCTATACCCAGGACTGTGCCGTACATTCTGAAAATGGCTTAGTGATCACAGTCACTATGTACATGTATATATGTCCTCATTTCTGCCAAATGGACCTCAAACTCAACTGTAACAAGTTTTAGTAACATTAGTGACCACCTCCTACCTTTGATGGCATTTTTATATATGTATAGCAAAAATAAGAATAATCTAATCATACATAAAACATCATAAAATAATAAAAAATATATTGCTATTGGTAGAACAGATTACAGTGACCTACTATGTCCATGCTACACACAACATGGTGATAAAAATACCAGCTAATTATAACATAAAGGATGTATATGACTCTTACAGACCTGGTAATAATTCTCCAGCACTTCCTAACCATTAATTGTTTCATTAACCAAATTAGCAGTAATTTATTCTAGAGCATTGCCTACTACATCAGGGCAATGTATAATTAGCCACACTAATCCAGCCAGAGCCTTGTTTTTCCAAGCTACCAATTATATTAATAAGAGATGATCTTTTGTGCAGAATCTAATTTAGCCATATCCATTCCTCGATTCCAAAAACAGAATCAAACAAACTTCTGCCACTTGACTATTTTTACCTCCGGAAATGGGAGCAAACAAATATGAATGCTAATTATGTTGTGATTATTGGTGTTCTTTATGATTCATCTAACTACTCTAAGACACAGATGGAAAGTTTGATTAGTAGAAATGACAAATAAGGACAGCTGAGGTCATGGTAGGTCTGATATAGTACTATAGAAACCATCATTTCTTCTACTGATCTCAGGGGAGTGTTACTTACTGTAGGTTCTTGCGTGAACAGAAAGTTTTGAAGACAGTTTATTGGATGCCGGGTCTAATATTGAATGTGGATGGGGAAGAAAAATCTGGTCTTTTAATTTAAATAGCATGATAGGAAAGGGATGGATAAAAAAAGGACAATGGAACGGGAGGAAAGAGAATAAAAGGAAAGGCCAAGGTAGGGTTGGTGGAAATTGAAAGGACAAATGAAAGGATAAGGAAGGAAATAATGTGATAAGGAAAGGAATAGAAAAAGGAAATAGAAAGGCAAAGGATAAAAAGATGTGAAAAGAAATAGAGGACAATGGAGGGAAAACAAAGAAAGTAAAATAAAAGAAGAAACAAAAAAGAAAAGGACATATAAGTAATAAAGATAAAAATTAGGAAGTGAAAAGGAATATAATGGAAAAGTAAGGAAAAAGACTGAAACAAAGAAAAGGAAAAGGCAAGGTACGGAAAGGAAATTTAAAAAAAAAAGGAAAATAAAAATAAATAAGGAGAGAGGAGGAAAAAATTGCAAGGACATTAGTAGACAATGAGGTAAGGGAAAGTTAAGGAAATAAATAGAGCTTTTAAAAAATAAAGAAAGAAAAGGAAAAGAAAAATCTAAAAACGTAAATAAAAAAAATAAGATGGAAATTTTTATATATTTTTTTTCAGTTAAGTATGTTTAGTTTTTTTTACAAAGTAAAGAAGTAGAGAAGTAGAGAAGGAAAGGTGGAACAAAACAGAGATTTGATAAAATATTAATACGACAATGAAACACTTGTGAAAAGCATTTTATCACATTTTCTAAAAGGACATGTTTAAGATGAACAGTCAAAAGTAATTGACAATTTTTGCCTCTGACTGGTAAAAATAAGCTTTAAACACTCAAAGGGATAGGAGAAATTAACAAACAAAATGGGGTTGATATACCAAAGCAATATAGGACATTCACTTAGTAAAGTTTTTTACCACTCTGCCAACTTAGTGAATGTTAAAATTTACTTTGCAAAGAATACCCAGTTAGTTTGCTTTTGCATTTTGTAGAGTGGACTCTCCGTTCTTTATGTTGCATGTAACCAGGTGTGTGATATAGATACTTTGTACTAATTTTTTCTCATTTTGGAAAGTTGGAATGTGTAGACCAAAATAAAAAGTATCTTCACATTTTTTCAACCTTTATACATTCAAATATTTTACATGTTGAGTATTTGACCTGTAGTAGTGCTACGTTAGTCTTACTGTCCTAATTAAATGCAGTAATATGCTTGGTAGAAGATGTTCCCTCACATCAGAATAAAGAGCATTATTTATCAATGGGTTTAATAGGACAGGCTGAAAAGGTATGACTGTTGCTGATATTCCCCAATGCATCAGTAGCTTAAGGAGCTTGGAATAATCAAAGGTGAGCAGAGCAGATCTGATTAGGGGTAAGGAAGGTCATTAAAAGCATGAATGATGATGAAAGGAAGAATGAAGAATGCTACAAGGATACATGTAGACTTTATTGGAGTTTTTCTATATATGCATAAACATAGGAACACAGTAACATCCATTTCTAAGCATTATTCCCAAAAACAGAAATGTCATTTGTTAGTATTATAATAAAGGCATATTTTATTATTAACCCATTAAGGTGGGGTTAGGCTTTTAAAAATTACATAATTGCATTGATTGAGAGTTTTTTTAAATGCTTAGAACAGTCATTCTCAATCAGGGTTCTGTGGAACTCTAGGGTTCATCCAAAGGTTCCCAGGGGTTCTTTGATCTGTGGATGATTGACCTAACATTTTTAGGTGAATGCATAATTCTTGTTCCAACACTCTAGAAGAGTCAGCAGCATGACACCATGAATTATTTCAGCTTTTTTTAAGGGTGGTATTCAAAACAGTATTGGAAAGGGGACATTTTCCCAACTGACCACTGATGTAAGGAGCATTTTTCCTACTGACAACTAAATAATGGGTTTTAGCAAAGTTGCCCCAGGACCTAAATATCATTTTAAGGGTTCCCTGGGTACAAAGATTGGGAAAGTTTTGAAAAAAGAATGTTTATAGAAATTAGACATGTGCTCATCACTGTACTACTTGTCCATTCACCCTCCAAGGGTGGAGAAGATACACTTTCATCACTGAATCTGGGTGATCCCACAAGCGTGGAATGGGTTTCTTGAAAGTCATTTGCTATTTGTTAGCAAATGTTTCCAATCCTGGACCAGACCAACTCCAGGTTTGCTGGATCACCGAGCTTCATTAATGAAAGTGTATCCTTTCCAGCCCTGGAGAGCTTATAAATCAGGGCCATAGTCTGGAGGTTAGAATGACCTGGGCTCACAGGACGTGGGTTAAATGACACAGGCCATCAGAGTAAGGATATCCAGTAAAGAAAAAAAAGTACTGCAGGTAAAATTGATATACTGAAGGTGAATTTGCATCATAAACTGCTATTTATTTTATTGTACTGCTTTGGTTGGCATTTTATGTTTGAAGTCTGTCTCTAAAACACTTACATTGTTGTATTCCATTAGATTTCTCTCTGAACCACCATAACCTGGCTTTTCTTTTGTAAAAGTATTTTTGTGTGGTTTCCTGATGGCAGAGTGTTCACCTCCAGTACATTAACACATTTTTAGCACATTAGCATTCAGTATATCGATACAGTGTGGTATATATCATTGGCAAATCTATTGAAGGAATCATAAGTGGAATAATCACTGACATCATTAATCTTTGTTTCACCGCAAAATTTTCTGTCTCTGGAGCACACCATACCAGATATTGGTTTCACTTCCATCTCTCCTTCACATTTCAGGGTCAAAATGTTGAGTTTATGGAGCATTTAACAGCCATGCCAAGCCTGGTACAACATAAGCTTTATGAGAAGAGAAAGGGGGGTGAGCACAGGATCCTTTATGATCCCATATTACCCTTTTACTATGATTAAATGGCAAGTCTTTTACTGGGAAATATTAGCACAATATCTGCCTTGTGAGACTACAGAATCAAATGAAGCGAACCTATATAAATCATACAGAAAGACACTTAAAGCCTCATATCCATATGCCGTATTGGGTATAAGAGAACCACAACTCACACTTCATAGCACTTTTACAGCTGATTTTAGTAATAGTATAAATAAGTATTTTCCCTTTTTTAGGGAATAAAGAGGAATCTCTCAAAATCAAAAAAAACAAACACATTTCCAGCAGTTAGAATGGCCACATACATCCAATAAAATAATTATCTATTTCATACTTTCAACTAGGAAGTTGTGCATCCTCAAGTGTTGTTCTCCTTTTTATAATAAAATATGGAGCACTGGACCTTAAAGCTTGGCAGAGATTCCAAATAAATCAAATGATTGCTATATTATAGCAACTCTTTATTTCCCAGTGGAGGCAATAAGGGCATAGAGTTAAAGGATAAGAGTGCCAAGCCATTAAAATTGGCCCAGATATTTTTTATTATCACAATTAAAATCAACAGCCAGCATGTAATGAGGGTTATGCATAAATTTCTCTACTACTACAACATACAACATAATAGAAATACATTTTATATAGCAGTTGTTTTAGTTACACAATATATATATCAATATGTAATTTTATAAAAATCAATAAAACATTTACCACACAAGGACATGGTTTCAGTTGGATGAATTTATTAAAGCACATTGGGTATACGAAGATCTGAAAGATTGTATATGGTAATTGTAATTGATTTATACATTTCATATATCTGTAGGGTTTCTTTTTTATTGTGCACCCCATCTAGCGGTTTGTTCAGTACATTAGGTAGTTCTCAAAAATCAAGATCACAACAAATACTCTAATGTTGAGTCAGTTATTTTCTAACAGCTTAGAACCCCCTGCTCTATATTTAATAAATTTATATTACTATTTGTACTTTGAAGATAAATTTCTCCATATTACATAAAGCTACAGAGGAGAAAGTTACAAGTGTTAAGTGTTTTAAAACTTTGCATTGTCTGGGAAAAAATGTACTTTGAATATAAAAACCAGGGATCATTGGAGGTATTAGGGTCACAAATTAAAGAAGCAGGGGGTTTGGAACTAGATGGGTGCCCTGAATGGTTTCCACACCAACATTGTGGATGAAAGCCAGACTTTCCAGCAACTGTGCATTGGGGCAGTGACTTGGCCCTGGATTGGAGGTATAATGTAAAAGAAACTATATATAAGCTCATTATCCTTCGCTTTCAAAACCACTCCCCACCCCTGAAGAATGAAATGAGGGATTTATTCCTGTTCACCTCCTCTTTCATCATTTTATCAGCCATAACAGTGCTGGTGTTTGGTGACTGTACAATAAAACCCCCAAACTGTTACATGGAGTGGAAAGTCTTTAGTCCTATGTAAGCTCCAAGAGCTTCATCTCATTATTCACACCAGCCAAAAGCAACAGTTGCATAACAAAGAAAAAATAAATATACACTTCAGATTAGACTTCTGGGCCCATTCTTGTACTCTCGGTTTTTATGATGCAGTAATACTATGCCATCATTCATTACCAGTTCACTAATCGCTCAGCTCTACCCTTCCTACATCCTAATTCTCTACACTGTCTTTATGAAAATAGAGCAGCCATTTTTAACCAAGGTTTTTTTACCATAAGTTATCAGGGGTTGTTAGAGGTTCCTTGACAACCTATTTGATGGTATTTGATGGAGTATTTTGGGTGTAATGCCATGTGGCAGACCCAATATCATGACACCAAAGATCTTTTTTACTATCTGTAAGGGTGGCATTCTGGGTTGTAATGTAAGGGTGACAGTCTTTTCATTGGTCAACAAAAACTGTAAGCTGCATGCTTCTTACTGACCTCCAATTAACTAATTACAAACTAGGTTCCCTAAAACTGGTACATTTTGTCAAGGTTCCACTGGGCTAAGAAGTTGAGAAAAGCTAGACTAGAGCAGTGGTTGCCAACCTTTTCAGACCCACGGACCACTATATTTACCGGCTGTGGACTGTAATGCACGGGGAGCCGAGTGTCACTCAAAGGGGAAGAAACTTCCCCCACAGTGACGTCATGATGCCAGAACCCACCAGAGACAGAAACCAGAGACATCCCGTCCACATTCCTGAGCCTGCGATCCATACGGGGGACATGGTCTGACCGGTGCGCCCTCTCAGCGGGGTCGGTCTCCTGACCCTACTTGGGGGCGCACTGACCACCAAAATTTTCTCTCAGTCCGTGGACTACCTGTTGGCGACTGCTGGACTAGAGGGTAGAGAGGGAGTTTAGGGTGTCTATACTTGTAGTTGTGGGAGTATGCACCACCTGATGTGAATGTGTAAAGGGAAGGAATCATTAATTAGATCAACTCATGCAATCTCAGAAACCTTCTCACTGGGTTATTTCTAATATAAATCACCAGTCCTCAATTATATGTTTTTATACTGTATCTTCCTAATTATTTTTCATTGAAATAACCTTTTATCTTTTATAAACTGTGTTCAAAATTTCAACTATGTAGTCCAAAGTGCCATTCTCTTGTATCATCTTCTAGTATGACCTCTAGTTAACAAGAAACTCCAGGAAGGAAAGATGAGTCCTTATATAATCCTGATGATACATTATTTCTTCCACTCTACAGTGATTACTTAGCAGACAGACCTTAGCTACCGTGTAAACAACCCAATTAATTCTCCAAACTTGAAAGCCACAAACATTTCCCACATAAACACAATTTCAAGGGTAGTTAAAAAATGAAAGATCACCGAGTTACATTTAAGGTTGTACAACCACAAAATTTTTTTTTTTTCTGTAATATAGTTAAAACGCATTGGAAAATAAAGGTATTTATTAAAATCAATTGCAGGTAAACATGTCAAAAGACAGCAGAATATTTACCTATAAGCATTAAATTCTTGGTAGCACAGCCAGAGTGTCAGATACTGAAGATCCCAGTGGTGTCACTAGCTTTGCAAATGACAGAAGACTGGAGTCCACTTTTAAGTTAATTGTAGGTATTTTATATATATTTAATACAGGTAGCTAAGGACATCCGACATACGGACGATTCCTAGATACGAACATGGGCTTCCCTGCTCGATCGTGTGCAGAACGGAGGTTTGATAGGAGGACGGGGCGGTTTGCATGACTTGCAGAAGAAATCTTTTTCTAAACACAGTTGAGGTTGTGGGTGATCTTACTGACCTATTTCTGCAGCCTCTTGTAACTCTTTAATGAACAAGATAAATCCTGCAGTTGTTTCTTTTTGCATATCAAAGCACAGCTTGCTCCAGAAGTTAATAAATGTCTGGGCTCCATAAAAAATTTTTTTTGCTTTGTTTGTCATTAACTAACAGTGAGGATTTTATACAGTAACTGACACCACACTGCCTAATAATATGTTGAGACAAACATCTGTCCTAATTGCATTTATTAAAGTACCTGTTCTGACTTACATACAAATTCAACTTAAGAACAAACCTACAGTCCCTATCTTGTATGTAACCTGGGGAACACCTGTACTTGTACTAGTTGTTTTTCTTAAATCTTTTGATCTCTTCACAAAAAAAGCATTCTACAAGAGAACTAAGTTGGGAATAGGAAACCTGCCCATAAAGGTTACTTCCAGCAACAGGCAGTTCTCAGATCATACATCATGTTCAATATCATCAACTTTTCACAGCGAGAGCCAGAAGCGCTCTTGCCTAAAAGGGCCATTGACTCTAAAAGAAGACAACGTAAGGCGATATTATTGGCACATCCTCGTCCTTCTGGTCAGCTTTTCTTTTGACATGATATTGTAAGATATTTCCCAATGACAATTTTGTCCTAAAACAAAATTATAAATTGAAACCAAATTTGAAAGCAATCAGTATTCAATTTTTCTCATTCTGATTTCTAGTAATGCTATAATTGTGTAACAAGTTTTACCCCGTGGCATTAAAAATGACATAATGACTTATTGATTTATTGATTTAGTAGCTGGAAAATCTATTTTACGTCACACAACATTGATCCCATGGCATAAATATGTCGACAGAATTTATTTATGTAATCCCCAGAATATACTGTGCGTCAATTAAATGTACTGAAATATAAAGACAATAGGGGTTGATTAACTGAAGAAATATAGTAGGGTTGATTCACTAAAGATTTTTAGGCAGTTCACTTAGCAAAGGAAAAGCTGAATCTGCAAATAATGATGTGCAAGAAAAAAATAGTTTTTTGTTCAGATATCATTGTAAGTGATTAGATATTGTTTGCAACATGATATTTCACCGCATTCACTAAGCTAACTTACATTTCCCTTGCAAGGGATAATTTACTTTGCTATGTGAACTGCATACATTACTTATTCAAACATTCAAACATTATTCAAAGCATTTACTATAGGAAAACAAAATACTTCAATAAATATTAAGGCATATTTGTGCTAAACCATTAGCGAATGAGATACACAAATTCTGCAAGCGCAGCAAAGGTTTTTTTCTGATAACCGAGTATATCATTTTTTTGGAGTACCGTTATACAGTTTGCATATTAACTCCTACTTGTTATCAACAGATGTTTTATATCCTTTTTTGTTATTTGTGTAATATTTTTACAAATAAACTAAACAGAATACTTGTGCTGTATTACGTTCACAGCAGTTCTGCCATGCTGATTTCTCCTCAGATGGGATCGGTCCATTTGAATTTTGGTCAATCCCAATTAGTGTTTCATCAATCCGTCAGTGTAGACTACCCACAGCACAATTGATAGCTGGCGGCAGTGAGCGGTACTAGCGGTACCCTAATAAATCTCTATGGAGCTGATATATGTAGATTGCATGAAAAACAGTCGACTGCTTTTTCATGCATGCTAGATTCTCACCTGAGACAAGCTATAGCTATAAACCATTGTAGTACTGTAAAGCAATATTTAAATATGTGATAATCAAATATGATTGTTGCCATGACTTATTATTATTATGGAGTATTTATATAGCAATTGTAGGTAACTGTTTTTTGTAACATTGTGTGAAAATTGATCAAATCCTGTAGGGATCATAGGAGAATATTATGACTTATGGGTAAAAAGGATATAATTCTTTCATAATTTTGTATTTAAACTTGTACTACAAATTATATTTTCTATATTTATGCTGAAAACTCTATCTTTCTCTGTCTTTTATTTAATTACCTGTATTTATATAGCACCAACATATTATGTAGTGATTTCCAAAGTCCATAGTCATGTTATTAACTGTCCCTTAAATGAGCTCACAATCTAATGTCCCTACCTCAGTCATATGTCATTAATACAGTCTAAGGTCAATTTTGGGGGGGGAGCCATTTAAACTAACTGCATGTTTTTTGGAATGTGGGAGGAAACTGGAGTACCAAGATGAACCCACTCAAACATGGTGAGAACCTGCAATCTCCATGCAGATAGTGTCCTGGCTGAGATTCGCATCTGGGACTTAGCACTGCAAAGGCCAGAGTGCTAACCTCCGAGCCACCGTGTTGCCCGCTACAGTATATACATATTGTATAAAGCTGATACGCAGGGAAGTTTTTTAAAACTTAAATGGTAACTGTACATGTATTTTATGTTCCTCTTTTCTTAGATGAGACTCCTTATCCGTTATGTTCCTTTGGATAAAAACATTTAGGGCAGATCTAGTGATACCCTGCAGCTCCCCGCGGCTGGTACTTTGCCAGCAACTTGAACACTCACAATTGATAGCTGCCAGTAGTGAGCGGTACTAGCAGTACCCTAAAAAATCTCTATGGAGCTGATACATGTAGCCTCTCTCAAAAGACAGCAGTTACCTGGTTTGGGGAAGCAGTAAATGGACCACAACCTCACCATCAGCGTGAACATAGCCTTCCTGCAGCCTGCTCTGTCCATGCCCTTGATTCTCTGAGCAGCGCAATACTTGATGCATCAGGACCACCTTCTAATGAAAAGAGAACTCAACCTCCATTATTGTGTATGGGACTTTTTAGTGGGAAGTAGACACCGCCAAGTAACACGTTGCTCAGAGGACCCTGAGTGTCACAGTATCCTTCAAACACATAATAATTAGATGGTTTACATCGAGTCGAGGTCTTTTACATTCACATCAAGAAACATTTAAAATACTATATTATTCTTTTGAAAAGAAACTCAAATGTCTTCCTAAAGCAGATCTACAGGGAAAATACTAAAAAAAAAAACACCAACAGGCAATGTCTCCTATCTCTTTTGCTTTTTGTTTTTGCTCTAAACTGTACGGTACATGCCCTATGTAGTTTATGGCTCGGGTCTGTGCGGTGTCGCTGCACACTGAGCCAGCTACTCCCGGGATAATGTAACTCCTGCACATATATAGGAAAAAAATTATCCAATGAATGAAAAGGATTACGTCTACCGTGTAGCCAGGGGTGAAGATGGCGCCTTCCAGTTTGTGCAGCAATGACAGGTTCTGCAAATGTCATCACTGCAGGGCAACTGCACAGGGTAAGTATGTGCCATAATATTATGGGAGAAGTTCATCACCCACCAACAAGTTTAGTTACACTTTAAGTTTATAAGGAAGAGACACTCAATAGCCAGTGGGATGTGGCAAAGTGGGAATGCATGGCTCCATAGGTCCTAATGAATATATCCACTTGTTGTAGGGGGCCAATCCAACATCACTGCTTAACAGAAGCCAATCCTCTAATTTAGTCCCAGCTTTGGGAGGTTGGGCTGGCTCAGGATTTAAATACATAATAAATGGCATGCAGAGGGACATGAATTTATCGAAGAGCAGGAGACAACAGGTAAGAAAGGGGAAGCCAGGAAGCCAAGGGGAAGTCAGAAACATCAAGTCAAAATACATAGGCCGAGAAGGCTGATGAACAAAACCAAAGAGTTACTGAGTCAAACATACAGACAAGGCACCCAGAAGTATTAAGATTCCAAGGATGAAGGTTGGAGACAAAAGTCGTACAAAAAGGAGCAACTAGACAGGCAAGGTAACTGGGGCAGTAAAAGTTAAAGGTCAGACAAGGCAGCAAGTGAGGTTAGTTAGATTGGAAGAAATTGGAAATGAAGAATCAAGCTATTAAAAGTACCCACAGCAGGTAGAGAACTAATCCCAGGTGAAGGATCCAGGGTCTATGGGTGCGCAATATTTGCTTACTTGCCACAGGGCGAAGGTGAGGAAAAACCCGTCACCAGCACGTGCACCCGCTACAATCAGCAAGCAGGACAGCCCTGCCAGAACTCTTGGAATGGGGGTCACCTGTACACCTTGACATACAGTAATGGAGAAAGGAGCAGCTACTGAATGGGGAGGAACCATCTGGGCTTGCAGCTGTATGATGCAGAATCAATCAGATAAGTTAGTATTCACATATGGAAACCTGCAGGACCTATGGAGAAATATCATGGATTAAGTTGTGGACTGCTAACCCTGTAGGAAAAAATGAGTCAGCCAAGCCTGTTGCCAGTGGAAGAGTTCGTTGGTTGATCTGAAGTATGCACTGAGCTATATGTATAGAATTTGGAAGGTAAATAGATGGGCCGGGGCAGTTGACCGCAAATATTAATAAAGTATCATTTTCCCTTCCCTAATAGAAACATAACAAAAAATAGACCATTTTCGCTGCTGATGCTGTTACCGGATTAAAGTCATCCATTGATCAGCAGTCCTAATAAAAAGAACTCAGTAATAGGATTTTCAGCCTTCAACCCCCCGGGAGATGAGGCCATATTGACATCACACAGCTTGACCCCTAGGATTCTGCATGACATAACTTAATTGGTGCAACTTTAATTCTTAATGAATTCCTGCGGGGATATTCATGAAGTTCTCACTACAGGAAAAAAATGACCAATTTTTTAGTGAGAATTTTAGCTACTTAATACATCTATCTTATTGGATTGCATTATTTTTATATTTAGGACAGTTAGATGAGGTAAAAAGAATGCAAATATTCTTTTAAAAAGAAAAATCTGTTACAATGATGAAATATAGCAATTTAACTATTTTATTCCTATTTCAGAACAGCTAATGATGACTCTGGTATTGAACAAATGTTGGGTCTGAATCTATCAATGCACTTTGATAGCTACCTGCAGTCTGGTCAAGTTTGCTGCAATTAAAGGCCCAAATGTTTAGGCGCAGATATTCTGGTACATCTCATTCTGCTGCAAACAAGTGATGTTTGTGTAAAAATAGAAACATTTTTTTTGTCACTGTGGATGATCTGTGTTACTGGAGGGTCATAGTTGGCTAAGTGGTCATGGAAGGAATGTAGCGGGCAGGAGACAAGCATGGTCAGAAAATAAGCTGAGACCTGGACAGGCAGTTAGCGTCAGCAGAATCCATTACAAAGACAAGCATGAAGTTGTCAGCTGAAGTACAGATAACTAGACAGACTCCAGGACTCCACATCATATATGAAGTGACCTCTTTACAGGCCTTTGTCCCATCTGTATCAATTAAAGGTCTACCTTTAAAATCTCCTAAACCTAAGTACTCCACTCCCTGCAATTGAATGTTCTCTGCATAAGTACCCCTGAAGTAGCCAATAGGTGAAACGCGTCGGGAAGAAGACGCTCCTCTTTGATATGTTAATTAGGAGATTTTATATATAGTCACAACCCTGCTACTGTATGGGGTGGACCTTCCATTTTGTTTCCCTTTGAGAATGAATACAAGAAGAGCATTTTCACCAAGAAAAAATTGATATGCAAGTGCATTTTTTTCCAAAATCAGTTAAATATTATATTATATGGTGGTAGAAAAAGCGTAAGGCTTCCAGTGGGCTATAAAGTCTATGCCTAGGGTTACAGCCTGCAAATCTAAGCCTGGCATTGGGTTTAAGTTTTGGCACAAGCACCAAGAGCGTTTTTGATTTTGATGGCCAAACTTGGCATGTGCACAGGATTCCGAAAGGCTGTGTCTGATCTCTGTGCTTGTACTGGAATTTTGCAAGGACGGTGAATCAGATTGAACATGTGCCACCTTGCCTAAGTACCCCTCTCAGGAGCCCTCAGCACTAATACAAGCTGCAGGATGGCTTTTGAAAAGAGTTTTGAAAAGATGTTGGCGTTTCTAAGTAGATTGTTTGTATGCAGGCCCCCCTTGGTAATGCCTATGAATGATGCTAGGCCTCCTATAGGAAATTAACTTACAACTCTACAATTTCTTTGGGGGCATGCATGCAGGTATGGTATCAGACCCACACGTAAAGGCATTTTATAGATGGAAAGGACCACAGCTATATAGGGAATTACATTGTGTGTTATAACTAACAACTGGCAAACCAATAACTAGGACATTACCAGTTCTCCAAGTAACTAGAAAGCATTTGCTGGAAGAAAAAGGTGTAGTGGCTCTGGTTTTACTGCAGTAAGAGGATGCACTTTGTTTGTAAATCTTCAAACAGAAATAATAAACATAAATTTGTCACAGTGAGTGATGATAATTCTTTTGAAGTTGATACTTAAGTCTACATTAGGTAAATGCGTGTGATCTTGCATAAAGATCCTCGGTGCTGTCATTTGATGTAATAGAATGAGAGTTTTTTTTCCAGATCTGATGTTTGCTGAATGTTGTGATGCATTCTGAATTCTTACTGTGATAATTGCACTTTTGTTGTCTGTAAGGTGCAACAAAGAGCTAAACATCAACATTTCATCGGATTGCTATATAAAGTTACCAAAACTGTATGGTTGCATTAAAAGACTGGTGATAAAATGTTGATTTAGTGCTCTAGGCACTGAAATAGCTTTATTTGATGATGTATGAATGTATGATACACCGATCTAAAAAATACTTGTCATTATATGGAAATGTAAAAGCTTTATTTCTTTTTTTTGTTTGTACAAAATTGTTATAGTCAAAATTGACGATAACTGCTACACAATTATACTATTAGTGCTACAATTTAGGGTTGAAGCTGTTCACTCTGCAAGGGATAATTCACTTAGATATTGAATGAGGGAAGGCGTTGCTGACTTCAGGCAAACAATCACATGCAAACAAATCTTTTTTTATTTCTTTTGAACATGTTTAGGTACTCTTTGTAAAGTTACTTTTAAACTACATTCACAAAGTTAACTCACTTTGCTAAATAAAGAGCCTAAACTTCTTTGTTAACTCCGTCCCAGTGTATTCTCCATGTGGTTGATATCCTACAAGCCTAATTCTTTGTAGACACAACTTCCACCACTATCTAGTTCTCCTTACCCATTAATTCTTTCTCAGCATTTATTTGATATTTATACATACAGTTATGTTCTATATATGCTAGTTATGTGACATTTTCACTTCTATGCCTCCTCTTCTTTTTTCTAGCAGTGGATGGGATCTGAATGCTGCAGAGAACAGCACCATAAACAGGTAGTCCCTGGGTTTAGGACATACGGAGGACTCCTAGATACGAACAGGGCTTCCCTGCTTCTTTATGTGCAGGACAGAGGCTTGATGGGGGGAAGGGGGCGGTTTGTATGACTTGCAGAAGAAATCTAAACACAGCTGAGGTTGTGGGTGATCTTAGGAGTTGAGCTGATCTGACCAAGACAAACTCTGCAGTTATTTCTTATGGCATTTCAAAGCACAGTTTGCTCCAGAAGTTAAGGAAGGAATGTCTAGGCTCCATAAAGTTTGTTTTTTTTTGTTTTGTTTGTGATTAGCTCACAGTGAGGATTTTATACAGTAACCGACACCATGCTACCTAATAATATGTTAAGACAAACATCTTATAATTGCATTTATTAAAATAACGTACCTGTCCTGACTTACATACAAATTCAACTTAAGAACAAACCTACAGTCCCTATCTCGTATTTAACCTGGGGACCACCTGCCTTGTCCTCCATAAAACTTTCCTGTGTACCCTGAGAAGCTTCATATCGCACCCCAGGAAAGTTTTTTTTGCATTCTGGGCTTATAAGAAGTATTTTCAATGACCCTATTCTTCATCCAAATTGGATTGTCTCTGGATGATGGAGAAGGATTTGGAGGGAGCTGCTACATTACATGTATAGATAAGAATGATGGTAAATGTATTTATTTTGAAATAATGGTAGTAGGGCTATAAAAATGTAATTTCTCCTAAGCCAGCCTGCGTGGTTACATAAATAACAGATCTCCTGCCATAAACTGTTTCTCCCAAACTCCTCTGTCTGTCCCCTAGGACATCATATTGTCATGCAGGTAATGTCATCACATGAGTGCCGCTCTGGCCCAGAAGATGCCACTCCTTCTAAGACGTTGGAAGTGCACGAGAACAGGTAAAAGACTCCCGGCAAAAAGTATTTAATATTTTACCTAAAATTTAAATCATAGAGGGATTGAGAGGTTAGATTAAAGCAGGCTGATGTTCTCATTGAAACAGTTTAGTTTTAATAACCAATATGCCTTTGATTAATTGGTTCGCAGAGTATATGGTTTGGGCATTCTACCACTGATCCCAGTCTACAAAGTAAACATGACAGCTGAATCACAGTAGGCATGCATAGAGGTTGGGATAATTTAATTTATTTCTGCTTGAGAATGCTTGTTGTGATGACAAATGCCAGTACTTACGCTTCCTTCTTTGCAGGAACAACCCAGTGTATAGGTTTATCCTGCTTCTTTGTTTGCAATTTGAATGTTTATTACTTTGGTGGTATTGTTGTACCTGGAACCTTCATACCAGGCCCATTGACTGAGAATAAGATCCAACTGGACATGACCATTTCAGCTGGTCATGTAGATAAAACAGATCAGGTAAATAGCAATGCATTCCCAGTTTCTTACCATTACTGTATGTCTTTAAACTCAGAATTTTCTTAAATCCATTATCTGTCTTGGTTGCATTACGTGTCTGCTAGTTATATCTTTAAATGTTATAATTCTGCTTGTCACCGTGTTCCCATGCATTGATTTACTGTCATTGGCATCACACAGAGATCGGGGAGCTCGCAATAAGATCATCAGCCATGTACAAAGCAGACAAAGGAAAGCAATTTTAGACGAATACCTTGTCATTATTGCCTTTTTCACTACATCACATTAGCGGAGGGAAGAATGTTGTCTGAGAATAGCTTCACCCCAAGGCTGAACTGAGATAGATAATTACAAAGTTTAGTATACTGAATTATTCCAATACTGTGATGTTCTAAAGATGAACTCTGGATAAACAGCTGCAAACACTGAATATATATATATATATATATATATATTTATTTATTTTACAGAGAAAGAGATTAACTTTTAATGTAAATTTATTTCCTGCCTTTCCAAATATCTATAGCAGCCATTCCCAACCATGGTTCCAAAAACCCCATGGTTTCTCCAGAGTTTGATAGAGTTTTCTCAAACTGTGGCTGATTGACTTCCATTTTCATGACACTTGCACAATTCTGGGACTAACACTACTTGCAGCGCTAGGTCCCAGGTTCGATTCCCAGCCAGGACATTATCTGCATGGAGTTTGCAGGTTCTCCCCGTGTCTGCGCGGGTTTCCTCCCACATCCCAAAAACATGCAGTGAGGTTAATTGGCTTCCCGCTAAAAAGTGACCTTCGACTACTTTAATGACATATGACTATGGTAGGGACATTAGATTGTGAGCTCCTTTGAGGGACAGTTAGTGGGTAATATGACGGCGGTATATAAATACTGTGTAATAATAATAATACTTAGTTACATAGTAAGATTGAAAAAAGACATAAATCCATAAAGTCCAACCCCTGGGGAAGTCAACATTTTCCAGGTACAAATTCCTATGGACATGGTTAGTCAAGAGGAAGGCAAAAAAACCCTGGTACAATTTGATTCAACAGAATTTCTTCCTGATTTCATGAGGCAATCGGATGTTCCCTGGAATAACAGTCTCTGTTATCTTTACTTTAGAGCGTTAATACCCAGTTATATTCTTTGCTTCCAATAGGTCCAGCTATATGACTCCAAGGATGTTTAGGCTGGCTATAGGGGTGTTATTTTAGTTACCACTATAAAGGGGCATTCTATTCACCGGGCACCATTTTAACAGGCTTTATTTCCAGTGACACAATAAATTGGATTTACAGTTATTCCCCAAGACCTGGAAATTCTTTTCCGAGTTTCTCATGGGTAAATGAGGTGAAAATGATTGAGATAGAAGGTAACACCACTAACTGAAACGTTTAGTTCTATAACTTCCCGTGTCACATTTCTACCTCCAAACTGCTCATTGAATTTCATATAAGCTTCATCATAGTAAGATACTCCCAGTGTACGTACATTCTGACTGTATGACTCTTTAAAGAAATTGTGTAAGAGTACAGACATGGGAGCTGACAATATCAATATTAATACAACACTTTAGAAAAATCTGAAAATGTGTGGGGAACTCATCAAACCTTCCCTCTCGGTTGGTTCCGGATTTTAGTCCTCACCCAACTGTGATGTAACATCAAAATGAATGAATGAACAGTGACCTCTGCATCCAGAAACCAGGAGCTTTTCTCTAAAAGCCTTATTAGTACTCACTGATGTGCAACATGCATCAAGGCTTTCTTTAATGTATTGCTTGCTGGTATGTGGTCTTAGTTGTCACAGATGATTTCTGCTTTTAAAAGTTATTTGTAATGATGTAGGCTACAAGGATTTTCCATCTTTTGTGTTGACTAACTGATAAGTCAATCATCTGGAACTTGTTTGCAGCCAATGAAGTCTGGAAAGTCTCAGTTTCTGCTCAGCAGGTTAACACCTCTAGTTGTCACAGCCAATGCTGGAAATGTGTTAGGAATTCATGTCAAGTTAACTTATCAAACATTTGGGTAATTACCTGCAAAACCTGTGATGTAAAAGTTCACATGTTCATCTCCCAGTTCTGTGGGAGAGTCACCAAGAGGCACCTTTGCATAACCATTTTTGGGTCCCCTATTCAACTGCTGACAATATAAAGAGATGTATTCACTGTGTAAAGAATTAAATAGAAGCGAGCAGAGCCCAAGCCTTTGTGATAGTTGGCAGTGTCCCAGCACTCATATGCCCACGTCTAGTAAGAATAGGCTGTTATGTCCCTTAGGGCCCTTGTGAAGCTACACCCTGGGTGTGATTTATCAAAGCTCTCCAAGAGTGGAGAAGCTAGACCATCATGGGTGAAACTAAGTGATCCAGCAAACCTGGAATGGATCTGCTGCATGAATATAGACACTTGCCAAAAAATAGCAAATGGTTTTATGAAACCCATTCCAGGTTTGAGGGATCACCCAAGTTCACTTATGATAATCTATCTTCTCCAGTCTTTGATAAATCAGACCCAGTGTGTGCAAATAGCAATGGCTGCCTCTGTCTCAATTGGTCCTTTAGTGTGATGGGTGGCCCTATTGATGTATTCTTGCAGAAAAGGTAATAAATTACGGGTAAAGTCTGTATCCTCTGTCTCTAAGTCTACTGATCATCTTGACACATGTTGATGAAGACATTGAAGACATCGTCATCTTCGAAGACATCCATTTGTTTCCTAAATAGTCAGTTTGTCATAGACTTGCTTTTTGAGACGTAGCTTGACTGCCCTGCAGTACTGAAGGTTGTAAGTGACCACTCCAATATACTTTATTGGAGAAAGCCAGCAATTGCAGTACCATTGCTCAGCTAATACACTGGTGAACAGTAATGGGTGAGCCATTTGAAAAAGGCTGATATGTTGTTATATTTACCTTCAAACCAGAGATTTCCTTCTCAGTAATTCTTTGCAGCGACTTTCTTATTCTTTTTCTGAATGGCAGCTTTATTGTAATGACTTTCCCTAAGCCTAGATCATTCCACCCCAGACCCACACCATCCTGTGACTAAACTGTTATGGGTGAAGCAGATCATTGTTAGGCTCTATTCTTTCTCATCCGACTCCCTGCTACTACCATCTTGCTTTTTGTCACCAAAAAAACTGATTGGTTCTTTGTTCTTTATCTTCAGGGTTTTGGGGATCCAGATTCCAGACCATTCTTTGTTGGCATAAGAATGGATACTATTACAATGACAAGAAACCTTTACAGCCCTGATGAAGGGTGGTAGGTTTTCTTTACTTCTGAAATGTGTTGGGCTTTTGTATCAAATTTAAAAAGGAGTATTCTATTACATTTCATCACATGTTCTTATAATTCTGTTAAAGGGAACATCTGCTTGTGTCCATGTTTAATAGAACTGCCTTAGCATACTCCCCGTTCCATACCTTGATATATGCGGTGCTCTTCAATACTTTTACAAAGCAAAAAAGAACTGAAAGGAGATCATTAATTAGTTACCATTCTTGCTGTCTGGTTCCCAAATATTTTAGGATAATAGACAGAAATCCTGAAAGAATTTTGATGATGATAGAAAAATATTCATCGAGAAAGATTGCAAGAAGAGCAGAAAGGATAGAAAGAAGATTTCTAAATGCTTTAAGATGGGCTTGCCTAGAATAGTAGCCTCTTACCAACCATGGCATACGGCATAGGCAAACATCCAACAAGCCATGTGCTTTTATGCTTTCCATTCATACTATAGGAGCATTCATCACCTCCAGCTTGGTGTATTAGCAGTTATTTTCAGTTCCTGTACCAGACACATCACTGGTTTGAATGATCCAAGCTGACTCCTTACATCCAGCATGCTACAACACCAGACATGATGATCATTCTGTATACATTAACTCTATCATTTCCATGTATTTGCCCATCATGAAACCTAAAGCAAAAAGCAAATTAAATACACCATACCATAACAATACTGTGATCTTTATTTAATAGGACGAGGACATATGGGAAAAAAAACATTAAAATTAGTAATCAATAAGTCTTATTTTGATCAGGGGATTTTAAATAGTTAAAATCTAAATGGTTAATCAGGGCTAAAGCACTCTGTTATCCTTTTCACCTTTGTTTAATTGTTATATGATGTTGTCAAATAAGATTGAGCGGATTGCTACAGGCTAATGGTTTAAAAATGTTTTGTATTATTACCTGTAATTATCTCACTTGTAGGTGTACCGCAAAAGAATGGGACATATTTCAAAAGCCTTTTAAACTTGGACAATCTGTGAGCATATCTAAATCTTTCTGCTTGTCTATCTCTCTATCAATTCATCTTATTCTATCTATCTATGTAGCTATGTTATTATATATCTTATTACAGTATTCTATATCTATTGCATTCTATATCAATCTATCTATCCCTCTATCTATCTATCTATCTATCTATCTATCTATCTATCTATCTATCTATCTGTCCATCCATCTATGTTATTATATATCTTATTACAGTATTCTATGTCTATCTATCTATCTATCTATCTATCTATCTATCTATCTATCTATCTATCTATCTTCCCATCTTCCCATATCTATCTATCTATCTATCTATCTATCTATCTATCTATCTATAAAAAAAGTCAGATTATCAGAAACCTCACCCAATTTGCACTTTTAATGCCGGTCAGACAAACACTCATCACCTATAAACCATGGATCAATTTTATCCCTACAGAACCAACCTCGAACAGTGGGTATTAGCTGAATGTTCCAATGCAATTCTTTATTCTTCAGCAATGCTCTCCCATACTTCTCTTGCAATCATTCATATTCACACAGAAACTGTCACAGAGCTGCACCAAATGTATTTGCATTATGAATCAAACTCTCTTTTTTCATATTCAGTACACCCCTGGGAATTCTAGAGTATGGAGGTAAAAGGTTCACAGCTTGGAAAATTATACTTTACAGAGATGGAATGAACAGTGCACTCATAAGACAACCTTTTGAAGTGGTATTTATATCAGGTTTTGTTAACTCTTATGGTTACAGATTGCTCCATTAGGTTAACACTTTTCAGTCTTGCCTCATTACTATGTACACCAGTGTTCCAGAGGTTGCTAGAGGTTCACTGATAAATGGGCAATTTCTAACTTTAAGGTCAGTTTACCTGACACCAAGGCTTGTAAAGGCTTTCTTCTTACTGATCACCATGCTAAAATATTGTGAGCTGTGAATATTGTTATTGTCAAGTGTTGGACCTAAAAGTTATTTCAAGGATTCCCTCATGTTAAAAATGTTGATCTACATTGTGCAGATATACTTCTATGGGTGTCACAGGGACAAATATTCATATGTACTTACCCTTGAGTGGCATTTAAATCCAAAATAGACCACCACGATAGTCGGAGTCAAGACAATAGTGAATATGGCCCCCAAGACTACGGAGTTGACTAAAAACGCCAAAAAGTTAGCTCCAGAGACGAATACTGTCCAAATCCAGCAACCCCACCTGCTCCGGGTCTCCATGGGCAGGAGCTGGTCATCCATGTTATATGGAGGGAGGCTTGGGATCATTCGAGAGGTGTCCGATATATTGTCCACATCAAAGTCTTCAATCTCTTGGTCAGACATTTTCAGATGTACAATTTTTTTAAAACCGTCCAACAAGGGCTTTAACGCTTTTTAGGCAAAACGTCGGTCTATTAGTCGCTTGCTTATCGCACTGTAAACGCAAAGTGGTCTGGTCTTTGAAGTGGTCTGGTTCCTTTATAAAGTAGAGATTCCCCTAAAAAATGACTGCGGATGGCTACAAGGTAACTATTTGAAAGATGTTTTTGTTTTCACATCTCTGGGGGTGATTGTAGGTATAGCAGATGTGAAAAGTTGTCCAGGTAAGGCGTTCATAATTCTAGGAGAGGCTGTATATAGAATTGATACTTGATAAGCTCCTCTATTAGCAGCTGGCTGATTCTGAGCTTGATGTTTCTCTGTTCACAGCTTAGGCTTTGTGAGCCTGCTTGGAAGAACTGTCTTCTGCCACTAGCCAATCGGCTGCTACCGGAGCCACAGCATCTGCCTCTCTGCTTAACATGCATGCAGCTCGCTGATCTACACCTGGGTCCTGCTCCGTCACTTTGGGTTATTCCAGGTTGTAGCTAATGTCATTATCGCTTGCACCAATTCTGAGTTGTGTCGCACTTCCCCGCCGGGGGGTAATGAAGTCTCGTGCTGATCGATCCAAGAGTGCACCGGATAGGTGTTGAAGTGTGTTACTGACAGAGGCAAATCGAACGTGACATGACCTGTCTGGAAGGGAAAAGCTTGCATGAGAACGGTTTAGCGAGAGATTGTAAGCTCTTTCAAGCAGAAAGCTTTTCAGCTGTTGGAAACGCTCAAAGCTGATTCTTTTTTTGAAACTGAAATTTGGGTATTTACCTAGTATGGATTGTTTTTTGGCAAAGTGTCCTGTAATAGAAGACGGGTAATAAAGGGCTAACGTTTATTCATTTAATGATCCAGACGGCAAAACATAGATTCTGGCCAGGCAGTAGCCATATTATCTTTACAAGTAACTTTCTTGGTTTCGAGTAGCAGTCACATTACCTCCCTGGATTCTTCACTTTCAGTGTAAAGTTTGCAAGGATGGGCAAACTTTGGCCTTTACAGCACTGGGTCACAGGTTGGAATCTCAGCCAGGACACTATCTGCATGGAGTTTGCAGGTTCTCTCTGCGTGGGTTTCCTCCCACATCCCAAAAAAACATGCAGTTAGGTTAGTTGTCTTCCCCCTAAATTGACCTTAGATGTGTTAATGATATATGACTATGGTAGGGACATTAGATTGTGAGCTCCTTTGAGGGACAGCTATAGCTATATGACATGACTATAGACTTTGTACAGCGCTGTGTAATATGTTGGCGCTAAATTAATACTGTGTAATAATAATTTCATATTTTCCATTGTACTCCTGCTGGAGGCCATAAAGCTTCACTCTTCATAAATCCCCGTACCATCCTAATACGTTACAAGGTGCACAGCTAGGCTGGGGGGGTCATTGCACCTCTATTCTAGGCAGATGTGTACTGTGCACTCCAGGTCTGTCTCCTTTTGTCTTCACACAGACATAACATATTTGTTGGATGACTGTTGCTGGAAATGATCATTTGTGATTGTTTCCAGTGAGAGATGAAAGAACAAGCACTGTACACACAAAGCTGTTCTGTTTAATGGAAAATGGAGAAGAAGGACAAGGGATCAGAACCTCATTGTGCTTTTCTTCTAGAAGTGCACAGCCAATTGGTCATTGCCGATCTGCAGTGGTGGGTCGATGAAAGATTTCGGGAGAACACAGGGGCAAACAGGGAGGTGTAAAGTGTGTCACTGCAGAGGGTCCTGCACCTTCCTTAACTAACAGGGACCCCAACAGGGGCCCAAGTACTTTCTGCACAGCAGCACACTGTTGGCTACATCCACCACCGGCTGTACACATCATGCACGACCATTCATCTTAGGTGAGAATCATTTGACGTGTACTTAGCCTAACACAGCTGTCAATCATAGTAAATTGATAGGGCCCTAAATAAATCTGGCTCACCCCCTGCCCCTAACACTTAAAAAAAATATTATATGGTATGTAATATACCATAATATAACACAGGATGATGTTATTTGTCATTCACCATTTGATTCATCGGCATTAAAAAATCCTCTTGGAGCTGTAATTCTGGAATTATGACAAACTTAAAAATCAAATGTATTAATAAAGAACACAGAGCGGCTAACATGCTGCTGGAAATCTCTGGTGGAGAATCTTCCAGGTCCATGTGGTTTTTAATGGCAGTGGTTGAATCATTCCCAGAGAATGTTTGGTGAATGTTCAGATTCACTGCTTCATATAAAAAACAGATCTCATATTTATACACATATTGCAATAAAAGCTGTGGAACGCAATTTTGTTCCAAAAGCATAATGAGCATATATTTTTATTATTATTAAATTAGAACAATGATACATAAAAATATGAGTTGCACCCCTTTATTATAAGGACATCTGCACTTACAGTTTTCTTTTAGTCTCTCTGCAAAGTCCCACAAAAACCTGTTGATTCTTCCAGTGAAGTCCATGCAGCTTCCTGTGATAATGTGGCAATGATTCTGCATTGCAGGGGGCAAGGCTACCATTGATAGTTATTATTATCAAAGCTGATTCACAAGTCTGTAGTTAGCAATTAGCACCTGGCCACCCCTTGTTCTGCCCAACACTTTCTGAATTGACAAAACTGTCTCTGTTACTGAACCCCCCACTGTGAGCTGCAGTGTCTGGGAGGGGGGTGTGTGAATGAAGGTAAAGAAATATGTTGCTCATTTTATTTAGCGTATGCGCCAATAGTAACTGGATGTGGTACAAGCAAAATCTGTCATACAGATGTATGATACTTATGTATCATTTAATCACCAGATATTTGTTTAGTAAAAACTAATTTTTATTGTAAAGTAAAGGTAAGAAACAAGTGAAAAACAGTTACTAGTGGAGAAAAGAATGAATGGGAAAAATAAATACATTTCTCCAAAGCAGCGATTCCCAAAGTGGGGCACATGTCAGGCAGTACACAGACAGATTTGCTAGCATTGCAGGGCGGTGGGCTGTTTGATTTGGACCCTCTACATTTATCACATAAAGGCAGACTACTTACTGGACTTTACAGGAGAAAAGGTAATCAGCGGGGCTGGAGAAGTGCTGGGGTACCCAGAAAATCAGTGGTGGTGGAGGAATGCAAAAGGAGCATTGATAAGCAGCAAGTCAGTGGTGCAAGAGGAGAGCTATGGTGTATCTGTGAGACTTAGGTTGTGACATATCATTATAATTTTTATATATGCAAGGACTGTGGTACTTGCAGGCTGTGTAGACTGTGTGGGTTACAGGTAGTTTTGCCCCTTCCATTCAATGATAGCATAAAATGACCACTCACAGCATGCACCACATCATTCTATTGCAAGGTGCCAGCTGCTGGGAACTGCACACGATCTCTCAATCCCATGGTAGGTCTAACTCTACCCTTATGATGCCCTTGGCACCTGGATTGTGCCAGAATTGATAAATTACTGCAATTTCACACTAGAGGACAACTTATTCCACTGTTGTAGTGCACCGGTGTCTATGCAAAACGTCAGGCCATACCATACATACACCACCTGCAATATGTAAAAGAAGGAAAGAGGGTTTTTTTGACTAGTTATATTTAAAGATAAGTTCAGTAATAACAGCAGCAAATTATTGCAAAATATACCTACAATAAAGATAATTTGTTCAGTGACATCCCGCCTTGCATTTAAAACATGCAAGGTTGGAGGGTTCATTTCCATACTATACAAGCACTTCTAATGTAACAGATATAGATCTGAATGCAGAAGCCTAAATTGAATTTAAATGAGTAAAAACCTTATTAACCTCCTTGGTGGTACAAATAATGAGGATTTTTAAATGTAAATGTTTAAAAGCAGTACATTTAAAATTCATTATTTTAAATTTCCCGCTCAGTCCCGCCACCTGCGTAACGGTTCCGCCCCCTAGAGCCTAAAACTGCCCGGTTGGCATCTGCTTTCCCCTGGCCTCGCATCCCCAACATTCACACGCCGGGGACGCAGATCGGGCAACAAAGATCGGGCTATGAATGCCCGGCTGGCATCGCCAGGAGAAGAGGATCGCTGGAGGACACTGCGGACATCGCTGGAGGATGCTGTGGACATCACTGGAGGATGCTGCTGAAATGTGGGAACAAGGTAGGACTTTTATTCTCCCTGGAAATTCCACCCCGAGACTCAAAGACTTCATTAACCTCCCTGGCGGTATTCCAGAGTGTGGCTCGGGGTGGATTTTCCATACCAAAAGCAGTAACCCCATGCCACACTAGGGAATACTGCCAGGGAGGTTAATGAAGTCTTTGAGTCTCTTTATCCTGTCGCGTTTGGCCTTAACCGCTTCCTCAGGGGAGCTTGATACGTATGTTCTTATAAACAGCAGGTTTTTTTCCCTTTAAACTTTGTTGTATTCCCAAGCAGTACATAATTATTTGTAACATTCCAGAGGGCTAAAAACCATAAAGCTCCATCATCACATATAGCAACCCAGGAGGATGTAGCCATTGGGAATAGATGTTTAAAACAACAATATATCATACAATGGAGATATGAGTATACTGTAAATTCAAAGAGTTTGAGCAAATCTAGAGATTATCACATATATGGATGAAGTATTGATTTCAGATATTAATTGTAAGGTCTAAAACCCTACAGTATAATGAAACTACATTTAGTGATGAATGTTATTGAATATGTTGAACCATACACTCAATTTTAACCTTGTTGCCCCACCAGCAATGAACAATCGTTCTGCTTGGGACTTCAGATCTGTATTCTGGGGGTATTTATGCCCTACTTTTCATACATGCCCAGTATAAAAATTATACATTTTCAGATACACTCAAGACATTTTAGTCTGCACTTGAAAATCCTTGGTCTCCATGAATAAAAAGGAAATTATATTTAGGAAAATATGTGTTCTATTTCATTTTAATTATCTGCTTTTGAAAACATTTTATTCTGCTCTTCAGGTTCAGTCAAATAAGATTTTTCTCTGAACAATGGTCATAAATAAGATTCTGACTTGAAGGAGATTGGAATCAACATGATATTAGTGGGTGTTAGCTTGGGTTGGGGATGCTTTCCAGACTGCAAGATTTTGTACATATTTATATAAAGTTATTTTCAGAACTTTGAGGTCTTAGGGTCTCTATAGTTTTTAAAATATTCAGAAGTTTTTATTGAGGAAGAATTAATTTAATATAGCAAGTTTTTTTAACGTAATACCTCTCCAAACACAACTACACCACAGCAAGTACTACTTTCATATAATATGGTCAAATACAGAACCCTAGAGTTATTACCGTATGTTAAAGGTGCATGCACTGGCCCGATGCTAAACTCTGGGTGCTAGTGCCATGGAAATAAAATGATGACATCGCTATCCTAAGAGCAGGGCAGAAAAATAGACCCAGGACCCTGGGTACCATCAGAGGTTCCTTCTTTGAAGTATAGCTGATTGTTCTCCCATTTGAATATTGTTGCATAGTTCAGGGATAAACACCACTTGGAATAGCCAGCTGTATGACTCTAATTATGTTTTTAGGTATCTATAAAGGGGGTATTCTAGCCACCACTATAGGGGGTAATTCTTTCCACTGGCTACCGATTCTACACGCTTTCTCCATTGCTCCACCCAATGAGGGAGCCCAGGTTTCCTGAGACCAAAGAGGTTAAAGAAAAGCTACATTACAGGATGCATGCAGAAAACTAAAGGAGGGGTGCATACCAGACCAGTCACCCTGCACAAGGAGAGAAATAAGGACTTGCCATTTACAGAGGACTAGATGTCTATTACAGAAAGCTTCCATGCCAAAGAAGGTATTATTTGTTTCATGTGGAATTACTGCACAGATATAAAAGAAATATACAAAAGGCATCAACATTCAAAAATATTATATATGCCTCTTGTATTTAGATAATTTTTAAATATGAGTAATTTTAAATTGTCTCTAGGGCTCTATTTTTAAATCAGAGCATCTGATATTTCTTCAAACATTCCCTAGTGGCAATCAAATATTGCCATTGAAACACATGAACCTGGAAGATTCCCATGAGGGAGTGTTTGAGGGAATGTCTGATTCTCTGCTTTATAAATAGAGCCCCAAGAAAACAAATGAAAGAATATATCAGTTTTATCATTTTTGATGTGGCTGTAACTTGTATAGGTTGTGTAAATGTGATTTGGTTTCAATTTAATTATTTAGTAAAAATCTAGTAAATAAAATTGTTAAGAAAACCAACACAATAAATAATATTCAATAAAAATAGTTTAAATGCAAATTTAAAGCAGAACTAAACTAATAGTAAAAAAGTTACACCTAACTTAATCCTGTAGATCCCTCTATGTCGCTGGTCCTTCCTACGATCTGGTGTCATCCTGGAATTCCTCTTTGTCCCGGCACAGAGGAAGCACTTGGTGCTGCCATCTTCTAACTTCTTCTGTCTTTTTTCTCCATCAACCGGTGAGGTAGCCGCTGTGTAGGGGGAAAAAAAAAGAGCCGATCTCCCTGCGCATGTGTGAGATCGACATCTCTTTCCCCTTGGTGGAAAAGATGCCTCTTCTGCACATGTCTGAGATCAGGGCATGCACAGAAGGAGCACCCAGAGCCTTCTGGGATGCGTGACGTAGGTATCATGGGAGGCTCCGCGCTCCGATTAAGTCTTGATCGCCGCAACGTTCAAGACCTAAAGGGGCGGTGCTGCACCCTTTTTTTATTTTGAAAAGGGCGTTGCTCTTAAAAAAAAAACAACATTTTCCTTTGTATAGTAGGGTTGTCTACCTATGTTATGTAAAGTAAAAATGTTTAGGTACGCTTAAAATCAAATGTAAAAATTTCATTTAAAATAGCTTTCAAATTAAATGTAAAACTGAAGCATGGCTAGACTGTCTGCAGAAAATCTTGCAGCTTTTATTGTCTTCCTCTATTCGCTGCTGGTGTTTTGCAGGGTGCAAATTTTACCCACATCCATCTTCCTGATGATATGCATTCATTGGGCTGCCTGTCTCATTCATCACGGAAGAATTAAGGGTTCTTTATGGATATGCTTTTCTATGAGTGTCTGATAACATGCAGAGGAGCCTAAGCACCATTTTTTCCACCACTGCTCTTCATAAAGGATTATAAGCTCAATTTCTTGTAAAGAGTTTATGTCGCTGTTCCCGGACCACGCTAACACCAGTCCCCAACCATATTATACAAGGAACATTCCGGAGCACACACATATCTGGTATGACAGCTATTCAAACACAAGGAGCAGTCAGCCAGGGGAATTACAGGGAAATTACTGCCACAAAGCAAAATTCTGTCTTTTATAGGAAATGTTTTTAAATGTAATTTTTCTGTGCAGAAACCAAACAATATTTAAAAAGGTACGTTTAGGCAGATATTAAAGGCCCCCACATACTCCAATGGTAATCATTAGACAATAGGTGTTTTGCAAGAATTCCGTAATCTTTTTTGCATCAATATTGAGAATGAAAGAGGTAGATGATGTATGTTTTTTCTGTTTTCAAACACTTTATAAAGCATTGCAGTACATTTTGACCTTTTTTATGTTTTTACAATGGGAGGGGACTCCCCTGTGCTGCCCTATAAATTAGAATAGAATGACTGCACCTGCAAAATAAGAACATTTGCCTTTTTCTCTGCCTGTGCAGCCGAACATCAGTGCAAAGAATAGAAATCTCTGAATGAAGATTTCTCTGAAGCCAGCAAGAATGTTAATATCTTATGTCCCCTGCCACGTGTGTTGGTTCTTCCTGTTGTCCTTCAAATCAGGCCAAGATGTAGCAGGAGGAACCACTGAGTGCAGCGGGGGGAAAAGAAAATCAAAACTTGTTGTTTGGTTCAGAGGAAACTTTAGCAGAGGATTGCATCTTCCATGTTCTGTAGAAGTGATCACACATCCATTTTGCTGCCATTTTTTCATTTTGCATATTCTTAAGTTTATATTTTATTTATACTTTATTCCCCTACACCCCAAAGATATAGAAATATCCTTTACATTATACATGATCTTAAAGCAGATCATCCATAAACCAGTAATAGGTATTTTCATTTGTTATGCCACTTGATATTAGTGTAGTAGTTTATCAAACCTATACATTTAGTAACAAATACACACAAATTGATTTTTGCATACAAACACAATAGAACCTCCACATTTTTTATAAAATTTCAAAGATGACACTGTAAGTAAATACCAAATATGTAAGGATGAAAAACTGGATGTGCTCGAAAATTGGAAACAGAATATAAGCCTTAAAATTGACATAGGTGACGTTCATCATTTTTAAGTTCCCTGTAAGTTCTGGTCCTGGAATGCTCTTTCTCATTGGGCCTGATTTAATAAAGCTCTCCAAGACTCGAGAAGATAGACTATCATCGGAGAACCTGTGATCCAGCAAACTAGGAATTCAATTTTTAAAATCATTTATATTTATTTGGCAAATGTTTTTATTTCTAGACCAGATCCATTCTAGGTTTGCTGGATCATCCAGGTTCTCCAATGTTAGTCTATCTTTTCCACTGAGAGCGTTGATAAATCAGACTGAACATATGTATGTGGAAGAGACACCTAGTATACATTGTGCAGGTTTTGTATACATAAATATGTGACATCTATTTATTTCCTAATACCACAGCAGAGTAATTCATACGTCAGCAGCAGTAAAAGGGTTTAAATGGGTTTAAGGGTATTATTTCACCAATGAGCTTGTTTTTGCCTTTTGATTGCCAGGACACATAAAAGATGGATACTTTCCTCTACAAATGAGCAAAAGGACTGGTCGTCACAAATGGAATCAGAAGAGTGTAAAGACTCACAAATTATATTAATATTATTATTATTATTATTATTATTATTATTAATAATAATATTAAACAGTATTTTTATAGCGCCAACATATTACGAACTGCTGTACGTGAAAAAGGGGTTGCAAATGACCGACAGAAACCAACAGTGACACAGAAGGAGGAGAGAACTCTGCCCAGAAGAGCTTACAATCTAAGAGGTGGGGGAAGTAGCACACAATAGAGGGGTGAGGATATGTAGTGGTGGGAAGTTTAAGAGACAGAAGAAGATGGGTAGGCAAGTTTGAAAAAATAGGTTTTGAGTGCTCTTTTAAATGAGCAGAAAGTAGGAGGAAGCCGAATAGGATGAGGAAGACCATTCCAGAAAGTCGGGGCAGCTCTAGAAAAGTCTTGTAGCCGTGCGTGTGATGGGGTTATGAGTGAGGAAGTCATTAGTAGGTCATTGAAGAAGCAAAGAGAGCAGCTAGTCATGTATTTTTCTATTAGGTCAGAAAGGTAAGAATGTTTAATACATTAAATATTACTGTACACTATCACACTCGCTTGAAACACAAGCAATAGATTCTCCATGAGCAAGGTGGATAAAGCAATTCTGATTTTCTCCTAAATGGACTGAAAATAAAAGTGTGTAATTTACATAAAATCGAATTTATAGTAATCTCAAGTCAAAACACAGTCTGCACTAGAAATGCATTATACTCTCCCTTTAATAAAAATAAATCTTACAATCCTGCTGAATCATTTTAATTTATTTTTCTGCAGCTGTTCTGTCATAGTTATAGTTTTAATTTACTCTTTCACTGGAAGTTAGGCATGAAATAATTTTCTCAATAATATTATATCACCTACATGTCCCATATAATTTAAATTAATTTGGGAAAAACACAAGAACAGTCAGACAACATCATAAATGTTTCTATTTGGAAAAAAATGCTGCATTTGCCTGAATAGATGAAAAGAACAATTCTGTTTTCCTTTTAGGGATAACTGCTCTTTTAAAATGCATTAGATCTGCAAATACATCCAGTGATATCCAGCTTTTAGCAATTATAATCTTTTAGTTTTGTCCTCTACCTTCTGCCATTGTTGCAGGTTCAGTGATCTTCAGTAGTGTGTGCAAGGAAGCTTCATGTTGGATTAAATTCGCCAGGAGCAAAGGAACTGATTTCTACAGTCCACTGCACTCTTATAACCACTGGAGATAAAGATCAACAATGGAAGCAGTGCTGTATAAGCTATGGTCTACAATCCTTTCTATCCCATCTGACTCAATCCAGCCAACGTTGGAATGCATAATGCACATGTAAAGGGATCCCAGATGCTTTGTTTTTTTCTTAGGACTGGTGTGATGCATGTTCTTCTGCACACTGTACAGTGTATACTAAACAATGTTAAAGCTACTTAGTTATAAGTCATCTGGGATGAACAGTTGTTTTTCTTGGATGAAATTCTGACGTGTACAGCGGTCCTTCAAAACACTTTATCAATCCAGCACAGCAGTTTTATGATTGACTGATCAGAAACAACTACTGTGCATTGATATGGAGGAGGAGAGGTTACAGCTCACTTGTCTTCTCCCCTTCCCTCTCCATTGAATAGAACGGTGTTGTGTGTACGGAGCTTATTCATTCTTCTGTAACTGTAAACAATCACAAAATATTTTTCCAATTTTCTGATTTCTATTGGACAACTGTACGAGGCTTTTAGATGTTCTACTAACCACTGTTCCATCGGCCATCATAATAGCTAAACTCCTCTGTTGACTTTTCTGTAATCTAAGCTCTTGACTCCCCCTATTATCTCCCAGAATTTTAACTAGATTTAAACCAAATCACTAACATTTCATATAGGGTTTACCATACTAATGTAATTTCAGAAGTTCTTTCCAATGTTTTTAAAGATGAGGCATTCATTAAACTAAACCCTGTGGCACTTAGCTATCCATGGTCCCTGGCTTGGCGGCGCCATCTTTCTTTCTTCTTTTGCACAGCATCTATCTTTGGCTTATTTGATTGGCCATGTCATGGGGGTGGTGCAGGAGTCTATTCATCCCTGTTTTTTTTGAAGGGGAAGCCAGGAATTCCGGGTTTCCCCAACACTATGCAGCTCAGCTTTTTCACATATTCCCAGCGCGATCAGGCAGCTAAGACATGTTATTGCAGAAGGGATATTGCTTTTCTCTTTTTGCAATACCCACTTGTATGAATCCCTAAATTTGAAAGTAGGACTTTAGTTCCACTTAGGGAGCCCTTTCACACATGTGCATCATGGCAATGTGCAGTAAAATGCATGCTGTACTCAGCAGTAAAATGTGCGTTTTCCCACTTGCTACAGTGACGCATTTTTAATGGTGCTTTACAGTGTTATTCATTTTAAATGTCACCTGAATACACAACTACAGTAGTAGCAATGCACACACTGCATACAATTTAAACATTGCATTGGTATCAATATAGTCTCAAAAGAAAACCTAACGTTCTTGCCACGGATGCCAATGTTACATGGTTCACCAGCCAATCAAGAAAGTTGATGTGTTGTTGTGGTGGTAAATCCAATAAATGATGGAAAGGGGTAAAAAAAAACTTCAGCAAAAAACATGGAAGTTGGTTATCATTCACAGTATTTTAGCACAAAAAATGGTATTTAGTCCACACACCCCCTTCCCCCCAAAGATTGAAAACATGTCCCCAAATTGCAATACCTAGAGGAATATTTAATTTAAATGCAAATTCAGGCTATTTCATATTTTCTTACCAATCTTTCCTTTAGCTTTGATTTTTCTGCCGGCATCAAAACAACACAATTTTTGATAGTGGGTTAATAACCACTTTCACCTTTCAGAAGGAAGTAAAACAGCCATTTCTCATGCTCAATCTCTTTCTTAATATATTACCCCAGCCAGAAAACCATACCAAGTACAACTATTAAAATTCTGTAGGTCATTCAGAACTCACAGCAAGGTGTTTTAACCTTCAATATTCATGATCATGCTAGTATTCTCTGTTATAATGGGATTTCATATATGTAAGGTTTGAACCAGCGTGTAAGCCCTAATAAAGTATCGTACCCTCTATGATTAAGTAGAAGCAGGAGCTTCAATATGTGGTTCTTGAGGGCAATTTTTATGAATCTTAGACTATAAACAAGCCTTTCTCAGCCTTTCCACCCCAGAGGAACCCTTGAACAAAAATGTAGGATTCAGGGTGATAAGTGATTATCAGGAAACAATGCCCTTAAGTTTTTTGTTGAGATATTTCCAGGTACAAAAACAAATAAAACAGTCAAACATAAAAACATACTGATCAGTATAGTAAAACATAACACAGCAATGGTATGTATGAGCACATCTTCATCAGACAGTGATCCCAGAACATCTCAGTAACATTTTAAATATAACTTGGAATATAACAACAAATGGGGGTAACTGCAAGAGAGAGGGAGGGGAAAACAAGGGGAAGAGAAGGGGGGGAAAAAAGAAGAGGGGTTGGTGGAGGGGCCGGGGGGGAGATAGCACAGGTACATTAATATAATCAAAACTGATCACACAATGATAGGACTTATAACAATGGAATCTGGCCCTGAAAAACATGGTCAAGCTCATTTTCAACATTTGTGAAGATAAGGTTGTGAAAGCGGGGGTAGTAGTTAACTGGATCCAGGGGGACCAAGTGCGGTTAAATTTGTCAGACTTCCCTGAATCTGTGGACATCATATCTTCCATGCGGTATTTAACTGTAACTCTACCTATCCAGTGGCCGATTGATAGTGGTATTTCGCTTTTCCAGCAGGAGGGAACACATGCCTTGGCAGCATTAAGTAAGTGCCTCAGTAGTGAGGCTTTGTAGTGTTTCATAGTCATGTCAGATACATGTAACAGAGCCAATTCAGGTTTACCTCGTATATTTATGGAAGTAAGATCATGGATAAGTTTTTCAACTGCTTCCCAAAAGGATTCTAAACTCTGGGACAGTCCAGAGAAGGAAGGAGTGTACCGGGGGCCGACTTACACCTCCAACAAGTTCTGTCGACCTGAGGATAGATTTTTCCCAGTTTGACTGGTGTTCTGTACCACCGGGTGACCAATTTATAGTTAATTTCTTGGTATATATTAAAGACTGAAGCTTTGTGGCCATAATACAACAGCATCTCTCGTTCCTGAGCCGGGAATGTTAGACCCAGTTCCTCCTCCCACTTTGTCATGAAAGGTAGTGTGTCCTCCGACACCACTGAAATAAGATTGTGGTACACATAAGATATGGTACCCCTAACACCAGATTGGGAAGAACACTGTATTTCAAATGGTAATAGCGAGCATATGAACTGAGAGGGAGGAGGGAGGGATGTCAAAAAATATGTCAATTGGATAGTACGCTACACATTCAACTCCAGTAAATCTCTTTATAGAGCGCCAAGTTCGGAATACTGGGTCAGCACTGCCAGATGGAAAATCAATGTGTCCCAGTATCGGGGATACAGAGATGGAAAGGCTGAAACTCCATGTGAATGAAAATATTTTGTGATTTCTGCTAAGGTAGAGCCTATAAGCGGGTGTTTTGATAGTTTAGCTTTAACCTTATTGGGTGCCCAAGCCACTGTATCTATACGTATTTCCGAAAGTGCATTTTCCAATTGCACCCAAAGCTTCATTTCTTTGTTAGTGCACCAGTCTATGACCCTGGCTAAGTGTACTGCTCCATAATATAGAACAGGGTCGGGGAATTCCATTCCACTTTGTACTTTAGGTAATCAGGGTATTCTCAAACGTATTCTAGGGGTATTTGGGAACCGGATAAACTTGGTAAATTCAGACCTGTATTTGTAGAGGGACTCCTACAGGTAATGCTAGAAGAAGGTACAATAGACGAGACATTATGTTCATCTTTAGAAAATTACATCTTCCAAACCACGTAAAAGTCCGCTGCCTCCACTTATGAAGGTGTAAACGGATTTTTTTAAGTAATGGGAGGAAGTTCATCTTGACTATTTTTGTAAGTTTGGCTGGGATCTGGGTACCTAGGTACTTAATGGAAGAGGCGACCCATTTAAATGGGAAATTTGTGGATATTAACCTATGCTCTCTCTGTGGGATGGACACATTTAAGGCTTCTGACTTCTACATGTTAATTTTATAGTTGGACACTTCTGCATACCTTTCAAGTTTTGTGAGTAAATTTGGGATGGACGTGTGTGGTGAGGAAAGATAAAAAGGCAGATCAGCATAAGCTGTGACTTTATTCTCAACTGAACCTATGGTGACTCCTTTTATATTCACATTGGAACGAATATGGCGTAGGAAGGGTTCTATAGTAAGGATGAAAAGTAGGGGAGAGAGAGGGCAGCCCAGCCTCGTTCCATTTGTAATTTTGAAAACTTCTGACAATTCTCCATTGATCCTGATTCTAGCAGCTGGTGCTGTATATAGCGCTTTGATCCACTGCTGGAGACGTTCGGGGAGGCCCAGATGTTGCAAGGTAGCCTGGAGAAAAGGCCAGCTAACCCTATCGAATGCTTTTTCCGCGTCCGTGGACAGGAGCATAAGGGGTATTCCCCTAGAATGAGCAAAATCAATAATGTTCAGAGTTCTAATCATGTTATCTCCGGCTGCACGTTGTGGAAGAAACCCACTCTGGTCTGGACCGATTATAGCATTTAAAACAGGAGATAGTCTGTGGGCCAAAATGGCCGTGAGCCGTTTCAAGTCACAGTTTAATAATGATATTGGGCGATAACTGGAACATGATTGTGGGTCTTTGTCCGGTTTCAAAATCACTGAAATGTGGTCTGAGAGAGTATCAGGCGTCGGCATATGACCCTGTGATATGGCATTGTAAGTGTCAATCAAATGGGGGCTGAGTATATCTACATACGTAAATATAATAGTAAACCCATCCGGTCCTGGCACCTTACCCGAAGCTGCTTGAGAGATGGCCACCTTGAGCTCCTCTAGAGTGATTGGGTTGTCTAAGAAGGCACTGGAATTATCTGATAATTGTGGAAGCCCCTATTGTTCCAAGTAATTTATTACCCGGGCTAAGTTGGAATCGCCTTGGCTCCCACCTACTTCTGGAGAGAGATTATATAGGCGGTGGTAAAAAGTATGAAAAGATTTAGCAATGTCAGAGTTAGCATATACTAAATTGTCTGCTGTATCTTTGATGTTAGGGATATACATCACGGCCTGTTTTTCCTTAAGTGCTCTTGCTACCGCTTTCCCACAATGACTAGAGTCTTCATAATAGTACTGGCGGCAATGAAGGAGTTGGGATTTGGCTTTGCTACCAAACAGATCATTGATTTGCTTACGAACATTCAGCAGCTTAGTTTCTAAGGTGTCGCTATGGTGGTTTTTGTGCTGATTTTCTAACTGGTGCAAATCTGCCAGAAGGTAATTCAACTTTTCCAATCTCTGTTTTTTCAATTTGCTGCCCTGTTGGACAAGCAGGCCTCTGATATAACATTTATTGGCTTCCAACACATGAAATGGGTTATCTGTTGAGTCCCTATTAACCGAGAAGAAGGAATGAATCTCCACACCAAGCTTGTCGGAAAACTCTGGCTTCTCCAGCAGTAGGTCATTAAGTCTCCAGGTGGTAGACCTAGGTACAATATAGGTGGCATTGACCATGATTGTTATAGGAACATGATCTGAGAAAGAGATTACGCCTATGTCTGAGGACATTATTTGAGGGAGTGAGTTATGGAATACGAGAAAAAAATCTATTCTCGATTAGGATTTTTGGACCGGGGAGTAAAAAGTATATTCTTTAGTGCTAGGGTGTTGTATCCTCTAAACATCTACCAGTTGATGATCATGGAGAACAGTTTTAAGTCTTTTAGGGAACAAGAAGGGTAGGTGCGAGTGTGCTTTGGACGTGTCCAGTTGCGGATTTAACGCAGTGTTGAAGTCACCACCTATTATAATTCTGCCTGCTTTGAATTCCTTAACTATGGTCATTGCTTTGTCTAAGAATGTAAATTGATTGAAGTTAGGCAAATATATATTTACTAGGGTAAAATCTTGAGAAGCTATTTTTCCTTGCACTAGTAGGAATCTACCTTCCGGGTAAGTTTTGACTAATTGTAATACCCAGAGAATAGACCTCGCTACTTAAATACTGACCCCCTCTGGACTTAGAGTTTGGTGAGGGGCTATGGTAGGTAAGTTGGAGTTGTCTGTTGTGTAGATTCGGAATTTTATCCTGACCGAAATGTGTTTCCTGTATGAGCGCAATATGACATTTAGCCTTGAGGAGGTTGTTTAATAGAATTGATCACTTGGTCGGGGAGTTAAGTCCTTTCGCATTAAGGGATAAAACTTTAATTGTCATGGTGAAAACAGTACGCTTTCATAGCCAAAGGAGGTATCTGTGCTAGAAGGGTATGAAAAGAAAAAAGAAGGAAAGAGGGGGAGCGCGTTCTGCACCTGAAAGTTCCTCAAAGTAGATCGGGTTTTAGGAAAACACTAGAAAAGTGTCCATGTAGAGCCTAGAGTAAAACTAGGACCTGCATCAAGTACAAAAAAATTCTGACCTCTATAAAAGGCAGCTAGGCCTAATTGGGGGTGTATCAGGCAACGGGTAGCCGAGCAGCGGGCTCTGCTGAGGCCGCCAGGGGGGGCTATACGAAAACATGTAATGGTTAACCAGAGCACACAGCACTAATCATCAATTAGAAAAAGAAAGAAAACCCTTGACACAAATCGCTTAGATATTAAGCAGTAAACCACATGTGTATTTAACCAATAATTAGGCATGTTAAGCCCTATCACATAATAGGCAAGCAATAAACCTTGTAAAACCTCAAGTAAATGCAGCAAGACAGCAACATATGGTCAAGATTCGCCAAAACATTGGAACAAACTAGTAGTATGAAATAGCCTGTGGAAACACAGGAGTATCCCATTTTATAACATTAATAAATCATCTCAGACCATACTCATCCTCATCTTGACCATCAAATACTGACTGAGTCCCTTGCGACTTGGGCCTTGCATATAAAGTGGGTGTCCCGGTTACGAAAGATTCTTGGAAACAGGAATAATCTCCAGCCCTTCTGCATTAGGGGACAGGTAGTAACCTTATAGTAAGCAAGCCTGTGTTACAGTTCGGAGGAGGCTGGAGAAATGCATGATTTCCTAGCTGGAGGCGTTCTTGATCTAGGTCTCTGTCTAGTGGTGCCTGTTGGGAGTGGTCTGGACAGGTGTCCTTTGGATGTAGGGACTACGATGGGGTCAGCACTAAGAAACACAATTCACAATTCACAATCAAATGAAAGGAGGCATTGTGAGCAGTAATGACATATACTAAAGGTCTCAGGTCTAAAGGTCTCAGCATGCAGAGTGTGCGACTGAAAACATCTGAGTGAACATGTATCTGTGCACCACCAAAATCAATGGAGCCCCTGAAACAATGTCCTTTAAAGTGTAAGTCAAAAAGCCACCCATCCAGACAGGTATAAAAGGACTGGTTGATCATGAGAATTTAGTCAGCCAAAGCTCAATGAACCCCTAACAACAACCAAAGGAACCCAAGGTTCTACAGGACTTTAGATGGTTGCTCTTAAACACATTAATAAAATCTTCTGTTAAGACGTTTTACACACCTTACCCTACTAGGGTCCACTAAATGAATAGGGGCCTGCCCATGGTGTGCTTTGGAAGATACTCAGAAATGGGCAGCGTCCTTTATTAGTTGTCCTTTAAAGTGATTTCTGCTTTTGAGACTAAGTTTCCCATATTTAACAGTTTTAAAAAGAATTGTTTGATGACAAACCCCAGCAAATGGTTTCCATCTCAAAGGTAGGTCCAAAACGTAGCACAGGCTAGCCAAGCTCATGTAGAACCTACATGAAGAACATCCATCCTATTATATTAGGCAGCTATTTAAAAAGGCAACACAATTGTGATAACAGAAACAATTCAGTCAGTGCAGATGGATTCCAAACCCAGGTTCTTAAAATTGTGGCAAACTTGGTATTTGAAGTATTGGTCTGGGTGTCATACCTTTAACGTTCTCATAATATATTTATAAGAAGATATCAAAGCTACTTGAAAGGTTTCAGGTTCACCATTAAAAGTATATGAAGTAACTAAAAAAAGAAAACTTTTTTTTTTTTTATTGAGAAGGAAGCAGTTGCTGTCTTTGTACTTTCCAGGGAGATTTACGAGACCTTCTCTATTTGCATGCTGAATATATGCCCCAAACCAGTAAGTGATGGCAAATACTACATTTTACAAATGTCACCAGAACAGATGATAAGGGAGAAATTCCAAAAGAGACACCCTTTCAATGGCAAATAATTAACAGGAATAATTATTAAAGACGATCTGGTGGTATTCCACCAAAAAGTGTCCAATTTTATTTTTATGATATGCACCAAAAGTGCCACATTCATAACTGGATTATTTATAAATTTTCTCCATATTTATAGTTGATTGGTACTTACTGTGTTTACTACTTTTTTTAGTGCCATTCGCCCTATTCATAAATTGTCAATCAACCCTGATGATGGAGATCCTATGAAGCTTGCTGTTCTGATGATGATCCCCAAAGAAAATAGTAGAGATCAGTGGTGTTTTTCCATAATCACTACGCTACAAAGGTAAATATATGGCCACAACATAAGTGAAAGAGCACCATATTCTACTTGAAATTAATTGAGAACTATTTTGATAATTTTGTTCTCCATTTTTAGAAGCCTGACTGCCAGGAACAAAATCTGTTAATTAATTAAAAAAAAATGTTTTCTATTTTTTTAAAGGCCCCTAAAATGTGATTTCCTCTTACATGGGGGAAGATTTTCACTCTACTATATGTAGCCATTTATAGTGATTGCTAGCACTAGCTATTGTGTTATATTTGTGTTCCACTTTCCTAATAAAATCTTTAGAAATAAAAAAAAACTGAATTAAGGCTGCTTTTTTTTTAGCTTGTGTTGATTTTGATTTATTGTATACTGTAGGTGAGTAATAGCACACTGACCGTCCACAGAAATGAGGTATTAGAAAATGTTGATGCCTGTGTAAAGATCAACACTCGTCTCCAATTATCAGGAATAGTCTTTGCCATCCTCTCGTTGCTGCTCAGGAAAATGTCATCAACATAAAAAGCATCATCTGTATTCAATTAGTATGCTGTTAGTGTAAGCAGACTGCGGAGCCCTGCAATTTATCCATAAGACAAAATAAAATATGATTGATAAATGCAGCTGGCAATGCACCAGACAAAATGAGAAAAATGACATAAATTTGAAGCTGAAGCTGGAAAATGTGCACTGAGACCTGCAATAGATCACAGTTTCAGCTACGACAACGGAGATTGTTTGTAGGAGTAAGCGAACTTCTGAAAATCCACTCTGACTGGGGACCAGACAAATTGGCTTTGGTATTCATTTCACCAACGATTAGGACAAAAGTGTTTGAGTTTTTTTCATTTTGAAAAATATAGTTTAGGTGCCAAAGTGTTGCCTATAGACATTGATACAAACACACATTTGGAGAAGGCTTGTTGAGCCAGGTGGCTGTCAATGGTCCACATCAAAGTAGACCATCTGGAGATCATCATTTCAGGTCGGGTTCTGATGGCTCATCTTTTATGTGGTTTTTGTTCTATATGTATTATTTTATTTTTTTTCTCTGTTATGATTCCTTGTTATTTGCTTGGATGGTGCTGCTCTTCACCTTTTCAAGCTTAGCCCTCCTGCACTGTAGATTCACCCCCTGTGTCTGTATGTATGAGCTAGTATTTTCTTTATGTTCCTAGACAGGCTGTTTATAGCCAACTCCATCATCTTGTCAATAGCCAGCAGCCTACATCTTGATGTTTGCGCTTCTTTTAAATTCACAGCATGTTCCACCTTCAAAGTTGCCTATCATAGCTGACAGGTACAACCTTTGTTTTGCTGTTTTGCTGACTTACCTTTGTTCTTGACCTTGCTTGAGTTCTGCCTGTTCGGACTACTGTGATTTCTAATTCCTTTTAAAATATGCATCCACTATTGACCGCTAGCTACACTCTGATCTCACTTATTGGCATCATCTATTCCTTGCTGGTTTTGATTACTGTTAGTTTAGCCTGCTCCCGAATGTTGCTCCATCCAATTGCCATTGCTTGTCTCTGTAGAGCTATGACTACCCTTGGGCTCTATAGCACTGGTCCCCAACCTTTTCGAACCTTTGGACCACTAAATTTACAAACTCTGGACCGGACATGCACGGGGAGCCGTGTGTCACTCAAAGGGGAAGAAACTTCCTGCAGAGTGACGTCATGATGCCAGAACCGATCCGAGCCTGCGATGGGAGAGTGGGTGGGTTGTGTCCGGAGACACAACCCGCCCACTGCCTTGAGCCTGCAATCTATATGGGTCACATGATTCGTGACTCTGGCCGGTGCACCCCCGGTTTCGGACCGCTGGTCTCCGTGCTCTTGAGGCCCAGCTGTCAGACGAACCGGGGGTTGAGGACCCCTGCTCTATAGTACACCAAGTAAATGCCTGGAAGTAGTCTTTATTTGAAGTTCCTCCTGTGACTGAGCCCAATACGGCTTTATTTGTGTCATGCTATCACTAGACACAGCAACTCAAACAAGAGTGAAATTCAGTGGAACTGTATAAAAATGTAGTCACTAAAGCCAAGTATTTCTACCCGTATATTTTTTTAGAGGAAACCCAAATGCACTGAAGAAACATACAAACTTTATGCAGATCCTAACCAACCTTTGTACCTTCAACCCTAGTGCTGCAAAGCAAGAGTGCTTGCCGCTAAGTTGCCACTTTAAATAAAAGGGCCCTAAACCCGGCACAATACTGTAATAAGGTTCTGGCTAACTCTCTCGTAGGCATTGGTCTTTAAATAAAAGGGCCCTAAACCCGGCACAATACTGTAATAAGGTTCTGGCTAACTCTCTCGTAGGCATTGGTCTGCCATTTCAAGTCATTGCAGAGTATTCCTTTATAACAAAGCTAGCTCTGAATATGTAATAAGTGATATTGCCTCTCTTTGGCAAAGTGGAAGTAATTGCAGCCTGTGGAATGCATATCACAGCTGGAGAAATGTCTTTTACTGTAGCAAATTATAAGTAGGCATAATAACAAAGAAAACAAGATTTTTTATGTAAACAGGCAACATATAGCTAGGCTTTCATTGCCCTAAAATATCTTTACTGAAATAAAAGATTTAATATACTTTGTAAAACAGTGGTAATCTCCAAGGGGAGTAGATTAATCAAAGGTATATTTTATTATAACTAGTATTAACAAGATTAAAAAACATTTTTCTAAGCTTTAACACAACAGCTATTATACATAAATACATTTGCAGAGCTTTTTAATGAAAGCAGACATTCACTGTACATAAGAGGGCCGGGGACAGTTCAACATGTCTCAGTTTATCAATCCACTTCAACTTTATATATTTATTAAAAGAATATTTATCAAAAATTTCAAACTTGGGCATAACATATGTATGGGTACTTTTATTCCCATTAACATGTTCTATATATTAAAAGATATAAATCAACTTTGTGCGCACCACAAGCCTTTGCAAACCCAAATATTAACATATCATCACTGCACTGCATAAAACTTTGCAGAGAGCATAGATGTAGGAGGGGCTAATGTCTGTAGATACTTATAGAAGGGGGTGGATACTAGACCAGTCACTCTGCACAACAAGAGACAGCAGCAGTGACTGGTCTTTATTATAGGAAGCTCCTGCACAATGGCAAAGTTTTTGGCAAGATTAATGCAGTTCTGGAAGAAATACACTAAGACTAGAATTAGAATCAACCTCTTATATATAGATTATATTGGCTTTTTCAGGATTTCTACTTAAATGTCACTTTACCTGGAGGATCCTGCAGCTGCTCTCCACAGCTTATTTGTCTAGATCTCATGCTGGTCTCCGCCGCACTGGGCGCTGTGCACATTTCTTGCTGTGCCCTGACAGGCATAGGGCTCTGTCCTTTGCCTGTACCCTGCCCTCTCTTAGATTGTCTTCTCCTTCTCCTGTGTCACTGTCTGTATTTTCTGCCATTTTCAACCCCTATTTAATGTACAGCTCTGTGTTCTATGTTGGCGCTATATAAATACTATTAATATAATAATAACAACCTTCCCACCTGAATACCGATGCTGCCTTGCCTATTTCTCGCCCTGACCTTGCATCTGGATACTGATGATGCCTTGTCTGTGGTGTATTCTGTGACTACACCTGACTCCCAGGGCCTGATTTATTAAGCTATCCAAGGCTGGAGAGGATACATTTTCATCAGTGTAGCTTGGTGATCCAGCAAATCTGGAATGAATCTGGTCCAGGAATCAAAACATTTGCTAGCAAATAGCAAATGACTTAAAGTAATCCATTCCAGGTTTGTTGGATCACCCAGTTTCACTGATGAAAATGTATCCTCTCCAGCCTTGGAGAGCTTTAATAAATCAGCCCCTCTGAGTCCATACACAGAAGTCTACCTCCAGCAGCCCTCCTTCTAATGGGGTGACCCATTGGGTGGTATCTTACAGCAAAGTGCCCAGTATTCACTAGGGTAACTGGTCCATCACACCTCTGATGAAGACCAGGTGTCATTTAGATTCCATGACCTGGGTGATCCCTAAAAAGAATTTTATTATCACTTACCAAAATGTTAAAACCAAATGTAGGCCTATAGAAAGCAATCATCTGGGAAGATTAAATGGAAATCCGTTATTGCAGATTGAAAAGTATGACTAATAATGTTCTAATATTATTTTCTCCATACGCTGCACACAACAATAGGACGGGAGCCCAGCTGTTGTCTACACAGGCACCCTGCACTTATCTATATACTAATGGGTCATCTAAACCAAAATAGAGTTGGCAAGAGAAGAATTTGAGTCTTAAAATTATGGAAGAACAGCTGTGGGAATATTTTGTTCTTCCAGTGTATGGCAAGCTTTAATGCATGAATAAGAATTTGTGGTCCTTCTATTAGCAGTCCATTCTTGATGGAGCTGATTCATCTCGGTGAAAAAAAACAAGACTTTCCGACAATTGTCCAGACATCTGATTGTGTCCCAGTGATCGGCATTCATTTGCTGAGTGGAATTAATGTCCATGAAATGAAAGCTCTACATACAGATGTGTCAGACCTTTTCTGATCACGCAACAATAAGACTACCTGGATGTCATTAGTCAGAACAGATTCTATTGTAACGCTATGAAATATTTCAGTATCACGTCATATCATATTTCCAGCCATGGAGTGAAATACAAATTCAATCCCAACATTTAGTCACAGGTATGTACACTGTATTTATTGCTGATCCACAAGAAATTGGGCGAAAGTTGATTTAAACGGCATTTTTTGTTTCGCGTTAAGGCTTTCAAGGTGCCCTTTAAATGACATTTATCTGTTGCTACAAATTTATTGTATTTTAGCCATTTGTGTACAAAAGCTTAGTTTGTTTGAATTGCTGACAATTTCCCTTAAAAGTAGATGTAAACTGTGACTGGATGACATTCACTGAAATATTCCCTGGTGGAGAATCTTTCAGGTCCATATGTTTCAATGGCAATAAATTGTTAAAATAAAAAAAAAAAATCTTCTCCATCAGGGAATGTTGCAGTGAATGTCAAGTTCACTGCTTTTTAAATAGATCCCCTTAGTTTTGAAAATAATTTTTATAAGCAAGTCACTTTTTTGTGCATAAAATCTGCTTTTACTCTTTTTTTGCATTTCAGAGATCCTGATCACCACAAGCGGTATATAGAAGTGTTCATTTTTAACCAACATGCTCAATCCCTCAATATAAAATTGAGAACTAAAAACTGCTTGCAAAAGGTCCGCTGGTAAATTCACTCCAGAGATGATCACTTTAGCAAATTGAAAGTCAGATCAGAAGTAAAAATCTGCCTGAATATGATTGTGCAAATCTAATAGACACCACAGCACTAAGTAACAGATCTGATTTGATACCTCTTTCATCCTCTGCAATACAAGACACAGGACACATCAATAGGGGGTGTGGCTGTTACTCAGCACTGCAGTTGCAGAGCTCTGCAGCTGGGAAAGCCGGTAAAAGCATTTACATTGGGACAAATGTGTTTTCAAGCATTTCTAAGCTAATACCTGTATACAATGATACAACTCTGAAACTTTATTTCAGCTTTAAGAAAAGGAAAAGGAAACTATACAAAGCTTGAAATAGTTGGGACTTTCATTAGGCTTCAATAAAAGGAAGAGGAAACTATTCAAAGCATGCAAGTGAGGTGAGTTTGGTCCGGATATAATGGAGTTTTGTTATATACTATGTTTTAATTTTTTAAAGTCAGTTGGTATGTTATACAAAACACTGGTAAAACCACATACTTTACATGGTATAGATTACAACTGTCTGCACCTAAACAGTCAGTGGAAGACATATGGAGGAGCAAAGTGTGCCACTACATGGGGGCCCAACACCCTCCTCAGCCACAAGGGGCCCCAAGCCAGTTCTGCACAAGGGCTCACTCTGTAGCCACTATATAACACATTTAAGGGGTGGGCTTAAATGACAGGGTTGGGACTCATGTCATGCAGCAAGTTTGGCATATTTTGTGGAAAGCCATTTGTATTGAGGTTGTAAGATTTAAGTGGAAGTAAACCCAAAACAATAAAATCACACCTACCTTCAATCCTGCAGATCAGTCTGTCTGTCGGGAGGTTGCCTCCATTGGGTCCCGTGTCGTCCTGGTATCCACCTATAACCCGGCACAGAGGGAGCACGAGGCACCGTTATCTTTTCCTCTCTTTTCGAGTTTTTTTTCCTACTCGCACTGCGCAGGCATGAGATCGGGTGACGTAGATTGGAAAAAAACTTGCCGATCTCACTGCGCATGCATGAGATCAGCAATCTTTTTCCCTATTGATGAAAAGGCTCCTTCTCCGCATGCCCGAGCAGCCAAGAGCCTCCCGGGATGTGTGATGTAGGTATCCCGGGAGGCTCTGCACTCCCATTCATTCTTGATTGCCTAAGGCCATCAAAAAAAAGATCAAACACAATTTTTACTTTAATTAAAAGGGTTATCTACCCTTTTATGTAAAGTAAAAATTTAAAGTTTAGGTACGCTTTAACTTGTTTCAACCACATATGAAGCAGCAAATGTTTATATATTTTATATGCTGTTGTCTCTGCAGCAATTGAAATATCTATGACCGTGACACATATTAATGTGCAGATGTTTGCTGTGTTATTATCCTTATTCTTTAGCCGCTGACAAGAATTGATATTGCTTTGCTTGGCTCTTATGGCACAACTAAACACTGAGTGGCTGGGATCCAATTTCAGCTCTTTATGTGGACAGTTAATTCTGATTATTATCTGGGCGCATTAGCTGGGGTTATACGCAGCATGCTGCAGAATTTGTTGAAAAGGTATCATTAACCTATGGGAAATGATGGTAATAAAAAGCTGCTGAAATTAAGGCCTGCTGTCTCACTGCAGGGATTTTGGTTTTTAAGAATAGGAGCAGGAAATTTAGAATTGGGTATAAAAGCTCCATCAGCAAAGGTTGTATCAAGAACAAAAGGCGCAAGAGGCAGAAGGAGGCTTAGGTCATGTGTGCCAGCAATCATGCTAATAAAGGGAGCCTGTCGCCATATATTTAACAACATCCTAACCATAACATTAAATGTGAATTTATTCTTTAGGGGGGTCTGTATTCTTGGGGCAAATGTATCAATTGGGGGAAAATACGACAGACGGGGCCAGGCCAGTATCACATGGATGGAGAGTGTTTGTATGAACATGTATGTTATTGTATGTTTCATTGCATGAAATAAAAATTACAGGTAAAGGTGGGCTGGAATAAAAAGCCCAAAGGGCCGTATATGGCTGCAGGCCATAGTTTGCCATTGTCTGTACCAGAGGGTATTTTATTTGTACCGTTATACTCTGTACACTGGTCTGTGTTAGACACTCCTGAGCTCTGAACTCTGTTTGATGATTACTCCTGTTTGTTATTTTTCCCCTGACCTCAACATGCAATATGCATTCTAGAACTCTGCATTTTGTGTGCCAGGCACCCATGACTCCTGCACTCTATGTGTTAGAAACTCTTGAGCCCTCCAACTTGTGTCTTATGAACTTTTGTTCCCTGTATTCTGTTCTTTGGGTAGTCTTAATCACTGTACCCTTTGCACACCATTGATGCACTTCTGCACTATGTTACACTTATGCTGTCCTGACCCCTGCACTCTGTGCATTAGGTAATCCTAAATCTTGCATTTTGTGCATTAGGCACTCTTGTTCCCTTTACTTTGACTTGTGGACATTCCTACCACTGTGCTCTGTGTACTCCTGAGCCTTGCAGTCCGTACGCTGTTTGCTTAGTGACTGTATTTCTCCAGATATCCCCAGTAGACCTCCTTGGGACTTATGTCCTCTTTAAGTGCATTATTCATAAGGGAATAATCTGACATTAAAAGCTCAAAAGTCATTCAGCAGCATTTAGTATAAATCCATGTTAATTACTGGCTGAATATATTACTCAGCCCAACTAAGATAATAAAACAAAGCAGGCTTAATTATTCTTCTGTTCTTTACCAAGTCAATTGCAGGACATCAATTTATTTTACTTTAAAATACTTTACAGCAACAAACAAAAATCAATGCATTGAGCACAGCAGATGGATTATGGGGGGGAAACAGTTTAGGTATGTATTACTTAATAAAAAACCTAATTAAAAGAACATAAAGATGCGTTACCAACCTGTCACTGGATGTGTCTATAATACCAAGCTGTAACAGTCTAGCCATGTTCCTTTTTTCTTGTCTTACACAAATGCTTTTTATACAGTGACTCTTTTTGTTTAAAAGTGCAAGTTAAAAAAGAAAAAAGATTTGTGGACACATCATGCATCAAGCAGAAGGACTCCTGAAAGTATAAGAACGTGGGACCATTGAGATCTATTACACTTTCTGTTATGGTTGTACCAATGAGCATGCTGGTTCCTATAGTGCTACTGTGCGCACCCACAAGATGTGAGCAGTGTCTGCTTTCAATTGATTCTAATTCAGTTGTACATTTTTACACTGCTGGCGTTTTCCTATTTTCTGTACCTATTGGAGCTTCATCGAGAAGGCCACTTATATCTGAAGTGTGTTGGCCTTTTTTATAATAGAAGAATAAACATAACAATGAACATAATGGAAGGATCATGAAAACACTGAAATGGAAATAAACACAAATTTGTTTTATTTCTGGAAGTGTGCCAAATAAAATGTAAACTTATATCAAAGAGTGATATTTTATGTTGTACACAAAAGCAGAGTTTTAATTTTAGATATTGATTTGGATCTACTGTTATGTATAGGTAAAGGTTATGTACATATATCAGATGATTTTTGCTCGAGACAAACAGTTGTGCTCATCTTGTGCAAAATCTGATATGTGTATAGCAGTCCCCTGATGTCATTTATCAATCAGCTGTGAAAGAATTAATGAAGGATCCATCTGGAATCAGAAGGAGAACACAGCAAGATGCCACTTGCTCATCCTTCCCCTTTCCATACAGCAGAACTGAACTTTGGGTAGAGCACCCATTCATTCATCTCTCACTGAAAGCGATTATCAAACATCAGTTCCAGCAGAAATCATTTGATGTTCATTGGGACTCTAGACACATGTGGGTGCATTGATAGACTCTCTGATTTATTATTTCATTGGGCCTAATTTATTAAAGCTCCCCAAGGCTGGAGAGGATACACTTTCTTTGGTGATGCTGGGTGATCCAGCAAACCTGGAATGGTTTTCTTAAAAGTCATTTGCTATTTGTTAGCAAATGTTTTCAGTCCTGCAGAAGATCCATTCCAGGTTTGCTAGATCACTCAGCTTCACTGATGAAAGTGAGTACTGTCCAGCCTTGAATAGCTTTAATAAATCAGGCCCATCGTCTTTTATAATTTCTTTATTATCACTGGAGAATGAACCATAAAGAGATTAGGTGATGGTGTTGATGAGCTTTTGTTCAGTTTAACTATGTTCTAATTCAAATCAATTGGAATGCAAAACCCACTTAAGACAGGTGAAATGTAAAGCTACGTACACACGTCAGATTTTTATCGCCTGATAATCGGCATCGGCCAATTATCGGGCGAAAATCTGGCGTGTGTACAGTCGGTGTCGTCCATCGTCCGGACGACCGACCTGCCGGATCCACAGACGATGGACGACAGCCGATCCTAATGAAAGGGAAGGGGAGAGCGCGCAGCAGGGTGCCGCTCCGTCGCTCTCCCTCTCCCCTCTCCATAGAGCATGAACGGTGCTGTATGTACAGCACCGTTCATGCATTGTGCACTCCCTTGTCGTTGGAAAGGATCGTGAAAGATCCTTTCCAACGACAAAAATTGGAAGTGTGTACGCAGCTTAAGTCAGAAAGAGATCTATAGGTCAAATACACCTGTTAGTGATGTCTGAATGATTTTAGAAGTATCTCAAAGTGATGTCAAAGCTATGCAAGTTCAAAGCTCATTGGCACAGGTCCTAAACTCGATCATTAAATCTCAAAGAAATCTTAACATTTTAACCTCCCTAGTGGTTCATTTCTTTCTGGTTTTATATGTCTAAAAGCTGCACATTGTTTTTCATGAAAATTTATTTTACAGTATATTAAAATAGTATGAGTATAATAAAGTTTGAAACACAAAATCATGTAAAAAATAATAAATTGAATAAATTAAAAAATATATTTTTTTTAACAATTTTTTTTTTTTAATATTTAAAAAAATAATTAAATAATATACTCATACTACTTTATTATCCTGTAAAATAAATGTTCTTGAAAAAAATGTACTGCTTTTACACATATAAATCCAATGTATTGCATTCAATACAGTTATTGTGTATTGAATGCAATACAAATAGATTTTGAATTCCCTGCCCCGCCCCACCGGCAACGTACACACACACCGACGTCACCGGGAACTCCCCCGGTGACTCATCATGTGCAGAAGACGCCGGACGAACAAGGAAGAAGACAGAGATTGCGGTGATGGACAGCGCGGGATACCGGCGGATCAGGTTTACCTACCCTGAGTGTGACTCGGAGTTACCGCTTTCAGCAACTTTTTTCTACCCGGAGTCACACTCGGGGTTATCACTAGGAAGGTTAATGTCAGAAACCTTCCAATCCTCCTATAACTATTTAAAAAAACCTCAGGCCTTTTTTCCTTAACAGTCTTTGTTTAGGTTTTTTGGGGTGACAAATGTCCCGCACTTCTGTATTGTCACATGCACTTCCTATGGAGACAACAAGTGGATGTGCAAACAGATATGGCACGGGCATGGTGGTCACTTTTAATAACCGACATAGAACAAGGATATGCAGCTGACCCTGGTACAAGTGTATGTAGTTGAGAAGACCAGTGAGGGTTCAGATCTACAAATCATATTGCTTCACATATCCTCAAATCAATAGCTTTGTGCCTGATATACAGCTCCCGTTAACTCTCAATCTGCTTCAAATATAAAATTTGAGGGTCTCGTTCATTGTTGCACCAATGTCCTTTTTACAGCCCTTCTACCTTTCACAGAAGTCACAGAACGCCATGTATTCTGAGAATAGCCAAGAGGAGAGGGGGCATGAATACAACACTAGTAAAGCAATGAATAAGACCCCCGGATCTCATCTCCACAGCAGGCCAGAAATTATTGATTTTGAAGACCTGTTAAGTGATCAGAATTCAAATGAAACCTCAGGAGGGCTAATGTTTGTTTATCCAGCGATATAGAAAAAAACTTGTGCAGTTTTAAGACAGCCTCTAAACACAGGTACAGTTACATGGAATCAAAAGAGAAATGGCATGGGGCACTTTAAAAAGCAAACACAATTGCTGTAGTTGACTGTGATTTCTCTATATTATCCAGATCGTTCTTTATCTTTTGTTTATTTACTCATCAACAATGCGTGGGTTATGACTCTCAGGCAGTAATTGTTTGAAAAGAATAAAAAGCCAAGGTGAGTTTACAGAAACTGCAGTGACAACAAAACGCTCTCAGCAAGATACAAAAAAACAGCAAATAATGAAAAGATAGAACAAGCTTGGGCAAAAGGGACTGGAAAAGTTCAGTAAAGCTGACCCAGCCACTTTTACGTGAAGACACATGGGTCCAAATTTATTAAAGCTCTCCAAGACTGGAGAGGATACACTTTCATCAGTGAAACTGGGTGATCCTGCAAACCTGGAATGGATCCAGTCCAGAAATCGAAAACATGCTGGTCTCCGTTGCACTTGGCGCTGTGCGCACTGTGGGGCTTCCTAGCCTGTGCTTTGCTTGTGAGTTATGTTGGTGCTATATAAACCCTGTTAATAATAATATTAACAAACTTCCCAACTGATAACTAATGCTGCCTTGTCTGTGGTATGTTCTGTGACTACGCCTGACTTACTGGGCCTGATTTATTGAGCTCTCCAAGGCTGGAGGGGATACACTTTCATCAGTGAAGCTGGGTGATCCAGCAAACCTGGAACGGATCTGGAACTTTTGCTAGCAAATAGCAAACGACTGTGTTCCTATGGATCTCCTTGAATACCTTGACTTCTACCCAAGCCACTATTACAGCTTAGGACCTTCATGTCCCCCATCATAAATTGAATTCATTTTTTCCCTACATTTAAATGTCTGTGACACTGTAGGGTATTCTTTACTTCTACTTTGGACAGGATAATCCTGGTACAAAGATTGGCACTGATATGAAGATGTCAGCAGTGCTCTTTGACCCGGACACTATGATGACCCCTAAGGGTAAATTTCCAAGCCTTTCTGGTTGGGTGGTGCTAGGTAGTGTTGGTGTTCGAATTCGGGTTGTCCTTATATTCAACGAGAATATGGCTGTTCGAATTCAGATAGACCCGACCCAAAAACACGGGATTCGACGGCGCAATATTGTGTGTAAAAAAATGTGTTGGGAAAAAAAGAGGCTTTAATGTTAAAGTAATTTATTGAATGTGTGTGAATTGTGTAACTAACTTTTATTTTTTTACACGTTATCCCACAATGACAGGATGATTCCCATGGCTGCACAGCCGTGGGAATCCTCCTGTCAGTGTGGGATCCCTGGGCACTAGAGGTTAAATAAGGACAAGAGCTCTAGAGGTGAATGAATCCCCATTTAACCTCTAGTGCCAGGGATCTTCTCAATGAACGCGGCCGTGGTAGCATTCATTGAGAACAGTGTGTGATCTCCGGCACTAGAGGTTAATTGGGGACAATCCAATACTGTTGCCCCGGGGATCACAAACAGGAGGATTCCCAGGGAATCCCGTGAATCCCCTGTGAATCCTCCTGTTATAATTTCCTCGATATTCCCATGGTTTCGCGAAATCGGTTCGCCGAAATTTCGCAGAACCATCGGAAGTTCGAGGACATTTGAATGCCAGAATGCCAGAGGATATCAAATCGAAAAGTGAGATATTTGACCAACACTAGTGCTAGGCATTATTTAACCTTGTGGCCAAAAAGAGGTATTGCAGTGAAATATTACAAATTGATTGAAGGTTTTCCATACTAAGATGCTTTTTAATTTTTAACATTATTAATCTGTGGAAACAATTTTCCTACATGAAATAAGTTATGGGGGACTGGGCCGCAGCTGTCCTTTTAGGCTGCATGCAGCGTGTGTGATTGGCTGAACAAAATGATAGGAGAGAGGACAGAGATCCTTCCTATCATAGTAAAAATCACTGAATCAAAAAGGATCAGTGTGGTCTATACTAAAAGGTTAGAGGGGAGACGAGAGAATGAGGAGTTGGGCCAGCAAAGATAGTAATTAGACAGTTTCAGAAAAAGAGAGGATGACACATATGAGCAAGTGAATTCTGTAAAAAAAATTCTGGCAAGGTCAAAGGTATATTGTAGTAATAATATTATTATTTATAATAATAATATTAATGATTTCAAAGGTAAAAACTGCAATCATACATTTAAAATAATTGATTTTCTGTGCTTTCCCTATAGGTTGGTGACAGGTTCTCTTAAGCTTCGAAAAGTTTCATGCCAGATCAACATCATGAAATACATACAAGGAACGCCATATACCTGCTATTGCTTCAGTTTATCACCCAAACAAAACCATCATACACCAATTATACTTCTCTCCCCTTCATTGGAATTTGGGGGGACCCCTTTTCTTTTACATTTTGTGGGGCACCAAAGGATATTTCACATACCCACTAAATTCTGCTTGTTGTGTCTAATATACAGGAGAAATAATGTCAGTATTTAGAAGTTTCTCAATGTCACCACTCAGATTAAAGCGTAACATTGACTTTTTATTTGATCAATTATTTCCAGGAGAGAGATTGAGTTTGTGAGGATTCTGCACGGCCATTATGTACTTTGAACATTTACTAATGATTTTATCCTAACTATGGTTCTTCTTTAAATGTCAAGTGCTTGTCAGGTAAATGGCTTCATCCCCGTGTTCATCCTCAGAGGACCCTGTTATATCTTCTGCAACCACACGAAAGACAATTTCCTAAATACGAAGAGTGCAATGTGTGGCGATGAGATAGTGAGGAGCTGGATATTATCATGGACAATTAATTGCTTGATAACAACATTATATTGGATTTAATCAGGAAATAAAAGGCAATGTGGTGAAGCACATATGCTCATATTATGCATGGAGATAATAAGTCCGATCTGGGGTCATTAGTGCGAGATTTGTAACTCCTTTCTTTATGGTGCATTGCGCATAATGTTTCCAATGGACCATACTAATCTTTGCATACAGCTACACAGTTTTTGTAAGTTGGCCCCATCCTTTAAATTGACATAAAGAAGAGTCAATGACCAAAAGTACTTTGCATGGGGCATTGGGTTCAGCAAGTATTAGAGCCTATTTAGCACTGGGACATCACACTCTCTGCGCTAAACTTTCCAGCTCCCTGTAACTTCAGTTACAAATTATTATTATTATTATTATTACAAATTAGAATGCACAGTAGACATGAGACTTGCTGATGGTAAATTCTGGAAACGCTGCACCAAGCGACCTTGTCATGGATTAACCTTGACATGTAACATTACTTGTACATGTGACCCTGCCACTTGTAGATGTAACCACTTATAGATGTAGCATTGTCACTTGCAGATGTAACTCTTCCATTCTTCCACTGGTGCAACCTGATTATAAACCAGAATGCTTTTTTATCATTGTAGACATTGTAACATTGCCACTTGTAGGCATAACACTTCCACTTGTAGATGTAACACTTCCAAGTGTAGATATAACTCTGCCACTTATAGAAGTAACTCTGCCACTTATAAATGTAACTTGTACATGTACATGTAGATTTAACATATCCAGGTGTAGATGTAACTTCCACTTGAGGATGTAACAATGTATTGATTTTAATATGACGATTTAACCAATCAACAAAGAGGCCCAATTTATACCCAATTTAGATTTTGCCAAAAAAATAGACAGTAAACATGATCGATTTTTGATCGATTCAACTTCTTGTCTAGTTGCTTGAAATTATAGTATAATATATGAATAGCTTGAGATGTCGGCCCAGTGAAGAGACAGTTATGTAAACCTGGGTGCTTGGTGACCCCTAACTTTCTGCTACTTGTTGCAAAGTTACAAATGTTGCAATCTGGCCACTGGGGGAGTAAAGAAGGAAATGCTTTTTCCTGTCTGCAGAAGACTTACATCATCTCAGCCTAGGCAAAGTTACTGGAATGGGGTGCAAGCACAATGTTTCAATAATAAAAGGTAGACTTTAAAAAAAAAAAATTGTACTGTATACACTTGAGTATCAAGTAAGATTTATTTTTCCTTTATATTGCTATTATAAAACGCATCTCGGTTTATAATCAGGTTGCACCAGTAGATGTAAATGTTTCCACATGTAAAGGCTGTAACAAACTCTTGCCATTGGATACATTGTTAGTTTGTTACATACTATCCAGTCATACTGTCATTTAAAATTTTCCTCTTTTCAAATGATGTAAAAAGGGTTTTAAAATAACTCACTGTGCACGTACTTATTCACATTTATTGGCATTTTTATTACTGTTTTAAATGTTAGCTGTGATGGCTACATTTTTTTAGGTTTATATTCAAGTCAAACCACTTTCTTTTTATTTTCAGGTAAAAATAAGTACATTACATTTCGATTAGTTTATATTATATATTTACATTATATTTGGTGTATACAGGTAGTCCCCGGGTTTTGGACATCTGGCTCCTAGATACAAAAGAACTTCCCTGCTCACTCGTGTGCAGGATGGAGGCTTGATGGGGGGGCAGTTTGCATGACTTACAGAAAAAATCTTTTGCTAAACACAGCTGAGGTTGTGGGTGATCTTAGGGGGTGAGCTCTTTCTGCAGGCTCTTGTAACTCTTAAATGACCAATACAAACTCTGCAGTTGTTTCTTTTTGGCATATCAAAGCACAGCTTGCTCCAGAAGGTAATGAATGTCTACAGTCCCTATCTCGTATGTAACCCGGGGACTACCTGTATTTGGATTAGTTTATATTCTATTAAAAAAGGTATATTTTTGCAGTATATTGTGACACATCAAAAATGAATTTGTGCAACCAGTGTTTGGCAGCCAAAGTACTAATATTTATGTTCTGTATGTATATTACCACCGGTAATATTGTAAGGCCATTTATTGTTAGCCTGTCATATATAAAAAGATGGAATCCATCACGTTCTATTTTTCAATCGACATCCGGTGACCCTGGTGATAGTGGAAAATGCTTGCAAAACAATATGCACAATGTGATTTGCATAATAGCATGCAAACCAAAGAGCCCCTTTCTCCCTGGGCTCACACAGAACCCCCCACCCTCTCAGCTGGGAATTAACATTGCACAAATACATTATTAAAAGGCAAGCTAGCAGATCTCACACCGGATATATACGCTGTGTTAGATTAATAAACACATATTTACAATTTCACCCCGCACACTAATATGATCCTGCCTAGTAACTCATTATGCTTATTATGTGTTTGAAATTCAGTTCAGGTTTTAGAAACGTTTCGTGTTTTCAATCTAAGTCTCTGAGCATAAAAAAATAGAGAGATTAAAATGTTGAGAGGAGCAACACCATTTTTTAATGTCATAAATGTGTAAAATGAGGTTTAATGAAAAGCTACAGATCTGCGGAGCAAAATATAGGCAGACTCCCTTATATCTCACATAAAAAAAAATTCTAACAGCCTCATACAGCTAACACTTTTAAAGAAAAGTTCACTTACAGACATTACATACTGAGGATGGTATTGTAACAGTATAAAAAACAAAGCCTTATCGCTATTTATATTTCTGTAGACTATGAAGCTCTGTTATTTGAGTTATGGACACTTGGGAGCTGGGATGCAATGGTCCTTATTTATTGAGCACTTAAACTGTCATTGTGCCTCTATTAATATTCTTTGCTATTACAGCCTAAACCATTAAAAAAAAATTACTGTCCCTCGCTCCTGATTGTGTATAAGAGTATCTAATAACAGAGCCCTATAGGTAAATAGCCACTGAGATTTGTGAATACAGGTATTCCCCAGGTTACATACAAGATAGGGACTGTACATTTGTTCTTAAGTTGAATTTGTATGTAAGTTGAAATAGGTACATTATTTTAATAAATGCAATAAGAACAGATGGTTGTCTCCACATATTATTAGGCAGTGTGGTGTCAGTTACTGTATAAAATCCTCACTGTGAGTTAATCACAAACAAAGAAAAAAAAACACTTTATGGGGCCTAGAAATTCAATAATTCAATTAAGTTCAATAACTTCTGGAGCAAGCTGTGCTTTGATATGCAAAAAGAAACAACTGCAGAGTTTAGTCTTAGTAATTAAAGTGTTACAAAAAGCTGCACAAACAGCTAAGTCCTTAAGATCACCTACAACCTCGGCTGTTTTTAGCAAAAGATTTCTTCTGCAAGTCATACAAACCGCCCCTCCGCCCATCAAGCCTCCGTCCTGCACAGAAGCGAGCAGGGAAGTCCCGTTTGTATCTAGGAGTCGTCCGTATGTCGGATGTCCTTAACTCAGTGACTACCTGTACAGGATTGCTGCTCATGATCTGGGAAATGGCATATGGTGCCTGCATGAAGTAAGACAAATAAATAACCCAAATAAGGTGATATATAAAAATCTATTTATAAACCTGCACATTTATAAAAATGTGATTGGCTATGATGAGATACAGCCAGTCGTAACGTATTTATTTTGGCATATGGAGAAATTGTTCCATATTATTCTGCTGCAGTTTAACAAAAATACAGCTTGGTCACCTCCCAACTTCTATGTGTGACTGGACAGGGAAGGAGCAGCAGTAGACTGATGAGCTAATCCATCAATTCTTCCTCCTATCAGTATGTTTCTTATGTTATCAGATGACTACCACAGCAAACCTGATTGGCTTCTAGTGCTGCCGCTCCCTCTCCTGGTCTATGTACAGCATTCACACATATATTTTATTATTTTAGTGCATACATAGCTCCATTGTTTTGTGTTCTTTAAAACTGGTTGATATATTGAGGCAAATTTGCAAATTTAATCCATTATTTTTTATTTCTCCCACTGCCCCCCAACAGCTGTGCTATAATCCCCTTTTGTTTGCCAATTCTAATTTCATGCATGAAAATCCATTTACAAATATCCTCAGAGCCACATCAAAAACAGAGCTTACAGCTGGCATGCAGGAACAGTATGGAGCATTTAGGCCTGCAGAGAAGGTGGGGATCCTGCTTTTATATACCAATGGACCATGTGCAGCTTGTTTATCCATCGTAATAATTCATCGGAGTACCATTGGCCTCTGTATGAGAACATGGAGCTATTTTATTATTTAAAAGATTCCAATATGGTCTCAAAACAAATCAGGATACCATTAGACTGCAAAAGAAGAAGACATGACCCCTCCAATGACCTGTTTGTCCTACTTTTCTAGCTCTGGAGCCTCCATTGAAGTGTTCAGCACTTAGCAATCCAGGGAGTGTTGGATGCCCGCCACCTTGCAACACATGCCGTGGTACCAACTTCCATTACCCCCCCCCCAAAAAATAAAGTAACTACTAAATTCCACCCCACCCTCTCAGGTCATCACCAAGTGCAAGGGACACAGGCATTCAACATACCTATAATTGTCATATGACTAAAATACTGATTATGGCTGCAATTCAGGAATGGGAGGGAGGTAGGACATGAGGTATTAGAGCTTTTTATTTAAGTAGCTAAATATGTTGGTGCATGGCGAGCTTCTGCACAACATACTTGCCAGTTATGGCACAGGCTTTCCTGTCTCTAGGTGCCCTGCAGTTCTGTGTCCCAGGAAGCCACCAGCCCTACCGCCTGCTCCATGGAAGACTTCCAGGTCCTCAGCAATCCTTTTAGTCCCCTGTACAGCCACTAGTCATATAACTCCTGCACCAAACTTACAATATACCCAGAAGCTGGCTCTGTATGCAACAAAAAGCCACCAGCAGCCAGGGCATTTTGGGGGACAAATGGGACTTTGTACGTCCTTTTTCTCAAAACGGTCTACCTCAGTTTTATTACATATTAATGTGATTTATAAATACAGGCTCAGACAGATTCTTTGTATTAACACATGCATACAATCTTTAGAGGGTTACGCAGAGCACGCTCCATCAATTGCTCTATTATAATGATATACACAAAATCTGTTCAGAATTTAAAATATGAGATTCATATGTCATGTTTTTTCATAAAGTGGACCTGAGCTTAAAAAATAAAGATTTGGTATGTTCTCTTGAATATTTATAAATGATAATTCTGCATAAATTCCTCAAAAAACTTTTGTCTGTTATTCCTTTCAAAATAGCAACGTATGTCTTGGTGGGTGAGGGTGCCTAGGCTCTCCTGCCGCTTTGCAGATGTGGTGGTATCATTGCTGTGCTGCACATTGTTCCCCTTGGAGATGAAGAAGCAAAGTTCTGCCTTCATGTAGATAGCCACCTATGCACAGAAACACAGTGCTGAACAAGGCATGGTAAGTCATTAATAGAGGAAAGATCAAGTGTGAGGAGACCACAGACAATACTGGAGAGTAGTCCTCTGCCAGTTTTGGGCACAGGTTCCAGGGTACAGCTCTTCTTCAATCTAATGGAGAATGGTGTGCCAAAATGCTCAATATGACAAATTAAACTTTTTGAACTTTTTTTTTTTTTTTTTGCAGTATTAAAATGGAGTTTATAGTTTGACACTTTCTGTCTCCCTGCACAGGGGTACAATTAAAGAATATTTGGAAGCTGTTTTACCCCTCAAAACTGTTTTAATTGTTGCCATTCTTTCCCTGAGATTTATCTATTTCTGCCAGACCGTAGAACAAGGCTGAAGACCTGACGTTTCTCTGCAGTAGTTATACAATAATGCCTGGTCACCCGCCTGTCCCCAGCCTGCAATGGAGGAAACAATGGAAGACAGATGAATTAAATGATCTGATTTCCTCTTTTGTCAGATTGTTCCCTGTCATTACAAGTGTAGTGACGCACCTGGAAGTTGAATTCTGATACACCAGCTGCATTTATAAATTACTTTTTAATGACTACACATTTGTATTACTTGGTGTCTTTCTTATATATGCTTGAAGGTTATCCGTTAATGATTTTAATGTGTTTATTCCTCAAGCTGGGAAATTCTTATAATTATTAGAAACGTTTAAGACGTGTGCTTTGATGTAACCAACAATCTATTGTACTTGGGCTTTGTTCTGAAGCACTAATCAGTAAATGTACTTTTAATCACATTTCCTTTTACATTTGATATATAACCCTGATCATCCACACACAAGAGAATAACGGGAGCAATTACATAGCACAATATAATGTACTCTCAGAACATTATATTATCACAGTATGTTATCTCTTAGCACATTAAAGTAAATTTTATATGTGGATCTAATTGTGTGCAATTATAAGAAGAGAAATTACCCTGCTAGCCTTTGGTAGTATATGTGAGTGTCCTGGAAAAAGGAGCAATTTAACATTTGTTTTTGTGACTGTACCTGCATCTTAGTAACTCCCAACCTAGTGCATTGCTAGGACTGTGAAAGACATGGGCCACCCTGAGGGTTCTAAGATGAATAGCAATTGGGCCAACATAGTGCGCTGCAGCGACTGTCAGGTAGCCAAACAGTGCCAGCAGTGGGATGAATTTTAAGGAGTACTGGTACAAAGAACCTAAGCATACTTGGTATATACACATAATGGTCCAGTCCCTACCCCTCATTGTTGCACACATTGTCCATGGCTCACATCTGGGTCCATTGTCCACTGCTTATAACTGCACCCCACTCCAACCCCAACATCTTTTTTAGTCATCTCTTAACCCTCTCTATCCATTAGTTACCCCTGATCCCTCAATGTGTGGCCACCTAGTGGAAGAGTTATGTGAAACACAGCCAGCTATCCCATTGGTGTTGTTCTGTGACCCAGGGACAGGAAGCCTAAAGAGTAGACTTTAGGGAAGACCACCAAGGTAATAGGTACACTCCTGTGGACAATATTCAACCTAATTTTCTAATTATTTAAGAAAAAACAAACTAAAAAAAGTCACCAGGAAATTGAGGTTTTTGACAGAGGAGACGTGCAAAGTCTTGTTTGTAAAAAAAAAAAAAAAAAAGTTACCCCTGCATCTGGTCATTTTTTTTCCTTGTTTAGAATACCCAGCACAAGCGCCACGCACTGTAGAGCCTGGCACCAATTCCTAATTCTGCCAAGAATAGATCTAGAAGCTGGAGACAATGAAACCCCTGCACATGCACAGGTGTTACGTCTTCAGTGTCCACCCAATGGCTGCAGAGGTTTAAAAATGGACCCAGTAGAGTTGGCAGGGAACACGGTGACTACAGGAAAGCAACAGTACCAGGATCCTGGACCTGTCATTAGCTGCAGGAAGCTAGGGAAAAGGTAGATGTGCGCCATGATTGGTAAGTATTAAGGCAAAAAGCTCAACCACACAAATAATTTAGTTCCTCTGTAGGGGGATCAATAGGTAATTGGATACATTTACAGGTAAACCTTACGTCTGCCATTACTTTACATATAAAAATGTTTCTGTGTTGAATAATACATGGCGACAAGAGTAACTCAAAAAGGGAACTAAAGCATAACAACTCAGCTATTCTCCTAGGGGCAGCACAAAACCCTCTGGTGTAATAACAGCTCTTCTGGAGATGAAATGGCTAGATACTAGAAATGGCTGTACCAGCTGTGTTAATAAATGTGTTTGAACTAGACATGGGATGGAAGCTTATGAAGGGTTATGGAGTACTACCCTTTCCCTCTGCTGTTTGTGCTCTCCGGTGTATCAATTTCCAGCTATTATTGCCTGAGTTTGTTAGGTCCAGCAATCTGTGACAGCAGAATAATACACGAGAAACCTCTCTGCAGTGCTCTCATTTTCTTTAGGGTTCCTGAGACTTGTTATGTCTATTAAAAGAACAGAAATGTCAAATAAACATAAGTACAAAAAAGAACATTAAGCATAATGTGAACAATACACAGAACTACACCAAATAGAAAATGTAAAAAAAATACAACTGAAGTCTCACACCATTAATTGACTGACTTATATTTCTTGGAAATGCCTTAAAGTAAGTTATATGAAAATATACAGTATATGACGAATATAAAACACAAATGTAGGCATGGGGTGGAGGAAATTTAAAGTTCAACTTTTTTCAAAGAGGGACGTAAAAGAAAAAGTACCACTACTGTATATACTCAAATATAAACCAATATAGAAGATTTTTTTAACCTAAAAAAATGCCATTAGAAATCAAATCAAGGTCTATGCTCAGCTCGAACTACTAGATGGTGCTGTGTTTTCATGTAAAATGTATAACAAACTCTTGCAACCTGAGACAATACAGGTTGAAAAAAAAAAATACGGCAACCTCCGGACCTGAGGCGTGCAGGATTTTTGAAAATTCCAGATTTTTTTTATACTTACCTCCACACACAGGCCAGCCTTCCTCTCGCAGCACCACGGACATCTGGCACAGTTCCAGAGAGCAGGGACGTCTCAACAGCTGTTTCTGCAGAACAGCGCCAAGAAAACATTAGCAGCCAAACAGTGTACTGCAGTCCCAGTATTAAAAATGCGATCCAAAATACATGCCGGGAAACTAAAGGATCCGGATTATCGATTGCCGGATTTTCAATTGTCAACCTGTATTATAATTTATTACAAACATTAAATAAGGAGTGCCCGAACAGTGCCATCTACTGGTGCCCAACAATAATGCACAAAAGATCAGTTGGGAGCCAGTGACCCATCAAAACCAACTCAATAATACAAAATACTTTAAACTATGAAAAGGGGAAAAAATAAAAAAATGAGCCAATTTGATTTTATTTTTGGTATTTTCCTATAATTTGTTTTTAAAAAACATACCATGGATGTATGTATTCACTTTAATTTTATTGCCACTTGTGCTGATTAGTGTATTGAATATTAGCAATGACAGCTGTATTATGTGCCCTAAGTTTTTTTACCTAGATTAATTTAGTTTTCAGATAAAAGTAGGTTTATATTCAGATTGGTTTATATTTGAGTATATACTATAACTAGAAGATTAATTTGCAATGCAGTGATGAACAGATACAAAGTTTTTAAGATGTTGGCGCTAAAAGAAATATTAGTAGCTCCTTCAATGAATGTAGAAAAAGTAAAATGATGACTGGTTTGTTTATAGATTGTGAACTCTCCTCATTTAATAACAATATCCATATTTTACTAAGTACATACAGAGGTCAGACCAACCCGCAAGATTTTTACTACCCCATGCCTTACTTGCACAAAGCCAATCAAATCTGATTTTAATCTTTTTCTGTATGCTCCTGGCAATGATGCCGTTTGTACTCCAGTATCATGACCCCTGCTATGGTCACCATGGTACTGATATAGTATGTTTAAACTGTCCCCCTTGGCACTGATTGTACTGGAACATTCCTTTAAGAATCTGTGTGTGCTTTTCCTGTAAAAAAGCAGTGTGAGTCATTTTAACAAGCATCTCCAAATGAAATGTTAGGAGTTATTTCACAACCTTGCAACTGAGATCAAACCCAACCGAGATGGGTACAGCTAACAGACGAAGAAAAAGAACCAAGAAAATTTTAAAAACTGCCTTAGACATAATGGATCATTGTCTGGTGCAGCTTATTTCAACTGGAAATGTTATTCTCATTCCTGGCAACAATCTGCCTCTCCCATACCAGACATCCCATTCTGCCAAAGAAATAATACATAGATACGCTGGTGCCTTTCATTTACTACTGATTCCCATCAGAGAAACAATGGAGGTGTTTGGGCACGCTACCCATTTACAGATCTAGGTATGATTATGTATGCTTGGTTAGCTTTGGAGTATAGACATATAGGCAGCAGTTTTCTACTCAAAAATCCTTGTGTGGTTTTATCATGACTAAATGATCAATCATCTACTGAAAGTTTAACGATTATCATATGCAGGGAGCAACTTGGGATTCTGCCACCAAAGATAAAGGGACGGAGGCAGACATAGCCCAGAATAGGCCCCTGTACAGAACAGACTTAGAACCCTCCTGCTGAGCTGACTTGGGGCCCCTGCGGAGGTCCCTGTGGGCTAAGGAGGGTCCAGGATGTGCAGTGGCTCCTCCCTAGGTGGGAGCCAGGAAGGAGGGTGTTTGTATAGCTGCAGTTTAAACCATTGGCCCTTTCACCAGGGGTGTAGTCAAAAAAAAAAAAGAAAAAAAAGGAGACAGGCCACGGTACTATCCATGGCGAGTACGCATGCGCATGATTGTTATGTAAACGTGCTCGCCCCACTATGCCCCTGCCTATGTGTCACTCAAAGGAGAAGAAACTTCCCCTCGAGTGACGTCGTGATACTAGAACTGGCCCACTCAGGCGTGGGCGGGTTGTGTTCAAAGAGAAAACCCGCCCACCGTCCTGAGCCTACAATTCCATACGGGAAACATGGTCCGCGGCTCTTGCCTGTGCACCCCCCCACGGGGAGGCGGACCGGCCAGAGCCGCAGACCAACAAAGAATTGTTTGCAAAAAAAAGAGTGGGCACGCATGCCCATTTCAGAAAAAAAAAGTGAGGGCATGGCGTTCCCATCCATGCGCGCCCCACTACAGCCCTGTCTTTCAGAATTGCGGTAAACCCTGGCATCTTACGCCACAGTTATCTATTCTTTTAAACCTTTTCCTTCCACTCTATGGGAGTAATTGATAAATACTTTATCGGTTTGTGCCAAGATTCCTAAGGCAACATGAAGGTCCTGGCCACCTTGATTATTGTTATGCAAGCGGGTGTGGACCCACTGTGCCACTGACTGGGTATACTCCAGAGGGGCGTGACTAAGCCGCTACCAGGTCTTCGCTAGAGCCTCTGATGGGGGGGGATAGGCTTGGGCTGCGGGGTAGCTGCCAGGTGCCACTCCAGAGCAATCCCCAGGCCAGTGGCAGCTGACCACAGGAGTCAGTAAACCCGGTGCAAGCACCGAGGGGCTTGCGTGGCCAAGAAGTCCAGAAACAAGGATCCAAGATCAGGTCAGGCGGCAATCAGGCAAAGTCCAAAAACGTAAGCAAAGTCCGGTACACAGCAAAGCAAAACAGAGAAAACACCTTAGCACTGAGAGTTACACAGGGTAAACCAGAGATTGCTCAGGCAACTTCCTGTAGTAGGAGGTGCCTTTAAATACCTGCAGGAAACCCACCATAGGCTGTAGAAAACAGAGGGCGTGTGTGTGTTACCTCATAGATTAGGAGAGACACACCCACGCCAGCTCAAACACCAGAGCAAGTCTCAGCATGAAGGAAACACAGGCATGGAACATAGGTAGTGGGTTACCTGAAAGATAGGACCCGGCGCCCGTGCCTGCGATTAGGAGCAGCGGCGCTGGCACGACCTGCAGTGCTAACAATTATCCTCCATTGGCTTTACATGATCCAAACACAATTGGAACATGATTAAACAGGGTTGCGTTGCTGTTGCAAGGACTGAGGAAGGCTGGCTTATAATACTTTAATCTATTACATCAACTTTCCCGATAGCATTGAATCACATCACAACCACAATAATCGCACAGTGTTCATCAAAACCTAAAGAACTTTAACAGGTGTGAAAGAGACCTAATACATGAGAAAGGAATCTCAGAGCACTGGGAAAAACTTTGGACTAAATAATCTTATAGAATGAATCACTAAAATGTGTTTCAGCTATTAGATATTCACCTGTGTATAAATGTCCTTGTGCTATTCAGGTCTTTTTCAACAGTCTTTAAATAAATAAAAGCAAAGAGCTCTACTTGCTTCCTATAAAAATTGAACATTTTAATATAGAACATTATGTTAACACAACCTATTCATAATAGCTCAAGCTTTCAACCTACCACAAACCTGGGCTGAACGAAGCAGATTAGAAATTGATCTACATAAAGTTCCCATTTATACATATTAATTTAGCAATGTGAAATTATACAAAAAAAGTAAGTTTGTTTCCAAAATTAAATGTGTTTATTAATGAATAAGGCTTAACTGTAAGCAGGGCATATATTCTTGTTCCTCTTTAAATCAAATGCCTGGAATGCATTAACAGATGGTTCGGCCTGAATTAAGAATCCAGAAAACGAGCCATTTTATGGTACAGATGGTCAGCACTAAAGCCAGAGATGCTAATTTTCAGGGACAACTTTTTAAAGCCAGTGATAGGAATCCTTTCCAAATTTTTAATAAGTAAAAAGGAGCAAGCTGTATTGATTAGCTATGGTTTAGTCTGCAAGAAGGTTCGAAGATCTGCCAGGGGGTGCTTCACCACAAGAAAGGCTAAATGGCAAATTTTTTGGTAAAACAGCTCCCGTGTATTTAAATTCAGTGATTTCATTACCTGACCATCATTTGAATCCCCAGATAATGGGGATTCAGCTATCAAATAATTGGGAGCAACAAACGTTGTGCTTAGCTGATATTTCTCTCTGTTGCTCATTACATAGCGCAGTGTTACAATTATATTTATTTGCCATTTTGCTACTAGCACATTTAATTGACATTCATTAAAATGATTCTTGATCAACTGTGCTGGAGAAGGCGAGGAGGAAGAAGAATGCTCTAATTTTCTCTGATGATTGCTGAAATTAACATCCTCCTAGCAGACGTTATCAAGATCCAGATTAGCTTCAGTCTTTTATATGTTAACTATTGCTAATTAAAAATAATGTACTGAACAGGGAGGGAAAGGACCCGCAGAACATATGATTCAGTCAAAGCAGAAACACAATGATTATTAAAGTGGACCTGCTGTGAAAACAACCTCCACCTCCTCCCTTACCCACCAACAGCAAGTGAAGTCGGAAGTTTTTAATTCTATATTTCAGATAGTCTGAAAAGTAAGTGTAACTCAAAATCTTTTGTTTTTTCACATAGTAAACATTGTATCAACCTGTTGCAAAGTTTCTTGTCTGGAGATCCTGCCTGCAACCACTTCCTGTATTAGGCTGACAACACTAAGCCACTGCCCCACAATAAGCAGCAGTGTTGTCAGCCTGATATGTGTATCCAGTCTGCACTTGCCTTCTACAGACCCAATGGACAACTAGCATTTGGTACCTCACCTCCTAAAATTTGTATACTAATATTTCCTAGCATGATGCCCTTCACTGGGGATATGTTAGTTCTCCTAATATTCCCAGTTTGTGCAGCTGGTACCTTCAAATTCTAGCTATCACAGTCACCTTCATATAAATAAATATAACCTAATTATGTATGCAAATTATAAATTAAAATAAATCAAATTATAAGTTGTTGTCATAATAAATGATGCATGCCAAGGCTAATAAATATGACCTGTGCGTCTAGGTATCAATGGACTCTGATCATAAAAGCGTTACGTATCAGATTTAGAAGAGCAAGGATAGGGGTTACCTTGAGGTTAGAGGACTCCAAATTTTACAGAAACAGGTTTAGGCCAATCCACTGAAAATTCTGACTGCCTGGCTGTCATGGGATCCTCATTTTGCTTCAATACTGAATTGATGATCCAAAAAAAGGTTTATAGGAAAAATACTTCTGATGTGACAACTGAGTTTTCTGATCTGGATACACCTTATGGTCATGTATTGCAGTCAGTGAGTTCATTACAGCAAACATTCGCAGAAAGGATCAGTAAGTAACTGATGCTCTTCTGTGCAGGGTCCTCTCCCCCTCCTGTATCATTGTCTGTATCTGTCTGTCAATTGCTACCCTTTTTTAATGTACAGCTCTGTGCAATATGTTGGTGCTATAATAATACAAATAATAACTGGTGACCGTTACCATTTCCTTTATGAATAATCATTTACTATAAAACATAGTCTAATGGTGACTTTTCCCCAATATCTGTACACCAATTTCTCTGGTATCAAAACCTCTGCACGGACAACCCAGGCAGGAGAAAACAAACAAACGTACAGATTAGATGAGTCATTTGCATGCCGTACAGAACCCAATTATCTGCTAATGATGTCTATAGTGTACTCTTCTGTGTAATATAAATATTGGCCCACTGAATAGCTAGCAATAGGTACAATTCTCAAGGAGGGTTAAATAACAAAATCCTTTCACATTATAAGCCTCATGCTGGACATAATTAATGCACGCTGACTCCTAAACTGCACTGCACCTACTGCAGCCTGTCAATCCTCATTTCTATCAATGTAAACACGCTTTATGTGGGATGAGATACACCATGTTTTGTCAGTGTAGCGAGGCCAAGTGAATATGTGATTTATTCTGAAAGTACAAAACATATCCACTTGTGCTGCTATAAACCCCTGCTGTGTGTTGTTTGCAATAATTAAAACAGCAGCTCTGAGTCTGTTCAATTGATTGCGGCTGTTCAGCCTTTTTTTGGCATGATGCCTTATTGGTAAAGACAGCCAATAATAGTAATCCGAACATTAAAGTGAGTAAAGTGAATAATGCCCACTGATGCCCCCGGTGAGGTATACACATCAGGGTACTCTGCAGCTTGTTAGAGCCAAAGATCTGTTCTTTTAATGAAGAACGGCTTCCATGTATGTTGGAGTATGTGACCTTCCCCATAGGAAAGTGTTTAGGCCTGAAATGGCAATGGGCAGCCCTGGGCACATGGGGTGGCATTAACATCATTTACCTAGGTAAGCCCAACACAATTCTAAATTTAAAAAAATGTGACCAGATAAGACTTGAATGCAGAAAAGGACAGGCTATGTCCCTTCTGCAATAAAACATACTTACCTACTTGATTGCTCTCTTCATCTGTCACAAACACTGAGCTGTGCATTCACATCCCAGCTTCCCCTGGAGCTGGCAGGACTGAACTCCCAAGCACCTGTGCAGGAATTATGCCATCCTTGCCTGGCAAATCAGCATGGCAGAGAAAAGAAGGTGGTGGCATTCATCATGAAATGGGGACAGAACAGTGTATAAAAGGTTTATTTCCACTTTAAACTCAAACCAACAGGACCACTGAGAGAAAATCCGGGGCCCGGTACAAAGAAGGTGTGTGGGCCCTTATACAAAATTCTACACACATGTATGTGTGTATATTATTATTTATTTATAACAATCGTAGAATATATTGATACATTTAGATAAGTTTGTATAGGTATAAATATATTAATAAAGTCAAGTTTATAGTCTCGAATCTCTTGATAACATAGACAAAAAGGCAAGCGATGTCAGTGGGTCCTTTTTGCTACAATTACAGCATTTACAGGGAACTTTACCTGTGGAATTATTTCTTCCTTTGCTGTCCTGTAAAGTCTTCAAGGCAGGAAACATGGAGGAATAATTCGAGAAATAATTTTGAAGCTAGGAATGAACACGTGAAAACACTCACTTTCACAAGTTTTTGTTCGTTGAATATTAAATGCACTGGATTTTGTCATTGTCACAGCCATCTATTGCTTCGCGCTCACTCAACGCTTCGTGAAAGCTCTTGCAATACAATAAAAATTAAATTAAATAAATAAATAAATTTTAATAAAAATTATGGGACAGGTTGGGCTTCATGGGCCCCCTTGAGCTTCATAGGCCCAGGAGCTATGTACCGGCTGTACCCCCCCTCTCCTTGGGACCAAGGAATCTGATTTGCACGGCCAGGTTATCCCTTTGCACCACAAAAGGGTCATCCAATGGTAATTTACACTTTCTTATTACTATTCTGACATCTTCATGCAAATCACATGATGCGATAGGGTCCTATCTTCTTTAGTTTTTTGTACAGAGCTCCATAGCTCAAAATGAACTTTACAAATGTCAGTGAAAAAGAATGATTTCTTCCTCTCCCTCTGTATGATATGAAACTATCTGTCTGTCAATTCAACCAATATTCAGCCATTTTTTAATTTTTGTGACTGCTGTGCTCATGATTTGGCCTCCACTTTGCAGAATGTGTCTTAGTCTTATGCAATAAAATAAGAAATGTATAGGAATCAAGCGGCTGTGAAAAATCTGACAGCTGAATTGATGGGTGAAGAATTTATAAATACAGCTCCAGGACATTATGCCAGAAAGGAGGCAACCAGTGCTGTTCACTCTCTAACTCACTGGGCCTGATTTAATAAATCTCTCCAAGGCTGGATGCACTTTCATCAGTGAAGCTGGGTGATCCAGCAAACCTGGAATGGATTTCCTAAAAGTCATTTGCTATTTGTTAGCAAATGTTTTGAATCCTGGACCAGATCCATTCCGGTTTGCTGGTTCACCCAGCTTCACTGATGAAAGTGTGTCCTCTCCACCCTTGCACAGCCTTATTAAATCAGGACCATTGTGTTCTTGGAATACTTTTTCATGTTTTTAATGTCAATTTTCTTAAACAAAGACTACAAGTGAAAGTTAAATAAAAGTTTTAAAATTATCTAAACAAAAAAAACAAAAACATTTACCGGTAATATTGCATTAAAGAACATTGTGTTCCATTGTAAAGTGTAACTTTTATCCTGTATGTTCCAACCTATAAAACATTTACCATTGTTTTGCTGGCTCAATCCTGAATTATTATTGCTGCTTACTTCACATATAAAATAATAATTGCAGTGGTTGGCTTAGCATGGAAACAAAAGGTCTTCATGTTTAATGAATAGCACTGAGCTATGAGATGCTCCACAGCAAAGTATTGTTATTTATTAATAAGGGATTTATATTTGCTGCAGTTCCGTACACTGGAATGTCACACGTACCTCGAAAAAGGATTCTTCCCTGACTTGCCACTATTTTCAGGCTACTACAACAAAAATTACCCAATATTGTCCAAGACAAATTTTCACTACCCATACAGACAAATAAGACCTTAACTTTCATCGCTTAAACTCCTACACAGAACCTGGAAATAGAAGCTCATTAATTGTCTTTTGGACTCCTCTCGTTTCCTGTTGTGTGTGTTAATAAGTGCATACAAATAATTAAATGTCACCCCAATATACGTCAGGTTTCTATGACTGTTTAGCCCCTCCTGGGGACAATTACCCCTCCCTATTAATCCTGGAGACTATCAGTGCCACAGGAAGTGATAACAAATCCAAAAAATGTACATTTGTCATCAAAACAAAGGCCAAATCTTCCATCTTTGATAGTGACAATAAGGATTGAAATTTCCTTTATTTGGAGAGATTAACTCTCATTTCCTGTTGCTTCTCCACGACAGAAGTAAAAAAGAAATCTCCACAACTGAATACAGCCTTGAAAAAAATAAACTTTATCCAAAACTTAAGGTTTGATTATCACATTCACTTTAACAAATAATCTGGGAACATGGTGTGCAGATCAAGCTTTAATTTACAACTCTTAACTTAAATATTATATTTAAAAAAAAATCTTCATTTTGCCAACAAGTACATTTTGTTCTAATTTAGTTAATCCTTTTAATGACTCAGCAGGTTGTTATAGTACGTTATTTTGAGACATTCCAAAATCAGTTAAATTTAACCCTGCATAAGGGCGATGCTTCTAACTCCTTCCATTAATGCAAAGAAAATCGCGGCAGTCATGAGCTTCAGCGCTCTCCCTTGTTTTACAGAGTGATAAATTACTGTGGCTGAGAGGAGACTGACAATTCTAATCACTATCCCTAATGTCAGCAGCAGAGACAGTGTAATCGTGAGGGGACATTCATTATCCACAGTAGGCACAATAAAAGAGATATCAATCTGCTATGAATACGTAATGGCGCTAGACAGCCACGTCCTAGAAGCCAAAGACATTATAGAAAGAGATCATCTCAAGGACCTGGCACTCCACCTTGATATATTCTACTTATAAATCTCTTCTGTCTTGCCAACTAGATGCCAGGTTGTTGGTTTAAAGTGAAGTGAAGTGCCCTGACCTCACAAAAGTCAAACATTCCTTTTGTATTTTCATATATTTTTCTGGTTTTGAAAAAGAAACACTGTGCTAATTAAGGCACAGAAGCAGCATTACTTAATATTTTCAAATATAAACCAATCTGAATAGAAACTGATGTACTTATTTGTACCTGAAAATACATGCTTTTACTCAAATTTAAACGTCACAAAATGGAAATTTCGCTAAAATTCTAAGCAGTATTCAATAGGGGTCAGAAGTACACCACTGGGGGGGGTGCACTGGCCAGAGCCTTGAACTATGTTCCCCGTCTGGATCGCAGGCTCAGGGTGGTGATGGGGGAGTGGGCAGGTTCTGGCATCATGACGTCACTATGGGGGAAGTTTCTGCCCTTTTAAATGACACGCGGCTCCCCGTGCATGCGCGGTCCGGAGTCCATGCATTTAGTGGTCTGTAGGTCCGAAAAGGTTGGCGACCACTAAACTAGATGACAATCTGCTGTTTTAAAGTGAAGCCCTGCCCTTACACCCTCCAAAAGTAAAAAGTTAAACATTCTTTGTGTATATTCATATTTTACTGGTTTCAAAAATGAACACGGTCCAACTCAATATATAAATATCAGCTCATGCCCTTCAAATAATGTTGCATCTAAGGATTTAACCCATGGAGCTGGATTCAAGGAATTGTGCTTTGTGTATCCTGCTCAATATACGAAGAAAGGAGAATATACTCTCCTATTTCTCCTATGACCATCCTCTCAAATACTAAGATCAAGTGATCCACTACCAAAAGTGAAGTATTTATTATTATTCTTTTTCAAGTATATTGCAATATTTAATTAAAACAGATACTTACAATCTACTATAGAACACACAATGAAGGCAGACACACACAAATTTGAACATATAATTGTATTTAGTCTTAATAACCTGTCTGATTCAGTTGCAAATCATTTCCACTACATATTATCCACACCGGACCAATCAAATTACATATTTACCATCCATACTTACTGGCTAATACAACAACTACTATGTATGATATATATGAATAATACATAAATATATGAACACTTGAAACCTGTTTGTATGCATATGATTTTGTTTTTCAAATACGTTTTCTTGTAATTAACCTAAATGATGTAATTGCTATCTATATTATCAGATTTTGGAATTATATGTCAAAATGTAATTTAAATATCCTTTTTCAGTCAATATTCTGTTAAAGTCTCTGAGAGTCCCCTGAGGAAGCCAATCGGCAAAACGCGTCGGGATTGGAGACAATGTCATACTGTATGATCACATGAAAGAAACTAAAAACATATGATCTTGTTTAAGATTGATTTTGTGTATCATTGTAAAGATAGCTACATTTACTGGTTATCTTTTACTACAGCTATATGTAATGCGCCTGGGGCAACTCCAAGAATCCTTTTATCAAACTTTATTGTTGGCATAAAGCAAGACAAGGGTTATTTAGAGATGATCAGTCCGATAGGCGTGGTACAGAAGGGTAAAGCAGAGGCAGGTCAGGAACAATCCGAGGTCAGGGCAGGCAGCAGGCAAGAGTGGTCACAAACAATCCAAGGTCAGGGCAGGCAGAGTTCAGGCAGAATCAGGTATCAGACTGAGTTGCTATTGGTAACAACAATAGGTTAATATGAATCAACACAGAGAACGCACCCAAGCACACTGTACACACAGAGGCTTATAGCGGGCAATGGTGTTCAGGACAGGTTCTCCTTAAATGGCCAGAGTGCCCAATGTCCTTGTGCCACCTGGTGCCATTTGATTGGAGGATAACTGAAACCTTGAATCCAAGCTTGGCCGCAGGGAATTCAAACTATGTCCCGCCCTGCGGCGAGACAGCCGAGTGCCTTGCCCTGGGGGGTATGAGAGGCATGTGTGGCAGCGCACGCACCTCTTCCCACAGCACCCCTGGGACGTGCCCTACTTTGCACATCACAGGAGTGCTGAGAACAAGACTTTCTCTGTTCACGTCCATACAGATGCTGGGGATGCCGCCTGGCTGAACAGTAGTTCGGCTAGAACGGATCCCTCTGCCTGCAGGGAGAGACACGCTGTGAGCAGGGCAGCAGCCTCGACCATGCTGCCTGTTGCAGCAGCATCTCCCTCTGCGGCTGTGATCCCCAGGGACGCTGCGGGCTCACTGGAAAGGTAAGTTCCTTACACTATAACTAACTATTGTTATTGCATTAACTTGATGTAAATACATTCCAATTACTTTGCCAAAAAAACCCTCTTTGCTTATTTCTCTTTTTCAATTTCTGATTTAACGGGGAAGAGTCCTCCTCCCCCTTTTTTTCGCTTTTAATAGTCTACTAATAGTCTACAGAGGAAGTCAGGTGCCATAACACGTTCTGGAAGACTGCATGATCAACTTCTGTATTTCTTGTTGCCCATTTGTACAAATGTTTTGTAGTTTTGAGTTGGTTATGATGGGTCACTTGCCCGTAGATGATCATCTGTGCATTATTGTTGGCCACCAATAGATGGTGTTGTGTCCTCATGTAAAGGGTGTAACAAATTCAAGTCTCCTGTCTCCAATGGCAAGCTTGTTACACACTATACAAGGGGACATAGCGTCATCTACTGGTGCGATTCAAATAAAAAACATTTTATTTTTCTAATGATATTTTGAAGGAAAAAAACGTATTATATTTAAAATGTATATTTATGCATTAGTATATATGACTTACAGCTTTTTTGTTAGTATTTTGCATGTGCCGTGAAACCTCTTCCTTCTGGAGATTTGTTTTTTTTTTTTTTTTTTTGGGGGGGGGGGGGGGTTAGTTCTATTTTAACCGCATTCCCTGACTGCCTGGTCCACAGAGAACTAGCAGATGGTGGTTGGTCCTGCCACCTGGTCCTGCTAACCTATCACAGCCCATCCCTACAGGAGTCCAAAAGCTCCAATCCACTGCCTTGAATTGTTAAACTTACGTATATAAACATGTAATATTGCATTGCAAAGTAGAAAAAAAAGGTCAGCACCAAGTAGGTGCAAAATTAGCACCAAATGGGCACACTGAAGGGAATAGTTGGTGCCAATAATGCAAGCTGTGTGCTCTATTGGGCATATATCAGACCTCAAATAGATTACTACATACCCATTAATAACCCTTATATTGGCGTGTTCGGTGATGAGGTCCAGATGCTTTGGGGGTACCCACAGTGCAATATTGGCTCTTGTGACTGTCAAACTCTGCCCCACTGGCAGAAAGCCACTCATTCAACCCATGCCAACACAGGTAGGATGAAGCTGATAGGTTACATAAAGTAAGACCTTGCCCCTGTGCTGGACACAACATATGAATAAGGTCTGTGTTTGATTTGATGTGCATATATGTATAATTTCTGTTATACAATATATATATGTATAATTTCTGTTATACAAAAATGGCATATGAAAGTCTAAAAAAAAACAGCTTTTCTGGACCAACCATGGATAAACCACACCACAGCAGTTTGATTTATTTTTTGTTACGAATGCACATAAATTCTAGGACAAAATGATGTAAACCTTTAATTTCAGTGAATTTCACTGGGGACAGATATTCCTAACATTTAACCTCTTTTCCTATAAAAAATGATAACATTCCTAACAATACTGCAGCTGGGAAAATATTGATGTATACATTATTCATAACACAGAAAAAATGAATTATTGTTTCCATTTTTATTTTCTCTGCTGTTAATTATTTTGCATGTTTTCCCCGGGTATACAATTTTCAGCCAGTTAACACAGAATAAGAAAAGGGCTTTAAAGCCATTTCCTGCAGGGCACCTTTCTTGTATCCCCCGATGACATGCTATCCTGGAGCCATCAGTCTGAATGTGTAATGTTATATGTCTATACTGCAGGCTGGCACAGGCAGTAAAATAATCAGTGCCGCTGTATAAAATAAATGCATATTTCATGCAGAATGATAAATGTGGTGCAAATAATCAAATAGACTTAGTAATGGAGTTTGCATATAGGTCACAGAATAATATTAAAATGGCTGCTGATAAAAGTTCACACTGGTCAGCAGCAGATTTAGCTTGGTATAGGCTTAGGTCATAATACTTTAGGGGCAGCAACAGAGCCGGATTTATACATCTCTCTCGCCTAGGCCAGAGAGGTTGGGCTTCATTGAAACCCAGATTTTGTCAAAGGGTGGGAAAGGTGCGTCCACCCATCTCCAAACACGACATCCATTGATCAATCTCTGTCCAAAAAAAGGGTACTGTGCCAGCCAAATGCCTACAGTTGGAGAATCTGAAGATGGTCAGACGCTCTTCACCTCTAATAATGAAATACAGGAAATGACCACTGTCCTCCTGCACCAAGAACCCGAACAACAATGCTTGGGGGTGCAACTTTTCTCTCTGGTGTGTGTAGGTGTACCTGGGGGGGGGGGAGCTCGCAGGGCATTCCTACACTGGTTGGCAAAAGATATGGGAGAACAGCTATGATGATCATAGGCAGGAAATGCCACCCCTTGTGACCATGATGCCCTAAACCATGCTCTAGGTGGGAAATCTATCCCTGAGCAGCAGACATTTTTGGGATGCTATATTCATTTTTCTAGATATATATATATATATATATATATATATATAAGTATACTCAAATTATATAGCCTCAATGCACAGTAACAGAGAAATAAGATATTGATGGAGAGTGGAGTTCTGCTTTAAAGTGACTTGCTAAGACCAAATCCCACATAAAGGTATTACTTGTAAATAAGAGAGCTAATACACTCCCATTCCACCAAATGCTGCTATTATCTAACCCTGCCCCAACCCTGTGCAGAAATTGACCCTTCCAGTGGTGTTCATCTCCTCCTTGTACCATTGGCTTCCCTAACAACCCCTGTGGAGGAACCATGGGATTTAGCACTTTCCACCTCAGTGCTCTGCCCTCATTCAATGTCGGGGCATAATGACCAACACAGGCAACCCATAAAAAAATTCCCACAGTGACCCTCCAAAATTGGTATTAAGGCAAACATGTTATTTTTCTAAATACCCGGTTTGGTTTTTCAGCTACATAAAAAAAAGAAAGTGCATCTGCTCCTACCTCCCTCCAGAAGCCTGAGTGACCCATTATCAGACCCAGTCCATGATATATCTGCAATGAGGAGGTTGTGCCTTTGGGTCTACAGATACTAGAATAGTGGACTATATAATGACAGACAAGGGAGCCAAAAATGAAGTAGTAAAGCATTTCTTCTTTGCAGCTTTGTTTTACATTTCACAGTCTAGGAATTATAGGGAAAAAAAGAGAAAGGGGCTTCAAGACTTTTATTTTAATATATAAATAAAAAAATAATATATATATATATATACATATACACACACACACACACAACATAATAATATTGTATTTAAAGATAATTTTAGATAGAACTATTGGTAGACATTGACTCAATGTTATATATATATATCCAACCCCTATTATATAGTAATGGGATGGAGTGTGCTGAATAGGACATGGGTAGCCATTACAATACAGGTATTAAATCAGAAAAGAACAATAATGCGGTTCCTTATATGTGAATGAAATACATAACGCTAATTATACTACTGATGTTATGTATTTCATTCACATATAAGGAACCACATTATTGTTCTTTAGTTCCTGTATTGTAAGATGAGACCAGTGCATTATATGACTGACAATACTTCATATACTATATACTAGGAATTACATATCTCTGACTGTACCCTCTTTCTAATTACTAGAACTTACACATCTGTAATATACTCCTGAGGAAGCCCCTGTGGATGAATTGCATTGGGTAAAAGGACGTTCCCTTGTTACGCTACGCTATATGTCAAACAAGTATACTTACCCATGTCTATTTCAGCACACTCCACCCCATGACTATATAATAGGAGTTTTATATACCACTGTGTCAATGTCTACCAATAGTTATATCTAAAATTATCTTTGAAATATAATATTTGAAAAACAGCCTTAAAGCCCCTTCCTCGTTTCTTTCCCTTTAATTCTCATATTTTGATTATTTTTGGGGTGGCTACAATCATACTTACACTATCTGAAAGAGTGGGAAAGGAAAACCTCCTTAAAACATATTTCATAGTATGGGTTAAATGTGTGTAAAGTGGCCTAAAATGTAAAGGTAACAATGATCCTGAAGTTCTAGTACCTAGCGGTGCCTACATCTATCCATGAAAGTCTTCAAATCAATCCCTGCATTACTGTAGAGCCCTGGAATTCAAAAGACATTGACTTTTGCCCAAGTCAAGATTAAGTCTTGCCCTCGCCCATCTTCCAAGCCCCACCCCCAGGGAAAAAGGTGAGACATAATAGAGATACTTTTCAGCTAATGCACTTTACACCTACAGCATTACTGTTCCTTTAAAAGCATTTTATTCCACTGACTTCCAGGAAACACAAAAGAATAAAAGCTATCCCAGGGTTTCTGTTGGATTTACATGCCTGTTCCAGACTAATGTGTAAATTTATATAACATAAAGAATCACATCACTGAACCCTGTGAGGGTCTATTTTCCATAATTGGGTACAAAACAAAATATTTACATGTCCCAGCTTGTTTGGAACATTATTTCCTGTGCTACTTAGTAGAATAAATTGTTCTGAAAGTACAATTTAAACAATATCACGCACCGAAAACATTTCTGATGAAGTCATTGTGCTGCATTTAGCTTTTTACTTAAACCCCGGAATGGATCAAGCTCATAGAAAGCTTGTGATTTAATTCATTATATGCTGCGCTCTGAACATTTGCTGCTCAATCGGGAAAATAGAGCAGCCCATAGTAATAGGCACCCTGGGAGTGTAAATGTATGGAATCGTGTGCTCACTGCCAGGAACCTGACATTTATATTTTAAATATGGCATGCATGCAGAAAATAAAAGGTCAAACTAATACAATCAAGGAAGATGTATATCACAGAAAATATACATTAGCATGCAATGATCAGTATGGAAGGAAATAATAAGAATTTCAATACATGAAGGATCTTGGACCCCTTACTATCGACCCTCCCCTGCAAAGCTAATAGAGAGATGCAGGGAGCTGGGGTTAGGGGGTGTTTGGGTATTATTTTTATTATTACTAATATTATTGTTATTAATCATAATAATAATAAACTATATTTATATAGCCCCAACATATTATGCAGCACTTTACATTAAATAGGGATCCAAGAAGATCTACAGAGGCTCAGATAAAACATGACACTCTTAGGTTATGTACACACGTGCAATCATTGTCGTTGGAAATGATCTTTCACAATCCTTTCCATCGACTAAGGACTGCATGATGCATGAATGAGTGCTGTACATACATTCTGCTCTATGGAGAGGGGAGGGGGAGAACGACGGATCTGTCCATGGATCCACCAGGGCGGTCGTTCGGACGATGGACGACGAGCCCTGCACACACGCAAGATTCTCGTCTGATATCGTCTCTGAGCCGATTATCGGACGAGAACTATTGCACGTGTGTACCCAGCCTTAGATAGACAGGAAAAACAAATGTTCCCAGGTGGCTTCCAGTGGTCACTCTAGCTTCCTTGTTGGTTTTAATTAATTTAATCTGAATGTATTTGAAATCAGGGGACACTAAACCAGTCACTAATGCCCTCTCCTCCCTTTGATTACCCCAAAACACCCACAGGTGAGATGCTAGAGGCACCATGCTGCATGCAGCAAAGCAGATGCAATCTTTTGCACAAAATACTTCCCAACCAGCTCTATTCAGTTGAATGGGGGCATTTGAACGAGGCAGCAGCTCTGAAATTAACTTTACTGTCTGTGTGAAAACAGCAATCATTCTGCAGGGGTCTGACATGATACCCTTCTGCATCAGAGACAGAGTTCTCCTATAAGCAAGGAGCTTATTAAACCTCTGCGGGGAAACCACTGCCTTCTCAAAGCTAGAGCATGGGTACGTCTTTGTAGCATGCTGGCAGCAGACAGCCTTTTCTAGGCAGGCTGAGACTGCTTTTAAAAGAGAAGAAACCTGTATGACATTGGACACCTTTCCTTTGGATGCACTTTTAATAATATACATTTAGCCATGTAAACTGAACATTTGTGACTATTGTTGCTAGAACAAATAAAGATGAGAAATCCAAAACTTTACTGTAATCACTAGATCTTTCAATTGGGACACTTCTTCCAGTGGCAACTGCCTAAGAGAAAACTTCCCCTACTTTAGGAGTATTTTCACTTACTTCCTGTTGTATCTTTAGAACAGGAAGTGAAGGTAAATCCCTCCAATGAAAAAATAACTGGTTTTACCCCCCACCCCTACACTAAAATAATAAAAAAAAGGTTTGGCTTTCCACCCCACCTCCATTCCTCCTCTGTCTGACAGCATTTGACATATTCACTGCACTGACTGATAGCAAGAAGAATCGGATGTTCTCAAATTCTCTGAGAATATTTTGTTTCCATGGAAAAGGTTTTTTTGTTTCTATGTAAAGAGATCCTTCTTAAAAAAAAAATCATTATTTGGCAAACACATGTCATGGAAAATGTCATAACTTGGATCAGATGATTGATGAAGAAACATTTGGGAAATGACAGGTTCACTTTAAGGTAGAATAATTGTCAATGTGCAGTGATGGGAGAGAAGATAACTCAGGTGCCCCCTCTGACAGTGAAATATTACCCCGGATGTCTCATGGTAAATATAGCTTTAGAAAACAATCATTTTACATGTGACGAGTTGCTGCTTTCATTTCCAGCCAAGGTAGGTTTGATTGTTTCCAATTAAAATGCTCAGAGGGGAGCAGTGCAGCAGGCGTCAGCTTTTCATGTCAGACGCAGATATACCCTGGAGCTGCTTTGTAACATCAAAAACCAAATATTGGAACAGCAGACACATGGAAAATATTTATTAGATCCCCTGTGTACGAAATGATAGTTTCCTAAGGAGAGTAGCCACAGCCTGAGTAGAAAAGCCTTTCCACTGCCAGCATACTGCAGGGAAGAATTCCTGCTCTGGCTGTGTTTCTCAACTTTTATAACATGGAGGAACCCTTGAACAACGTTTTATGCCTTCAAGGAACCCCTGCTATATTTACTATATCCACAGATCACAGTATATTAGTATGGGGGGCAGTGGGAAGAATGTCACACTTACAGATAGCCAAAAAATAATTTGTGTCAGTTAAACTGACCTCAGAAGCACCCTAGATACCCCTAGCAACCTTTGGGGGAACCCTGGTTGAGAAACACTGATGTGTAAGCATCGGTCTCTCTGTAGAGGTCTGACACGCTCCCCCTAATAGTAGGGTATCTGCAGAGAGACCACTGCTTCAACACAGAGTCCCACTCTATAGTATGCAGGCTTTTCTACCCAGGCTGTGGCTGCTTTTAAAGAACCTTTACTACTGATATTTAGTTTATTAGAACTAAAAGTTTTATTGGTCTGTATTATAATGTTATATATATGCAGAACTACTGGTGGAAGTAAATAATGCTGAGTGTATTAAAATCAATTACAATCAGGCACATAAGGTTATTTTATTAGAAGGTACATTTTCTGTCCATTCTTCAACACCTACCTGATGACAATTTTTTTGTTAAGTTCCACTTTAAGTTGAGAAAAGTAGGCTCACTTTTTGCACATTATTATAAAGGTTTGTACGGATAGAAGTAAAGACGACAGTAAGTGGCCTACATTGTACAGCAAGAACTACTTCAATCTCTTATTATAAATTTATGCTACACTGAAATGGATAAAACATAGACAAGTTTGCTAACTGTTTAAACGTATCATACCAATGCTTGAAGTGTCCTTGGGGCAAAAATGGCAATGCCAGTCTCCTGCAGCAGCAGCACCATCTAGTGGACACACATGGCAAAAATTGTATCCTGGTATTTTTTTTTATGATTCACAGGGGGGCAATAAAAAATAATTAAAATTCAGTTATTTTTTTTTAAATGCACTGCAAAAATGTACAGGCTGCTACCACTTAGCATTATGTAAAAGGGTGGCTTTCTTTTTTTGAAGGCTGCTCCTTGTGTCCATGCCAGAGGTCTCCCATTGTGTCATTAGAGGTTTTCCTCAAATGTAAAAGAATAAGTGTTACATTTGGAGAAAGACATGTCACCTAATTTCCTTGTCTTGTCATCAAAACCTAGAGGAAAAGAGACAACGGCAGGGACATAACTACAACTCCTAGAAAAAAGACAGAAGTCGAGACAGCGCAGGCACCATGGAGGGGGTCAGAGCTAGGCACTAGGCTAGGGGGTCAGGACTAGACACTATGGGAGGGGGGGTCAGGGCTAGGCACTAGGAGGGAGTCAGACCTGGACATTATGGAGGGGGGGGGTCAGGGCTAGGCACTAGGAGGGAGTCAGACCTGGACATTATGAGAGGGGGGGTCAGGGCTAGGCACTAGGAGGGAGTCAGACCTGGACATTATGAGAGGGGGTTAGGCACAATAGAGGAGATCAAGGCTAGGCACTATGAGCAGGGGTCAGGGCTAGGCACCGTGGAGGGGATCAGGGCTAGGAACCATGAAGGGGTTCAGGGCAAGGCACCAAAGGAGGGGTTCAAGGATAGGTACTATGAGAGGGGATTAGGGCTAGACACCATGGAGGGAGTCAGGGATATGCTCTAGGAGAGGGGTCAAGGATAGGCATTATGGGAGGGGGTCAGGCTTAGACACTATGAGAGGGGGTCAGAGCTAGGCACCATGAGAGGGGGTCAGAGCTAGGCACCATGAGAGGGGGTCAGAGCTAGGCACCATGAGAGGGGGTCAGAGCTAGGCACCATGGAGGGGATCAGGGCTAGGCACCATGGAGGGGATCAGGGCTAGGCACTAGGATTAAGGCTGGACTCCAGAAAAAAAGGGTTAAAGTTAAGCACCAAGGAAGGGGGATTAAGGTATAGGTAAAGGCATAAGGCAGGGGTGCTAAGCTTTAGGAACCAGGAAATAAATGGTAAAGGATAGGAACTTATAGGGGAGAAAGAAGATAAACTTTGGCAGAAATGGGGTTAAGGTTGGTAGTCGATAAAAACTATCCTAACACTGGAAGTAGCACCTATTGAGCAGGTAGGTCATGTTAAGTTTTATTATTCCCAAAAGGTCCTTGTTAAGGTGACCTGTAGTCATTAGATTATGGTAAGATGTGAATGGGACATTTCCAATCAATGTTGTTGGGGGAGAAACAATTGGAGAGCTTAGAATACCATGGCAGATTGATGCACAATGCCGGATGACTGTTGTACACATCATTATCTGACGTGTGTATGTAGCTTAAGATTGAAGCTTGGCACTCTGATAGACGAGCTCAGCCCAGAATATGAAATTTGTCTATAGAGCCTATAATTAGGCAAAGAAGGTCGATTTTCTGAACTCTAATTTTTCTTGAACAGCATTAGCAATTGGACTGATCGGTCTCAGTATTCCCTCTATAAAATGTTTTTTTCTCCTTTGGTATTATAACATTAAATTTTACTATGGTTTCTTATGCCAATGAAAATCTTTTCTAAAATATTCCTTCGTAAAATGCTCCCAAGTTGTAGTTTATGGTTAATAAGGCACTACAAATATCCTTGACTAGTCATAAGATGCGTCTCAGAAGTATTTCCTGACTGCCTCATTGCATTGGCATTATAGTGCCCGGGACATGATCCATTAAATCCTAACGTATGTTAAGCAAGTTTAAGTACCATAACACAGGTTGCTTAGATACCCAGCAGTTCTGGGAAGGGAGGTGAAGTAAAATGACTCTTAAGATTGTTATATAGTAACCTCCAACAAACAGCAGATATTCTCTGGTTCAACAAATAATTTTGAAAATAATGTTGGAATCATGTGGGGGTTTTATGTTCATGGAGAGTGCAGATAGCTTGCTGTAGCCAATCAAACAGATCCTGTGCAGTAGGCAGATCTTCTATAGTAGGCAGATCCAGTGGTGGATGTAGCCAACAGTGGGCTCATGTGAAGAATTGACATATAGCCAGGGGTGTAGTGGGGCAGGCACCCAGTTTTCCCTGTTTTTGGGACCCCTGTATAAGCTCTCCCTGCGCATTCGCCATTGACAGCCTTTACTGTTACCCCCTCTTTTTTTTTTATGACTACACCCCTGCTTGTAGCCCCCTGCTAAACTGACTTGGGGCCTTCTTGTGACATAGTAGGGTACTGGACCCTCAAGCAGTGGTACTCTTTGCACTACCCTACTGTAAATCCTCCACTGGGCAGATATTATAGGTTAGGCAGATCCTGCGCAGTAGGTGGATCCTGTTCTATTGGCAGATATTATATAGTATGTAGTAGGCAAATCTTGCATGGTAGGTGGATCCTGTGCAGTCGGCAGATCTTGCATGGTAGGCTGATCTTGTGCAATTAGCAGATCCTGCATGGTAGGTAGATCTTGCATGGTAGGCAGATCCTGTGCAGTTGGCAGATCTTGCATGGTAGGCAGATCCTGTGCAGTTGGCAGATCTTGCATGGTAGGCAGATC